>NC_060058.1:5598947-5910000 GCF_905333055.1 Maniola jurtina | reverse complement strand
TTAGATGTTGTTACAAGTTTTGCCACCGTGTCTTAAAAGAGCAAGAGGGGTAAATGCTTGATTATTTTTATTAGAACCAAATCATCCTGTGGCGTTACGACTTTTTATGGACCTTATCCTTCTCCACAATTTTCTTCTATTTATCACGGTACTTTATCTGTTTATTCCAATGCTCTCTTCTCTTCTTATTCTTCTCCTTGTCTTCTGACATTATGTAAAACTAGCTGATGCCCGCGACTTCGTTCGCATGGATTTAGGTTTTCAAAATCCTGTGGGAACTCTTTGATTTCCCGGGATAAAAAGTAGCTTATGTTCTAATCCAGAATATTACCTGTCTTCATTTCAATTTCAGCCAAATCAGTTCAGTAGTTTTTGCGTGAAAGAGTAACAAAAATACACACACACATACATACAAACTTTCGCCTTTATAATATTAGTGTGATTAGAGTGATTCAAAATGTATTCCTGAATGTATAACTTCGGTCTTTAACACATATTTTGACTGCAGCTAGCAAGGGTCAGTTCATTAAAGTAAAAATTAAGCATCCGCAAGACATTTGTTGAGGTTCAAATCCCAGTGTTCTTTCTAAACCAAATCTCGGGGTTTAGTTTGGAGTATCTGAAATTCTCCATAATTGTTTGCAATGAAAAGTATGTCCTATAATATAATGTATTTCTTGAAATTCTGTAATTAGCTATGTGAAGTTTTCAGGTATGGATATATTTTGATTTAAGCTCAGCAAAGATTTCTAACTTTTGAGAGTAATCCAAACTAAAAAGTTAAAATCCCTCCCATTTCCCGCTATTACCGCCAACAAATTAAGTACCTTAAATTGTTAACGCTTTAGCTCCTTCATTAATCTAAGCCTAAGTGATATTGATTTGTCTTTAATGGGTTGCTACGATCGGACTACGACAACGGTTCAATGTAAAAAGTTGCAATTAGTCAAAGCTAAGGGTTTTTTTTTAACACTTACGCGGTTAGTACTTAATAACGCTTTAACACCATCACTGTACTTGCAATCATGCAAATAAATGATTTGTATTTATTTGTATTCGTCCGCGTTGCCAATACAAACATACCCATTACCCATATTTTACTCCCATAAAAATTGAATTTTCAAAAATCCTTTCGCCGATGCCTATGTAATAGCATGCCTAATTTCAGTCCAATCCATTCTGGATCTTGAACTGTGCGTTGATAGATCAGTCAGTCAGTTAGTCAGTCAGCTAGGCCTGTGCCTGAACAATGTATACTTCAATAAATTGATTTTGTGTAAGATAAAACCCTTAGGTATAAGTTACGCTTGGCTTTACACGAATAGCACTCTCAGTGCAAAGACGGAGGGATTTCCTTTCAGAGTTAAAATTAATTGAAATATGACCTAGATGATCTACAAATTCATAAAAGCTTTTATGCGCAACTACTGATTTAGGAAGAAACCTGGAGTTTTAAGTAAATATATTTTTTAAATATTAAGAAGAATGCTGAGAACATGTCATGGGTATCACGACAATACTACAGATGCTAAATAAAGATCTTGATATTCTGAAAACCTTTAAAGAACGGAAGCCAGAGTAAATTTGATACATTCTAAGGAATAATAAGCAGGACCTCCTTGGTCCATAGTCCAAGAGAAAATACCCAGTCACTTTTTCTTTGCCCACTTTGACCACTTGGGCAAAGATAAACATATTGGCTTAAAAATTTAAGCAGCTTACAAAGGGTGAATTTTTTTAAATCTAATTGAACCCAGAATCTCCCACTTATCTTCCCACTCCCACTCCCACGTAGACCACAGCGGCAACCGTTGCACCAGAGAGGTCGTCAAAAGGGCGCTTACTGTAGTTTATTTTTAATTCCCGACCCAAAAGAAGGGTGTTATAAGTTTGACGTGTGTATCTATGTATCTGTCTGTGGCATCGTAGCTCCTATACTAATGAACCGATTTTAATTTAGTTTTTTTTTTTGATTGAAAGGTGGGCTTGATCGAGAGTGTTCTTAGCTATAATCCAAGAAAATCAGTTCAGCCGTTTGAAAGTTATCAGCTCTTTTCTAGTTACTGTAACCTTCACTTGTCGAGGGTGCTATAAATTTCTAATTTACATTCGTTATAAATAGACTCTAGATTCATTTCTCTGTTTATACACAGTAAAGATATCAACAAATTGTGGGAAATATCTTAATGGAGCCCACTAGGAAACCAAACTTTCCAATATTGACTTTCCAATAGCAATAACACAATTGCAATCTCTTTCAATAGCACTTAAGTTGGTATTGTTTTGTACAATCTCATAAATTCAGTTAGTTACTTACGATTGTGAGCAATGTAAAACTGTTCCTGTTTACCATTTTTTAACCCCCGACCCAAAAAGAGGGGTGTTATAGGTTTGACGTGTGTATCTGTGTGTCTGTGTATCTGTGTATCTGTGTATCTGTCTGTGGCATCGTAGCGCCTAAACTCATGAACCGATTTTAATTTAGTTTTTTTTTTGTTCGAAAGGTGGCTTGATCGAGAGTGTTCTTAGCTATAATCCAAGAAAATCAGTTCAGCCGTTTGAAAGTTATCAGCTCTTTTCTAGTTACTGTAACCTTCACTTGTCGAGGGTGCTATAAACTTCTAATTTACATTCGTTATAAATAGACTCTAGATTCATTTCTCTGTTTATACACAGTAAAGATATCAACAAATTGTGGGAAATATCTTAATGGAGCCCACTAGGAAACCAAACTTTCCAATATTGACTTTCCAATAGCAATAACACAATTGCAATCTCTTTCAATAGCACTTAAGTTGGTATTGTTTTGTACAATCTCATAAATTCAGTTAGTTACTTACGATTGTGAGCAATGTAAAACTGTTCCTGTTTACCATTTTTTAACCCCCGACCCAAAAAGAGGGGTGTTATAGGTTTGACGTGTGTATCTGTGTATCTGTGTGTCTGTGTATCTATGTATCTGTGTATCTGTGTATCTGTCTGTGGTATCGTAGCGCCTAAACGAATGAACCGATTTTAATTTAGTTTTTTTTTTGTTCGAAAGGTGGCTTGATCGAGAGTGTTCTTAGCTATAATCTAAAAAAATTGGTTCAGCCGTTTAAGAGTTATCAGCTCTTTTCTAGTTTTCTTGTAGAAAAGAAGGTTAGATAACCGTTAGGTTCATAATATTATGTCAATAGACAAATGTCAAGCTGTCAAGATGGACGTTGCCTAAATACATAATTATTTATTTGAAAATGATGTTTTGGAAATCTCAGATACTTTGGATCGTCGGGGGTGTTATAAATTTTTAATTTACACTCGTTGTTGAAAAAGTAGCATTAATTTGTTACTTTTTTGTGCCAAGTTGTATTTAATTTTCAACAAGCGGACTAGCTCGCTTTCCTAAAAAAATCCTAAAAAAAAGTTCTTGTGAGAACATACATAAGGTAGGGCAGTTCCATAGTTTTGCCAGTTTGCTAAAAACTTTTACAGACTCTTGCTTTGGGATTTGATATTTGCTTTATGTAACAACACGTAGAGCAAATATTTTTATCGTACCTACATACGAATATTTGCCTCATATTGTGTGACCACATTTTTGTTGATGAAAAAGAAAATTGATGTACATTTCATTACACAGGAAATCAATTCCTAGCAATGAGAGTTAATTAAAACATTTCGATGCATCGCGCTTGCTTAAATACAGTAACATTTTGTTAAAATTTTACAAATGAATTGATTGATAGTTATAAAACCACTCACAATAATAATTGTGTGAAATGACATTGTTTTTATTTGTTACTTCACCAGTCTTTTGATTTCAGAGTAATTTAAATTCTACGGCTGAGTTACGGCTGAATAGCTACTTTATTAAAACATCATTAATTATTCATTTATTTAATCAAAGGAAACGGTCCAATAATGTTACGGTCATGAAATACAAATGTGAATATAATAATGATTCGAGTGTTTACATATACATAGGTACATATGCTAAATGTCACAACTTTTAAATTGGAAACTATAGATAAGTACAATAATTTGAATGCTTTAATATTATTTTTGGGGCTTTAAGAGGGGTCTCCGTCACTTACTCCATACAATTGTAGTTCCAATTTCATTTGAATATCAAGCAACCAAAGTCCACGAAATTTTGCAGACATATTCTAGAAACTAATATTTTAACAGAAATCTGTAAAACCACAGGCATAGATATTAGTTTCTAGAATATGTCTGCATTTCATGGACTTTGGTTGCTTAATATTAAAATGAAATTGGAACTACGTTTGTATGGAGTAAGTGACGGAGAGCGCCCTGTTATAAAGAATTTAGTTCTTTATGAAATAGAAACACGATTACCCCCGTCACCTTGCCCCACCCGCTCACGCGACTTTCCTCTGAACAACTAAGAATACAGAACTGACCGGCAAACCCGGAAAGTTAACGCATCGCGGGAAACCAATCAACCAATCGCGTGCTCTCACGCGGTAGAAATCCCCTCACGCCTCCTTTGACACCAAAGACACCTTAAAAATTGATTATAGCGTATTAATTGTTCAACATTATCAATAAAACTATAACTACTTATTAATGACAATGTAAGATTATGTTAAGAATTAAGATGCAAGAAGTACCTAAGTTAATACTCTTATGATACCTATCGAACTATTATAGGGTTCGAGGTAGGTCGACATCTAATTCGCTACGTAAAAGAAAAATTCCCGAGCAAATTCCTTCATTGACAAGTTCGAGTTGCTTCTGCATGATTTCCCGCTGACTACGTTCAGTGAAATAAATTCCGATGCGTAATAGAAAAGCTTAAGTGACTGTGTCGATTTTTACGGATTAAAATTCTTTCTCAGAGTGTATTTTTAAAGGTTTATTTATTTACTACTTTATATAATCTTTTATAACAAAATTCCTCAATCAATTTTGGACTTGCCTTTACACAGGTTCAAAAAATCTATTAAACCAAGCTCCTGAGAAAAGCATATTATACAATCGAAGATTATTTAAATGATAAAAGAGCGTGGATTTTACCTGCAGCTCACTCCAGCAATGCGCGGGAACTCGATTGCTTTTATACATGGCATAATAATGTAGGTATATTATTAAATCTTTGAAAAGAGCAACCGTCGAGTTTGTTGCTGGTTCTTCTCGGTAGGAAAGGCATTCCGAATCCGCAACTTCGTCCTCGTGGATTTAGGTTTTAAAAATCTTATGGAAACTCTTTAATTTTCCCGATTAAAAAGTAGCATATGTCCATCTCCGAGTTTCAAGCTCATCCTATACTATGTTTCGGTCATCGGAATCGATTAAACAGATTGACCGTGATAAGGTATAAAACAGACAGACATACAGATAGACAAACTTTCATATTTGAATAGTCTTTACTTAGGCTAAAATACATAATTTACTACTATTACTAGAAACTACTCAAACGAATCCAAAAACGAATATTTTGTCAGTGTAAAACTAAAAACTTTTTATTAAAACCGGTTATCAAATATCAAGCAATAAAATTAAGCCCTGATGATTAAGCCTGAGTATGAATAAATAATAAATAAAAAATAAGTAAAAAATAGCAAGATAATCTTAAGGATATTTTTCTTAAGCGAGCGAAATTAAATGAGGAAAAAAAGGAATAGGGGTGAAACGATTCGTAGCTAAATTGACTCGCAGGTATGGAAAGAAATTGAGTTATGATTCAATATTGCCTTTATTTGCCTAACCTCCCCTCCCTCAAAGTGCTTCGTTAAGATATTTAAATAACTTCATATTATCTGGAACGACATTTAATAGCTCGTGGGATAAAAAATCTTTACTTAATTTCTGATATAGGTATCTTTTCTGCGCAGGTATCTTTTTAATATACCAGTCAACGGATAAACTTTAATGAGAATGAATTTTATTTTGCTTGGAAAAACATAATTTTATTCCTAAAATCATAGTGAAATCCTCAAGCAAGAATAATTCTATTTTAAGATGTTTTGAATGAACTTTCAGAACAGGCATGTACCATGATCATGATCAACCCATTGCCGACTCACTACTAAAATATGAGTCTCCTCTCAGAATGCAAGAGGGTTTGGTCATAGTCTACCACACTGGCCAAAGCAGGCATGTATAGCTGTTGTGTAAAATATGGTTTAAATTATAAGGCCCATGATTTAAAAGCGTAAACAAAGAAGTTTTTTATGTATCCAAACAATGTAATGACAGATGCTTAAGAAACAAAAAACTAAATTATCTTCAACATATTATTATTTATTGTAAAACCACTTTGTCACTTAGCAATGTTAACTGAAAAAAAAAAAAACAAAACATTTATAATATAATACGTACACTTGATGCCCATACACTTGAACTTCTAAGGTAATAAATGACATTGTTACAAAAATACAGCACGTGTTCCCCCTTCGGTTTACAGAAGGGTCCAATATACGCGAACAAACAAGCGAATAGACGGCGAAACCTTTGCCATACAACAATACTTCGTATTTTTATTCGATTAAGCGCTAAATTGTTTTGTATTCTTTAGTACAATTTTTTACTGTACAGTACCGTCACAGGATATTATAAATATTGATTAAAAAAGCGTTTACTAATACTTTAATCCGCTGTCTAATTTATGTGAATCTACAAGTATTATAATAATTTATAATGCCCACAACTGATAGGGTTACTAATATAATTAATAATATAGGTAATATAAGAATAATACTTTACTAATCTTATAAACTCATCCTGCTACAGCTTCGCAACAATTGATACTTTAGTAATTTTAATTGTATTTGTTATATTATTTTTAGTTATGAAAACAGAAGCAAAGCATCTTACAAAGATCAGCGGAGATCTTACAAAGGATTCAACGCATAGGCACACCCTCTCTTCTAATATCAATGGATACAGCTATACATTGTGCTCCTTGTAATGTAAGATCTCTATAAAAGAAAGAACTCTTGTACTGAACACGTTGTTGAATACAACTTACTTAAACTTCGCAAATAAATGTAGGTATTCATTGAGGAAAACCAAATGAAAATCTCTACAGTCTTTATGAGATAAGCGCGTAAAAAAAAATATTTTGTGGTGGTGGTCTTGCTCCATGTAAATCATGTACGGCAAACATGACCTGGTCAGTTTCAGCCAGCTTCGATCTTCTATACATATAAAAAGACATGTCCTGTCTGACTGACTGATCTATCAACGCACAGCCTAAGCCGCTGGGTTGAGAACATGTTGAGAACTTGAAATTTTGACAGTGGGATCTTTTTATGACTTAGGCGCTGATTAAGAAATATTTTTTGCAAAGTACCCACATTCATGAAGGGGTTGAATAGGGCATGAAATTTTGCGAGAAAATCCGTCATTTGTCAAGTTATACTATGTCGTTTGAGCTTTGGACCAAAATTGTAGAAGTATGTATTTGATTTTTGGCAATTTTTCCCCCTCACTGATTTTCAAAATCTCCAGTCTCAGCGAAGACAGGACCTGCCATCTAGTAGATTATACATTAATTTGTATTGATTTTAATACCATAAGCTATGATAAAATATACCTATTAATGTCAGTATAGTACTCGTGGCCTGAGTAGCTCAATCATTGTATGTCACCCCACGCGGAGAAATTGCAGTATTTAATGTTTTGTTTCGCAATAAAAGCGGGAAACGCAGCTGTGGTGCATTAGTTACGCCTATGTCTACTTACCGCTTTTTATTTTTATGCGTTACTAGCAGTGGCCCGCGACTTCGTCCGCTTTAAATTTGGTTTTGTTGTGTTGTGTTGCATTATTTTCAGGATGTTTTATAAATTAATGTTAGTCTATCTATCTCTTCGTTCCTATGCGTTCGGGCATCGTTCATCCAATTGAGGTGAAACTCTATACAGTTACTATTGGAGATTCATACAATATATGCTGGGCAATTAGCTAGTAGAGATATTAAATAAATGCCTTCGTCAGTGTTGGCGTTTGCTGGCGCGCGTGTGATGCTCTTTTGGAGTTTTTTTTTGTTAAAAGTGGTTTTTGTATTTTATTGGTGTTTATTGGTGGAACTGACTGGGAAGCGCTCCAAAGAGGCGCTCCACAGACGAAGTCCATACTTATATAGTTTCCCTAACTTGTAAATAACTACAAACCTGACATTGGCTAATCTGTGTAAAGCCAGACGAGAAAAAATAATTAAATAAATCTCTTGTAAAATAATTATGATATGTGTAAACCATCGATTTTGGAATCGCACCGTATTGTAATCCGCCACAAGAGCAAATGCAGACGTCAATTTCAAATACTTATACTTTAGTAAAAATTACAAATGCAAAAGTGTGTCTGACTGTCTGTTTATCTGCTAGGTTCCCTCGGCTGTCCCTTGTTGATGATATCGGTTTCCCAGGGGTCAAAATAAACGAAAATTGATTTTGGAGCTCCACGAGGTCAAAAATCGACCCACTATTAATTTAACACATGTTCTTATTTTAAACTGTCTAAGTTAGTAACGTGTACAAACTTGCTATAAGAATGACATAGATTTTAGTAGAAAGTATCATTGTTGGACTTTTAAAAAACTCAACAAGTCGATAAGCGTGCACAAGTTCGTAAGTACACGATGAAAAACTCAGCAAGTCAATAAATTAATATTTATCTAAGTATTTATTTTTTCAAATTTTGATACGAAAATGATGTCAAATTTATTCACTTAACAAACCGGTTTTTTTTTTAAATTGGTAAGTATTTTGTAAAGGAATAGAATTTTAAAGTAATTTGGCTATGGGCTCTGAGGTTTCAGTTCTTATTGGACAAGGGGTCTCTTGTTCAAAGTAGTTTGGAAATCCCTGATCTAAAGTAACACTGTACCATCTAATCTTCTTATAAAACCTGTGATGTCCACGTAGAAATTGCTATCCTGTGAATCTTACTTATATTTATTAAGGGCACAGAGCGAGCTTACGTTCTGGACATAGGCTACTTACCTACGGTACACGGTAAGTGGCTTTTATAACGTTAAGACGTACAGGTAGATACTTACAACTTACCAGTTTTAACAATTTCAAGCTTCTTACTGAAAATGTAATTTTATAAAGGAGAAAGTTTGTATGTGTGTGTGTGTGTGTGTGTATGTTTGTTACTCCTTCACGCAAAAACTACTAGACGGATTGGGCTGAAATTTAGAATGGACATAGATTATACCCTGGATTAGCACATAGGCTACTTTTTATCCCGGAAAATCAAAGAGTTCCCATGAGAATTTTAAAAAACCTACATCCACGCGAACGAAGTCGCGGGCATCAGCTAGTTTATTATACGAGAAAGTATCGTATGTAGTGCCTCTCCTACCCATTACATGGTGTCACCTTTACACTCAAATGGGTTGGATAACAATAATAGTAGAGTGTGGGCATGACCTAATTTTCACACTACACTTCTTTGTACTTAGAGCACTATATGATGTCATTCCTATTAAGCCTTGACTCTTCATGTTACCCCTTTTGTTTGATATTTACGAATGCGTTAGTAGAATAATGTTCTCTAAAAAAGTAGGGTAAAAATGTACGTAACATAATACCGACTTTTCTGTATTTTATGGTTGTTAAGTAAAAAAACTTACCAACTCTAAAACTCTTTGGGTGCAAATTTTCCTAAATCCTTATGTAGTGTAAATTTGTACCTCTCTATTTCCGGTACATATACAGTTCATCCAGTGCTTTGAGCTGAGCTTTATCTTCTAGAGTGTTACTCGGGACAGCCTTTTATTTACATAGATAATTTCATTTTTCTTTTTGCTTTATTTACAAACGCAAAATAAATAAACTCGGTTTTCAATACAATAATAAACGACGAATTAAAAGTTCGATTAAGTATATTACTATTCTACTGCTTTATGTTTTAGCATGTTATGCGGCCAATTTTGCTACATTTATCATATTTATCAATAACCTCACAGTATCGACCGTATCGGGGCTTTTTGCACTGAGTGTTATTATTTGATGCGGTAATGTAGGGCTTTAGCGACCCTCTGCGTAGGGAAGCTGAGGGTGGTACGGTAGACAGGTGCCACGGTGAACGGAGCCAGCGGATTAGAGTTTATGTGAGTTTACAAGCTTAATATTCGGTAAAGCCGTACGCTTACTAATAAGTATATGTGTTATTACATAATACTGCCGACACCCGCGAGGATTTAGGTTTAAAAGACTAAAAATAAGTTTTTGAATTATTTCTCATTTCATAAACTACTGTTGAGAGATGTTTTACGCTTGAAGAATATACTTAATTAATGAAAGTGAGACAGTGTGTAAAAAAGGTAGAGTGTCCTTGTTCGGGAAAACATTACATTATATCACATGTTTGAACCTACAAAATTGTTCGCAATGAACTCGCACCAGTGAGGTCATCAAGTGTCAATCACACTTAATATTATAAAGGGGAAAGTTTGTATGTGTGTGTGTGTGTGTGTGTGTGTGTGTGTGTGTGTGTGTGTGTGTGTGTGTGTGTGTGTGTGTGTGTGTGTGTGTGTGTGTATGTTTGTTACTCCTTCACGCAAAAACTACTGGACGGATTGGGCTGAAATTTAGAATGGAGATAGATTATACCCTGGATTAGCACATAGGCTACTTTTTATCCCGGAAAATCAAAGAGTTCCCACGGGAATTTTAAAAAACCTACATCCACGCGAACGAAGTCGCGGGTATCAGCTAGTTATTAATATATCGAATATTAAAAAAGGTCTAATAAAAAGTTTTCGAAAATAAATCCACTATGTACTCATACCTTTCTATTATACGATATACACCTGATCTAAGTCACCTTCTAAGTTATGGCAGTCTTTAAGAGGGTAACTATTTCTTTGGATGAAAAAGGAAAAAAATTACTTCAATATTGGAGAATATAGAGCTCCTAATATACCTTTTAATTAAGAAATTGAAACTTAAAGAATGGAATCTTTCAGCTTTCAGGAAATCAATGTAATAAAACAATAAATATTTCTTTTAAAATAAATTTCTTGAGAGTTTTGTTTAAAAATAAAATTTATTACTAGATAAGTATTATACAATTTACATATGGCAAAATAACTGCATTATTCCGAATGTATATGTAGTATATAGTATTTTTATTTATAAATATTCATAGAGAAAGGCCGCGATTAAACCTGTAAGTGTTACTCACGTAATTAGCGCGTAATTAATTGACAACTTTACTAATGTAAATGTTCTAATAAGAGTATTTACATTCGTTTTGTCGTAAGTTAACCATCTAACTAAGCTACTTACGTGAGTAAAACTTACACGTGTACCCTCGGCCTAAGTATAACATTTCTCGATGTTTAAAAGATTACAAAAAGTATAACCGCAATACAAAGAATATAAAATACTTAATATAAATATACTGTAAACAAACAATTTCTGATAAACTTAATGATGTTTTTCAAAGATTTAGATTTATTAGAGTACACAGAAGTCTTGTCTATCTTTTACCAAAACAATAATTTTTAGGAAAGCTTATAGCAACAAACAATTCACTTAATTAATTAATTATTAAAATAAACCAACCTAATATAAGAATTGCAAAACAACAAGTAGATAATATGTATGTATGCGTGTATGTATGTATGTATGTATATACTTATTAATAACTATATATATGTGTAAAGTGCTTATTCTTTTTACGGCCTAAATAAGTAAATAATTAGTCTATCAATAATCTGTCGATTAAATCGCTATAGAATTATTCATAAAAGGTCGATAAATTACTAAGAATTGTTAAAGTAAACTATAAATTTTTTGATAACCTATCGACATTCAATTGATTGGTATGAGGACATACTTATTACCTAGATAAAATATACATTTGTACTGTGGCTGGAGTGTGGTTCTATCCAACGACCTGCTGTGGCACAAGCTGTCGTATCTACATGCAGGTGCATTAGGCCAGGCGTGTACATCCTTCAGGATGAGCCCCAATCGGCGTCACGCAAGAGAGGCACCAGCGCACGTTAGAGTTCTAGGGGCTTCTCAATATGAACTGAAGATGGCCACTTGAGGGATTTTAGTGGGTAGTGACCCCACATGGACCAAATGGGTATCTTAAGAAGATTCTCCCCTCGAAAAAAAGGTAAAATGTAAGTACATTTAATTAAAAGTTGAAAAAATACAGTTTATTCAGCGAGGACGTTTTGCACATGACGCCATGTCGCGCTAACGGGCTGGCGGGAGAATCGGTCACATGGGAAATCAACACCGTGTCCGGTACACACAAAACATGCATGCACGGATGTGTCTCGTGCACCTAAGTAGTTGTATTTTGTTCTACCTTTTCTACTGTTTACACGAATGGTTTTGAAGTACTATTTATAACTTTCATCTTTGGAGAATATTTTATAAATAATTTTTCCTACATATTATTATGTAATAGCTGATGCCCGCGACTTCGTCCGCGTGGATTTAGGGTTTTCAAAATCCCGTGAGAACTTTTTGATTTTCCGGGATAAAAAGTAGCCTATGTGCTAATCCAGGATATTATCTACCTCGATTCTGAATTTCAGCCAAATCCGTCTAGTGGTTTTTGCGTGAAGGAGTAGCAAACATACACACACACACACACACACACATATACACAAACTTTAGCCTTTATTATATTTTAGTGTGATGTGTGATTATAAAAAATTATGGATCAGGTAGGATTCGAACCTCGTATATCTCTGTGTGCTGCCCCCAAAGCGCTTTTGGCCGCAAGGTTACAGCACCTCCTTCCTTCAGTGCTGAAATTATTGGTTTATCTATTTGATGGTCAGATTTTGAAGTAAATCTTAGTTATTGGCAATATCGTTAGGGTCACATTATATTTGCTTATACTGGAATGCACGATAGCTTTCAGTTTTCCCCGCCACTAATAAATTCAAAATTTCTAATGAAGAATAACAAGATATCTTTATTTGCAAGCACGAGCTTATTTCATCCGCTTTGTCTACATTTTAAAATGAAACTCTTTTTACTTTTTTCTAGGTCCAAGGCGTCGATGAGTCAGTTAGTTCGTGCCGTTTTTGAATTACTTATATTATTTTGTGACATGTTGTAGTTTATAAGATCATTTTTACCACAGCTACTAAACTTGGGCAAAGGCTAGACTTGAATATTTTTAATAAAATCTGATATGGATGAATAACCAAATAATAACATAAAAAGTAATATTTTAACGGCCTGTTATATTGGTTATTTTGCTTGTATCAAGTTGCGCTAGAGGTCAAGGGTAGCCAAGGGAAATCAAACGAAATAGTTCCACCTGCATGAATCGTATTGCAATTCTATAAATGGTGTTTATACATTTTATTTCCAAGGACATTTATTTACCTTAACTAAGTTGAGCTGTGCAATCTAAAAGTAATGTTAGGCGGGTAAATAAGGATTTTTTTTCTTAATTTGTATACCTACTAATCCATACTAATATTTTAAATGCGAAAGTGTGTCTGTCTGTCTATCTGTCTGTCTGTCTGCTACGTTTTCACGGCCCAACCGCTGAACCGATTTCAATGAAATTTGTCACAGACTTGGGATACTTCCCGGGGAAGGACATATGCTACGGAGTTCCTACGGATTAAAAAACCACGAAAACCACGCGGGCGAAGCCGCGGGCATACTCTTGTTATTTATAAATTTGGTTAAAATTTTTGCAACTCTTTCATTAACGGAAAATAAACTAGCTGAGTTGCGTTTTCTGCCCATAAAAAGTCTAAATGCGAGAAATTATCTACTTTTATTATATGGTTTATTATAACAGGAATGTGAAACGCGAGTTTGGATATATCTGAAACAGTGGATATAGGATCATAAATTGAGTTAAATAAAATTAATCGCACTTTAACATTAAAAAGGTGATAAAGAGGAGGCGATGCTGTGCCATATTTCATATAGTTTTTTGACTCACCCAAATCAAACATCTGAAACTGTCCACTTTTAATTATTTGTAAATAATGTATAATTGTTTTTGTTGATACTCCCATTGGTGTATTGTTATAATTTGTGATTAAACTTATATTTTTCTTACCACTATCGCCCAATAGCAGTAAGGGATTCTTGCACCAAGATTCATTATCTTTGCAAAAAATGTCTAAAGAGTCAAACAATTCTTCAATCCTAAATTCACTTTCAATCGACATAAATGTGTTTATATAGTTTTTATATTGCGTATACAATTCCGCTAAATATTGCAAGGGTCCCGTTATGTGATCCATATATACAAGGGGCGCTAGAAGCGAGGCAGATTTCAATATTGCGTTGTATCGTTGTGAAGATGATAGCAGAGCGAGTAACGCTGAACCACTCATGCAATAAGCAAAAAAATGTATCTCTGGTTTTCCCCCGCTAGTTTCCCTAACATAGTCAATGATTGCAGGTATGTCGAATAAACCGATTTCATGCCATGAAAAGTTCCAGAATTCCGCTGAGTCTGTATCTTTTGTCACGTGAGCTCTTGAGTACTTATTTCCTCTAAAGTTCGGTAGCCACACCTCGTAACCTGCATCCGTTAACAAATAAGGTAATGCTTTCTTTGGACCAAGCAGAATCCAATCCAAAGAGCTCCCCAAAAGTCCATGGCCTAAAATTGCAATTCCACGGTCACCTTTAATAATGTTTCTTGAAGTTGATACAATTCTATGAATGGAAAGTATGTACCCATCAAGAGTAAGAACTGTATGTTTTTCCACTTGATAACCATCATGAACTATTAAATCTGGTGTATAGATGTCAGATCCCATATTTTTGTTCTTCGATAATCTTGACGAACGCGGCGGTATATTATAAAATATTTCATTGAAAAATCTACGAATCGCTTTTTTAATTTGTCTTCTTTTCTTTTCTAATTTAGCAAAACTTACATTAAAAAAAGATATTACAGATTTTTTAAAATTTTCGAATGAATTTGAAATATCAGATCGTGTTTTTTTCATGTCACTTTTATATTTTGCTGTAGTTTCCTTCGAATATACTCCTAATTGATACAAAAGTAAAACTACCATAACAAGTGTCGTCAAATACATGTCTGGTCAGCTCTTCTATCCAAAGCGTTGTAATGAAATAAGTTTTTATTTTCTATTTCAAGAACAATAGTTTCAAGATTGAATTGATTAAATCAAAACAGTTCTCGTATGATATTAAAACAATCTCGTCTTATAATTTCTCTGTAGTACTTCTGGCATTACTATTTAAAAATATTTTCAAAAGCTATTCATACAATATTATGAAATGTTGTGACTATATTGAATAGTAAAAAGAATGCAAAATAGTTCTTAGAAAAGGTATCTACTGTTATATAATAGCTGTGAAAGTATTAATTAAATTACTGTTGTAAAATGAAGCGGAAATCAGTTTCGTGTTTTTAAAAGTATTGCACGATTAAGCTCGGTAGAGTCAATTTGAAGAGAGCAAATTCGCAAATTGAACTAGTAGGTAACTGGCATTACAGAACAAGTCGAAAAACTGAATTTGCAATGAGGAATATAACAACAGGAACATAGTTTATAGATATCTGACTCTCCTGGTGCTGAAATCACCTACTTCGTCATTTGGCTGTGCAAGATCAGTTCAGTAGGTGCGCTTTGAAAAGGTAACAGACAGACAGACAATTTCATATTTGTTACATTAGTTTGGATTAAGTTACCAGAGGTAGTATGTATAATAGATACCTTCCTAGTAAGTTTTGCGCTTGAAGACTCTTCTGTAAGGAGTTTCTGATCTTTTATTAATCCATGTACCTATAAACACATGTCATCTTAGATTATCGTGCTCACCTTTAGGGATTTAATGGAATTAACAGAACTTTAGCTGAAATAGAGATATCTAAAAGTTTTCTCATTTGACGAGATTACTAATAAAAACGGAAACGTGCCACATGCACGACGTCGTGACGTGGTGATACTAAAGTACAGTGTGGTACAGCGTTCAACATTGACTTTAACCGTGAATAACATAATATCAAGGAAATAAAAGAGATGACACAAAATTATTGAACTCAGTTTTATTATTGTACTCGCAGCTCTGTTAAGTTACTACTAGTACTATAAAGTTCTGTCACAGAATCCATATCCATACTAATATTATAAATGCCAAAGTGTGTCTGTCTGTCTGCTACCTTTTCACGGCCCAACAGTTTAACCGATTCAGACGAAATTTGGCACAGAGTTAGCTCATATCCCGGGGACGGACATAGGCCACTTTTTATCCCAAAAATCAAAGAGTTCCCACGGGATTTCTAAAGACCCATCCGCTTAACCGATTTGTATGAAATTTGGTACCGAGGTACTTAGTTTGCGTCCATGTTATTGACATATACAACTTTTTATCCCGGAAAACCAAACAGTTCCCACGGGATTTAAAAACCTACATCCACGCGGACGAAGTCGCGGGCATCATTCTAGTATTTAATAAGTAGTACCTTTCAGATACAAAAAGATCACTCCACTAAGACGTTTCAATATGTAAATAGCGACTCTTGTTACGACATAAAAAAGTGTAATTCAGCTTGCACAGCGCTGTGGCCTAAAATTTAACAAACGCTTCTCCTTCTATTACGTAAACTCCTTATTCTTACCTTTTGTTCTCATAAGAGGTATAGTTACGAGAGACCAATGGGAGGGGCGCACCATCGTAATAATATTTTTTGTCTCACATGGTGACATGATCAATTGAGCGCGCCCTGGTTCTACGTACTTAATTATTGAGGAGCACTCTTGTAATTTGCAATTTGATTTTGAGAGTAACCTTAACCTAATTGCATTTATTGTAGGCAGAACTAATGTTAAGCCGATGCCCCCTTTCTTCCATCAGTTTTGCATCAGCGCATTGGTGACTTCGACCGCGGCTAGTTACCACTATAGCGACGAATATGTGCTGATAAGCAACTTATTAAAAAATCTGACTTAGTGAAACGACCACACCTATTTATTATCGTTTTCATCTTAGGCTGCATACACAACAATATATTTTTCTCTTGTATTGTTTTGCTGTGAATATGTGTGCAATCAAGATTTCCCATTCCAATACTTCGATTAACAAGGTTCCATATAGTTGTAATTATTATTATAATTATAAAACCAAGTCTCCTTCGCTCTCTTTAAAGAAGCCTCCAGACGGGTTCGAAACTAGTCGGGCATACTTTGATATAGTCCGGCTGTAGCTATTTAAGTATTTATAACGGATATCTCTTAGGATAGTTTCAACGCTAAAGGATGCATAATAGATTATATTATCAATCGGTCAGTGATGTGGCTTCGAGCATACTTCTCTTAGCATGCTCAACTGCAACTTATTTAAATTTCTTTTAAACCATGAAACAGATGGACCATGAATAATATTTTACTTTTTTTTTTTTTAATACTTCATCATTTATTCACATTTTTATACATTATCACAAGACTACGATTCCCGCTTACTTTGAACTGATAAAGCACAACATATACTTTTTCTCATACACTCTAATATGTAACAGCCATCCATGTATAAACATTTAAAGCCGGGACACACCAAATGCGTATGCAGCACGTAAGCGTAGACGTAGCGCGTACCATGACGTTGTAATGTATGGAACTGTATGAGATATGGCATACCGCTTGCGTGACGTGAACGTTCGCGTAGACATAATGCGTGCTGTCATGTCTATGGATTCACGCGCGTCACTACGCGCGTGGTCACGTGTACGTGCTGCATACGTGTTTGGTGTGTCCCAGCTCTTAGTCATTTTCACCATCAAATAAGGCCATAGCTAGTGCAGTATTAGTAAATAAATTTAAGTGCCCGACATAACTCTAATACAACAGGCACACATCCAAGATATTAAAAATATCACTACACATAATATTATAAATGGGAAAGTGTGTTTGTTAATTGTTTGTTGGTTTGTTCTATATTAGTATAGATAAAGATGAATCAGAAACATAGATGAAATTGTAAGCTAAAATTAAAAACTTAATTTAGTTAATAAGTAATACTTTAATTACACTTCAACTATTTCATTACTAATTCTAGGTACATTGGGATTTAAAACGTTTTCCAAACTTTCAACAACCTTTGAATATAGAGATGCTGTAATACAACCTAAACACATCAACTTGTGTCGCTAACGAATCATCACTGGAACTGAATAGAACCGGTTGAACTCTTCCATTTCAATCGTCTTTATGTATTTGACGACGCCAGGTAAATCTGATGTCCCCATTTCTTCAAAAGTAAATTTCCAAAACTCTAAAGAATCAAATTTGAATGAAGAATGCCCTCAGTAATAATAGTACGTTGCAACTTGAATTCGACAATATGTACGGCAGAGGTTTTTCCAATCCTAATAATATCCAATCTGCAGAACTACCTAGCAAACAGTGATATATCAATATTGTGAATTTTTTTAACCTATTCTCTGTCTTATTTTTTATTGAGTGTGGACTTTTAAGACGATATGTTGTTAGGAGATATCTATCATCTGTAACCACTACATATGATTTGACACCTTTTCCGTGCAGCGTCGCTAATCGAGGGTTTGACATTAGAACTGTTGGTTCAGACGTTAGGACGTAGAATAGTTCTGGAAATTCAGTTTCACTTTGTGCTGCTTGATTTTAGAGATGTTACCAATGCGCTCCGTCGTTGATTTATTATATTGGTTATCAGGTTTATTTTGAGACATTATTGAGCCAATTTTATTGATGACTGTGTTGACAACTTTCGATACGTCGTTTGTAAATTCTTGAATTTTTGAGGATATATAATCAAAAACTTTAAAACACGACACCACGCAATTTTGATAACCAAAAACTAAAATCAGTGTTAATAACAGTTTCATCTTGGTCTCTCTTTAACTATGTACTGAGAACTCTTCATTCACCATGATAATATAGGTCGAGTGACGAATAGATTACTTTTATGTATAATGTATACAGTAAGAGAACAATGAATTACAATAACAAACATTATGTTTTCAAAATAGAAGTTCGCATTAGGTGTCATAAGTAATATATTATTCAATAACTATAGCCTACGATATTATTTAAATATTTTTATGAAGTTTTACCTTGAGAATGAATTTCCTCGATTCTCTATCAACTTCGTTTTTAAGCTATCTTGCTACACTCAACGTGGACGGAAGCTCTTATTTCTGGTAGCACTGACCTCTTTTAATTTACACGCTGGACCTGTAATTGTCAAACTTTATAGCTACTTGATTTTCGGAATTTTGGTGCGGATATTATCACTGAGAGTCATGTAAGCGTACTTGGAACTAAGTTGATGGTGAGATATTTGTCTGCATAGTTACAACACAAAGACCATTTGACACAATGTGCAAATTTTAACTAACCCCCGACCCAAAAAGAGGGTGTTATAAGTTTGACGTGTGTATCTGTGTACCTGTGGATCTGTGTATCTGTGTATCCGTGTATCTTTTTTTTTTTTTTTTTTTTTTTTTTTTTTTTTTTTTTTTTCTTCGGGGGAGGAAAAAATCCCTACGGACATCTGCCTGCTGGCAGGGTGTGTCCGACTTGCACGGACTAAAATAACCTCCCCATGTCTGCCAAGGTGAGCACGGAACTGCGTGGCATTACATCATGCTGACCTCCCAAATCTCTATCTTCTTCTTTTCTTCTTTTTCTTTCTCCTCCCTTCGCATCATGGTAGCCCTCAGCATTTGGCTATATCTAAGCCAGGCGTCTTCGCTCGACAGCATGCGCGCCATAAGATTTCCGGCATTCAAGTCCTCCGCGTCGGTCGATCGAAGCGCTTTTGCCCTTAGGTCGGCACTACCTGGGCATTCGAATATTGCGTGTCTCGGGGTGTCTTCCTCTCCGCAAAAGTAGCAGCCTTCGCTCGGTGCTTTCCCAATTGCGAAGAGGTAGGTGTTAAACACCCCGTGACCGCTGAGCGCTTGTGTCAGCCAGCGGTCTACTTCCCCATGCTTCCTAGTGTGCCATTTTTCCAAGTCGGTGATGAGTTCTCTGGTCCAGCTCCCTTTTCCTGCTCCCGACCATTCGTTTGCCCACTCCTTCAAGGTGTCCTCTCGCACTTCTATAAGTGTTTGCTCCTTGCTATCGAACAGCTTAGCGCGTTCGCTTACCAGTTTCGCTATAGGGATAAGCCCAGCTATCACCAGCACGGCTTCAGTGGAGACTGTTCGATATGCTCCACAAATACCTATAGCCAGTCGTCTTTGGACTCCTTCCAATTTCTTCTTGTACAGTTCCACCTTCATAGCTTCCCTGAATATTGGTGCCCCGTAAAGAATTATGGAGTGGGCCACAGATGCCAACACCCTCCTCTTGCTCGCTCTTGGCCCTCCTTTTGTAGGCATAAGTCTATATAGTGCCTCTGTCAGCTTCTGGGCTTTATTAGCTACCTCTTCTATATGTTTTTTGTAGTTAAGACTCTTATCCAGCCATATTCCCAAATATTTAATGTGCTCTTTTGGTGTCACTCTAGCACCTTGGATCAAAAAATTAATGGGATTTAGCCTTCGCCTTCCACTAAACACTATCGCTTCAGTTTTTTCCGGCGCTAGGGAGAGCTGCCTTCCTTTCATCCAGGTGTTTATTCGGTCAAGTGCTGTGTTTGCCCGTGTCATGAGGGTAGCTTCAGTTTTGGCCACGACTAACAGAGCCAAATCATCCGCGAACCCCACCAGTTCTGTGCCTTCTTCCTGCGTTATTTGGAAAACGCCATCATATAGAATGTTCCACAGTGTTGGGCCAAGTATGGATCCTTGTGGGACTCCGCTACTAACTTGGATCCTCTCCTCCAAACCCTTACTATCCTTCACTTCAATGTATCGGTTCTCCAGGTAGCTACTAAGCAGGTTTTGAATGTAGCCTGGGAAACCTCTCATCCGTATCTCTAAAAGGATCTCCCTCCACGAAGCTGAATTGAAAGCGTTTCTCACGTCAAGGCAGATCAGCGCACATAGCTTTCTGGTATTCTTTGTGCCTTGCCTTGCCTTCATGGCGGTTTCCGT
The DNA here is from genome assembly GCF_905333055.1 of Maniola jurtina. NCBI lineage: Eukaryota > Metazoa > Arthropoda > Insecta > Lepidoptera > Nymphalidae > Maniola > Maniola jurtina. The sequence goes on along the minus strand of NC_060058.1, from coordinate 5,889,041 downwards.
TACTCTCCTTACAGCCATGAGCGTGGACCGACCCTGTCTAAAGCCATATTGATGGTCGGAGAGGCCGCCGTGGTCTGGCAGTAGTTTTTCAATCCTGTTGAGAAGCAGTCTTTCCATCAGTTTGCCATAACAGGCGAGCAGGCAGACTGGTCTGTATCCTGTTGGGTCATCTGCTGGTTTTTTGGCCTTCCTAAGTAAGACCAGACTCGCTATCTTCCAGGCTGCCGGAAATGTTCCTGAGGCAAAGGACATTTGCATCACCCTTTTGATTTTCTCGGGTATCATCTGCACAGCTAATTTAACGATCTCTGGACACAAAAGATCAGGTCCTGGGGCCTTTTTTGGCTTAAGCCCTTCTGCTGCCTTTCTTATCTCTTCTTCTGTTAATTCCGCCATTTCGGAGGCATCTGCCATAATCCGGCCGAAGTTTGCGTGAGATGGGAATAAGACTCTGACCACGGATTTAATGAGGTCCATGTCCAAGTGAGGTGGGGTTTGTCGCAGTTTTTTCGTGACGATTCTGTACCCTAGTCCCCAGGTATCCTGGTCTACCTCGTCGCAGAGCACTTTCCACTTCTCAGCCTTTGACTTGGTAATGGCAAGTTGGAGAGCTATTTTCGCTGTCTTATACTCTTCTTTCATTTGTTGAATACTTTCTGCGTTAGTCTCATCCTCCTTTGAATCTTCCTTACCCTTTTTCCGTCTTTCACGGGTGTATATTCTGCGGCGTCTTGTGCATTGATCTCTCTTTTGCTTTATCGCTGCATTCCACCAGTAAACAGGTGTTTTCCTAGGTAGCCCCTTTTTTGGCATTGCTCTATCACAAGCTTTCGTGGTTGCCATCACTAGCTCCTCAGGTGTGCTGATCTCCTTTTCCTTCAAGACGGTCTCCAGTATTTTCTGGTCTAACTTATCCAGTCTCCATCCTACCCGCTGCTGCTTTGGCGGTTTCCATTCATCCCGGGATATGTGGAATTTTATGTATCGATGACCACTAAGGCTATCCTCGTCTAGGACCTGCCATTCGGTTATTCTCTGCGCCAGACCTGAACTAGCAAATGTTATGTCTGGCGTGGAATTCTTTGCACCTCGTTGAAATGTCGGGGCAACCCCCACGTTTACCGTTACCATATCTACGCTAGCAAGCATTTCCATAATATGGCGTCCTCTAGCATTTTCAGCCTTGCTTGACCAGACTCTTGACGCCGCGTTAAAATCTCCGGCTACTAGAATATCACCACGTTGTGACACAATACTTTCGAAAAGCTCATTTAAATCATGCTCAAATTCCTCCAAGCTTGAATTTGGTGAGAAGTAGCAACTATATAAAGTGAGCCCTGAGAGTTTTACTGCAATGAAACCATCTCCCCGAGCCACTTCCTTTATTTGGGTCTGTTTATTGTACACCACTATAGTTGCATCACCTCTCCGGTCAGTTACCCACTCTCGGGCTTGCGCTATTTTTCTATTTGGCTCCGCCACGATAGCTACGTCTATGTTATATTCTTTTGCCGTCACTTCGAGCAGGTCATGGGCAGCTCGCGTTCTGTCCAGGTTTATTTGCAGGACCTTTATCTGCGAGCCTATTGCACCATTTCCTGCTCCTAGACCCCGTTTTTTGGCTCTTTGATCTTTCCGCCAGGCACCTTTACTTTCCAAGACGGGCAACTTTTAGAGCCCATTCGATGTCTTGTGTTACTCTGGCCTTTATCCAGACAGATAGCGCATGCTGTTTCCCTCTCACAGTCTATGGCCTTATGTCCCTCGTTGCCACAGTTGTAACACTTTCTGCTTCGGTCCTGGCCTGGGCACCCCATTGAAATATGCCCGTATTCAAGACACCTGTAGCATCTTTTCCTTTCTACTGAGAGCCTGATTGGGACCCTCATCCATCCTATCTTTATCTTTTTCTGTTCTGCAAGTTTTTGAGCTTCCTCCTTCGGGAGCTCAACTAGGGCTGTCTTACTACCGTATCGGTTCTCCCAGAAACTCTTAATGTGGAACTCCTTCACCTTTTGTTTTAGTGACTCTTCCACTTCTTCTTTTTCCACTGTGACATCCAGTCCCCTAATTATAACGTCGGCAGACTCCTTTAACGCTCTAAGCGTTAAATTTGGGCACAGTTCCCCTACTTTCTCTTTGATTTGCAAGGCGCTTCCATCTTGGCCTTTCTCTAGCTCAAGGAGTATATCGCCCTTTCTGGTCTTTCTTACTTTTGAGAATACTACTTCTTCACTTGCTAGTCCCGACTTTACCTCTTTAAGTACGCTGGCATAGTCACGATCTTTTACCTCAACTAGCAGTGCTTCGGGCTTTGCGAATTGTTTTCTACCAGTTGGCTTTTTCCCCAGCTTATTTTTTCCTTTCTTCTTAGCTGTCTGATTTGGGGTCTTTTCCTCTTCCCGATTCCTTCCTGTCTTTGTCGGTACATCTTTCTCGATCTTCTTCTCTTTTTCCTTGTCCTGCACCCGATTGGTCTCCACAGGGTATCTTCCTATTCCTTTGTTCCTCTTTCTCTCTTTTTGGCGTCGTCGTTTCCCTTTCGATTGTACTTCCTTCCAATCAGTTTCCGTACCCAAATCATCATCCCATTCTAATCCATCCATCTCGCCTCCGGTTGATGTATTTGTACCTTTATCTTCTACCACAACTGCAAGTCTCTTTGCCCTTTTTGGGGTGTTCTCCGTCTCTTCGCCTTTTTCTTCTACTCTCATTCTTCTGATATCCATGACCCGTCCACACAGCTTTTGCAATTCTCGCAGTTTCATCTTTATCTCATTGGCTGTATTCTTGTATGGCCCTTGTCTATCCACAAGTGAGTTTACAGCTACTATGTTACCGAGTAGTTCACCCAAAAGTCGGTCTTCCTTCTCCTCTAGACTTTCTGTCTCCTTATTAGCCTTTGGTGACTTTTTTCTTTTCCCATCTCTATTCTTTGGCGTGCTTGCCATGGGTGAGAAAAATGTCAGGGGGCTTACATATATAATATAGGTCGAGTGACGAATAGATTACTTTTATGTATAATGTATACAGTAAGAGAACAATGAATTACAATAACAAACATTATGTTTTCAAAATAGAAGTTCGCATTAGGTGTCATAAGTAATATATTATTCAATAACTATAGCCTACGATATTATTTAAATATTTTTATGAAGTTTTACCTTGAGAATGAATTTCCTCGATTCTCTATCAACTTCGTTTTTAAGCTATCTTGCTACACTCAACGTGGACGGAAGCTCTTATTTCTGGTAGCACTGACCTCTTTTAATTTACACGCTGGACCTGTAATTGTCAAACTTTATAGCTACTTGATTTTCGGAATTTTGGTGCGGATATTATCACTGAGAGTCATGTAAGCGTACTTGGAACTAAGTTGATGGTGAGATATTTGTCTGCATAGTTACAACACAAAGACCATTTGACACAATGTGCAAATTTTAACTAACCCCCGACCCAAAAAGAGGGTGTTATAAGTTTGACGTGTGTATCTGTGTACCTGTGGATCTGTGTATCTGTGTATCCGTGTATCTGTGTATCTGTCTGTGGCACCGTAGCTCCTAAACGAATGATCCGATTTTAATTTAGTTTTTTTTTGTTTAAAAGGTGGCATGATCGAGAGTGTTCTTAGCTATAATCGAAGAAAATCAGTTCAGGCGTTTGTTATCAGTTATCAGTTTTTTTCTAGTTTTCTTATAGAGGTTTTTGTGTCGGGGGTTTTTTAAATTTTGATTTATTTATTCTTGGTGCGCTTCGAATCGGCATAAAAAATAACTATCATTTTGTATGGCCCACACATCTTCCAGCGTACTTGTATAAATCCAATTCAGTAGCAGGTAGTCATTGCCGTAATAGTAAGTACCTTACGAAATAATAACACCGAAATTAAATATTATACCGTACCGTAATCGCATAATTTGCCAGCCTCTCCAAGCTTGTTTGAGAAAACTTTCTTTCTTAACGACGTAAACAATTTAAATCTAATGCAAAATGCAGACCCAGTCGACTGCCCCCCCACTCCCACCTCGTCTCTGCTCGCTACCTGAGCCTATGTAAATAATTCACCTTAATTCCCTGCCGGGCACAGCCTTATTTACTAGTTTAAAATATACATTACTATCGTTGTAATTGTTATCGCCACGAATGGTTCAACATCTACATATTATTTTGTTCTAACTTTCATACATCTTAAGTTGCCTTCAAACTACGGAAATATAATATAATATAATATATATGTAATATAATATTACGTCTAAGTGTGAACAGTGACATTTAAAAGTAGGGTGAGTGATATTTATATATTATATTATATTATATTCCGTAGTTTGAAATCACGTTACCGCAACTTACTTATTATCATCTCGACGGATAACCTCAGCTGAATATTGAGAGATACATTAATACACACAATATCTCTAGTAAAGATTTCCACACTACAGCCGCTGGTGCCCAGAAGATTCCTAAACAAAACTTTAAAAAAAAATCCTAATATAAATAAAATGTTTCATTTTCCTTCTACATCAACGAGTTAAAAATAACCGCCGAGACCTCAAGAATTAATATTATTCAGTTAATAATTTTATTTGTGACATATTATGATATAATACTTTTTGTGATTATCTTTTTTTTTGCGTTTTTTCGTAGTATATGTATATGTTTAATTGCCACTTCAATTACATAAAAAATAAAATCTGCACGCCATGCTTGGCAAGTGATTAATCGTGTTGAAAACGATGTAAATAATAATATTATGTTGCATGCGCCAAATTATCATGATTACGTATACTTCAAAGTCTTTCATAATGTATTTTGTAAACACTGTACTAGCTTAGACGTATTTCGGACATGCGTGAAACGAGACGACGTGTAAAACCAGATCGGGCAGCCAACACAGCTCATGCAAAATGCAGCTCACCTTCCCCTATTCACTCCCCGTTTATCCCCCCATTTATAAATGATTCTGGCTCAATTTCACCGGCTCCCGTGCGCCCCGATATTGTTTGACTTGTGGATACTTATACAGTGACTGGCCTGCACAGAGCTGTTCGTGCGAGCTTTTTCTTTTAGATAAATGTTTTATTTCATACAAAATAAACGTTCACTATTCTTTGAAATTGATCATCAATATAGGTATAATATTCAGGCTTTATTTGCATTGGTTAAGAACCTTCAACAAGAGTTAGGGACTAGGTATACCTTGTGTAAAAAATTAACAATTTAAGTATTTTAGAAAACAGGAACTTGAACTTCTAATTTCTCATTACTTATTTTAAAAAAATCTCTACTATAATACATAACAATTAAGTTTGGTGATATGAATAACAACATAATCGAATGAATCTTGACGGATTGTTATGATCGTAACAGGACTTCGTCTGTGTTGGTGTTAGCTGGCGGGCGTGCTCTGCCTTTTTGGAGTGTTTTTTATGTTAAAACTGACTGGAAAGCGCTCTAAGGGGGTGCCGTGCGTATGTCGGCGAGCGCCGGCACAGACGGGGTCCATACTTGTATAGTTTAACTAACTTGTTACAAATAACTACAAACTTGCCATTGGCTAATCTTTGTAAAGTCAGACGAGAGAAAAAAAAAGATCGTAACAAGAACAAAATAATCGCTATACCCATTGTTAGTTGGTTTGTTGGTTTATTAATTGATTCACGTGTCCTTCAATCACGCTAGAAGATGTAGTGGAGCAATGTAGCGTATTTTTTTGCATGGATATAGTTTAGGAACGAGAGAGAGGAATACTTACTTTTTATATCGGAAAATCAAAGAGTTTCCACGGTCTGTTCAGAGGGAATCAGGCTGAAGAGGGATCTCTCCATCTGCACTCGCTTCATACAATCGTAGTTCCAATTTCATTTGAATAGTAAACCACCAAAGCCAATGAAATTTTGCAGACATATTCTAGAAACTAATATCTGTGTCTGTGGTGTTTTAGATTTTGGTTGCTTAATATTCAAGTGAAATTGGAACTACGGTTGTATGAAGCGAGTGACGGAGAGAGCCCGGTTAAAAAACTAATGCGACGCGGATGAATTCGTGGGCATCAGCTAGTAAAATATAATATAGTGAAAACGACGTTAGATTTAATTAAAACAGCTCCTTTGAGAATTCAATTTAATTAGCGTGTGGTGAACCAACTTAAATGGAATGAATTTAAAGTATGGCTTTTAGTCATACTTTAATTCATTTTAAGCTTAAATGTAGTTTTCCATTACACTTTACCATAAATTCATTGTAGCTTAACAAAAATTTCATTAATTAAAAATGCAAAATAAATTAAGAACTATAAATTAAAACCCTATGATTGTGATAGTATCTACTTTGTATCAATATTAAAATAAAAAGGGTTCAGGTTTTCAAAGGTCAATAATTTTGCATTCTATAAACTCTACTCTAGTTGCTTAGTCCCTGATCTTAAGACCCCATATTGAAAACTGTACGGCTTTTGGAAGCCCTACGTAATTTGAAAACTAAAAATACATTAGCTCTTATATTATTTATCAAATATACAGTGCTTTATCTTAATTCATCATAAAATGAAAAAACGATTGAGTACAGTTTCATCGATAGAAAAAATTCAAAAAACTGCTCCAAATATCTATATTTTTTTAGTTTTAATCTGCAACAGTGATTGATTTTGTAAACATCCGTAAATGATTCCGTAGAATAAATATTTTCCACATTTTCTTATACGGATAATAACAATTTTCAAAAACATCAACTGTTTTATGCTTTTAAATTTAATTTATTTTTAAAAATATATACTTAATTTGAATTTTTGGTCCAGCAGTAGTCCCTTGCTTTTGCCATTTATTTTTCGATTCTCTACAATGAAAACCTAAATCCATTTCACATTTTCGCTAAAAATTGATTTTGTTACCCGACCCCGAACCCGATTCCGCTAGATTCATCCTTTAGTTAGACCTTAATTTGTCTAGAGGTTACATTAGGCACGTTGAAATTAAGAAATAGACAAGCTATTGCGAGTGTTTTATAAAAGAAGAGAGCAGGAAATAATACTGCCAACTGCCAAGTATCATCTTGATCATCATTTTCAATCAAAGTTACGGGAGTCTTGTACAAGGAAAATAAGTGCATCCCGATGCAAAACTGGTGTTATTAAAATTTTGCTAGTCAAGACGTCCTGGCTTCACACGGCGTAATATTATAAAGTCTCTGCATAGAGTAAAACACTCTATTATACATATTTCAACAAATTAATACAAAATAATTATTTAACTGCACCTACCGTATTAAAATCTGTTGAGTAGTTTAAAGATCTGTGAGTACAGAGGGAAAGTCGGCGGAAAGCGACTTTGTTTCATACTATAGTAGAGATAGCCATATTGACACCACATAAGTGTCTACATTACATGCGTGCAAAGCCGCGACGGGTCACTAGTGTAGTTATAAACGATGGAACCCTCTTGAATAGGTTTTCTACCTATTGAGGAAAACTTGAATGCAGCACTTTTCGAAACTAGCTCTCTCAAAGTGACTTTATTTTAATGAAACTTTATAATTAATTATCAGCAGTAATTAACGAATGGCGAGGAAAACCTTAACGTATCAATAACGTGTAATGGAAAAATAATGATTTATAAATTGAATGAGAGATCTTTGATTATTAATTTTGATGCTGAAAAATTGACAGGTGCCTCGCCTCGCCTTTTTCTCATGTTATGGTAAACCAATTCTTTCCTTGTTTTTGTAGATGATTGAGATTTGTAACGTATACATTTACAGTTTAGTTTACACAAATGTTTTCATTGACTTTTATTTTCTTTTACTCTTCTTTTCCTTCTTTTTTGCTTACTTTCCACTTCCACTTTCATTATTATAATAAGAATTGGTAGTAATCTTAAGATTTTCAATACTCCTGAATTCTTGTCCTGCAGGGCTACTGTCCAACTAAACTACAAGAATTGAGCATCTGTAGATTACAAAGAGACAACAAAAACAAGTCTAGATTTCGTTCCTAACACTTCGTGATTCTAATGCAAATGTGACACAACAAAAATCACATAATAAAAACCGTCATTGTAATACTTGAGTAGGTATGTATAGACACACCTTACTTACATTAAAAAAATTATATTAGTTTTTCTAATGTGTTTTATTGCAGTTCTCCCTCTTCATTTCATTAAAGGAAGTATGAATAATTAAAACTCACAATAATAGGCCGTCGCGGCACAAGTTGTAATGTTATGCATATTTCACTAACTAATTTGCCCGGTTGTGTCGATCCAATTATTCGAATATTGCCCGGTTGCCAAACAGTCCCCTACTTAGTTAAAACTTTAATATTCACCCCTTGGATGCAATAAAAAACGAACGGTTTAGTTTTCAGATTATATGGGTATGTCCAAATAAAAAAGTTTAAGTCCGTTACTCCCCATTTATTACCATTAGCTATGTTAGTTTATTGAAACTAGCTAATACCCGCGCATTCATCTGCGTGCCTTTTGGGATTTCAAAATCCCGTAGAAATCCCTTGATTTTTCAGGATAAAAAATAATAATGTCACTCTCCAGATCTTAAGCTATACCAAATGACAATGCGACAAATGGTAAGTTAAGATTTTTTCTTTTTTATAAAAATATTAGCCATGCTAATTACTACTAATATTATTGCCCTTTCCCTTCCAACTAAGCGTAAAGTGATAGTGAAAGTGAAAAATAGGTACGACAATAGTGCAAGGGTGGGGTTTGAACCGCCGACCTTTCGGGATTCAGTCCGCTCTTTAACAGTTGAACTGTTGAGTTTATCGATGGTAAACACGATAAACTTAACAAACTATTTTGTTCTGCGAGTTTTATATAACAAATTGAACAGATCCATGTCTTTAATTGGCTAGCTACGGCTCGACTCGCCCATTAGGGAAATACACCCATGAATGAATATGAGAGAAGGTTGTTTCCTTAATTGATCCAACTGGGAGTTATTGCAGCCGATAGCTCGTACTTGGGAGGTATTTTTACCGCTCCTCCGAACAAGGGGTTAATTACTTTATGTGTTTGCAATCATAAATCACAATCGCTTTCAAAACAAAAGATTATCGCGTCAGCAACTTGCTTATGATACGAGGATACGACCAAAAGGTACTGAAATGGTCATTTACAAGTACTCTGGCAGAGGACACTTGTAGGAATACTTTGTTGTCTGTCCGTCCGTCCGTCAGTCCGTCCGTCTGTCTGTCTGTCTGTCTATCTTTTTGTCTGTCTTGTCCTAAAGGTGATTTCTGCCAGGCCCGACTGCCCCATACTACACCACTGTGTATAAGTAACTTTACCTTTTAATAAACTACCAATACTAACTAAGTAGGTAATTAAGGAAAAATTGTTACTAACATACTAACAATTTATGAATGGAAACGTCTGAAATAAACATTTATTAATTATATACATATTATTATTCAGTAACTTACTACAGATTACAGATAGGATTGGTTATTAATAATTTCGGCCGTTAATCTCAATCTCGAAAAAGTTTATTTACTTTCGAGTAGTATATCTACGCATGCTCGCGTTACCCCGGCAGACTAATAAATTATTTATTTATCAAAGTTAAGAACTATTGACCCGCTTTATTTCAACGGCGAGGCGCGGCGCCAAGATTACAAACATTCTTTAACTGTACATCTATAAATAATAATATGGACATGGCAACTTTTTATAATCTTTAGGTTGTACAAAATTACTGAGTAAACAGAGACCGTTTTTTGTTAATAACTTAAGGTCTGAAAAAACTCATATCAATCTGTTTTTCCGTTGCAGCGGCAGTGTAAATAAGGGCAAACTAACAAACAAACACCATTTCACATTGTAATATTATATTAGTAGTGATCTGCGCTAAATGTGATTCTCATAACAGCGGACCAACCCTACGCAACGCCCTAACAACACACGTCCCAAAAAATATGTTATATATTTAGGACCCTAAATAACCACAGACGTAAAAATCAGGATATTAACCAGGATATTATACGTTGGTTTATTGTTAACGACATAATGCTTGGGGATCAATGTTCCAGAATATTACGCAGATATCGTTTGCACATAGCATTTGATTAATAGATTTAGAATATTAACAATTTTAATTTACTCATGATGCTAGAAATATACAGAAGAATATTTCGTAGGGTTCATAGTTTTTGATTGAATCTTTAATTATAATTTCACAATATATTTCCTCATAGAGTGGCTGATTCCCGCTTAGTAACTAAAAAGTAAATTTTACCACCGGACGATAAAAATACCACCGCACGTGTGCATAAACCTATAAAACCGTGTGGTGAGTGCCACGATGGTCCTAAATTAATTTTAAAAAGAGAAATATTCTATTAAATTTTTTGTCTTGGCCAAATAAGTCTATGGTCTTGACTGAATTTTCATCTGACCCATCTTCTACTATATAAAAATAAGTCGGGTTTTCCTTCCTGACGCTATAACTCCATAACGCACGAACCGATTTCCACGGTTTTGCATTCGTTGGAAAGGTCTCGGGCTCCGTGTGGTTTATAGCAAAGAAAATTCAGGAAAAATTTCAACAGAAAAGCGTGAAAATCTTTTTTCATAGCATGTACTACAAACCAAGTGGCGAAACGGAGTTCGCCGGGTTTGCTAGTTTGATATAAATGATCTTACCCTACTTGCATCAATATAATTATATTAAGTATCAACCCATTATCAAATCAAACCCCATTAAATAACATGTATCAATATTAACATGTTATAAAGTAGTTAACTATTTTAACCTCAAAATACAAATGCTAATTAGTCTGTGGGTGTATAGTTCAGTGGTGGTAGTACACTGAAATGGACAAATTATAATAGCACGCTTGAAAAGGCGAGCCATACAAAATGGGAGTTATTTTTGTGCCGATTAAAAAGCGCCCCCGAGCGTATCGGTAATTGAAATTGACACTTTTTACTGAAATATTCATGTTGACTTTATGTTGATAGATGTCTAAACACTAACATTTAGTTTAGAGTACGCACACATGATGCTCACTGGTGCTATCTATCAGCGCCAAAATGGTGAAAATTAAGTTGCTTCTAAAACAGGTAAGCAATCGCAGGTCGAGCGTACTTGTATTAAGTAGAGATCAGTGCCAAGTTCCACAGATATCGTGATGGTGGAGTTGAAGATTAAACCCGAATAAAAATTAATTAAAAAATAAAATATTGACCAATCGAGTTCTTAAACATAATAATTAATTACATCATCATCATGGAACCATCTAAGAATCGACTTTGATAAATAATATTTATGTTGTCAACTTGGACGAATAAATACTCGTTGTCAACTGACAACTGACACAAATCTGTTTTTCAAGTACAAAATATTACAAAATAATATTATTAAAGGAATAATTAATTAAGGAAAATGCCTTTTAAAAAGAAAATGAAAGGATTGCCTAGCGACAAGTTACCCGCAGATGGTTTGATGAGCCGAGACTTGGAGGCTTTGAATCCGTACCAGCTCGCATGCATTCAAAGACTTGGCAATACCTTGCAATTGGAACAAGAAACATATTTGCTGCGGCACCCTGAGGTACTTACTTATTTCTATCCGTCGCATTCCTCATTGTTTCCTCTTAATACTTTCTATTAACTATGCATTTATCACACAGTGGTAGGAATTGTCTTGGGATAATAATGCGGATGGTTCCCAGACTCCCCCGCATATAACTTGACTAAGAGTGCGAAATTTTGACTCGTAACTTTTTTTAGAAATAATATTCGGAAACAACAGTCAATGTGCTCTCCGAAGCACAGACACTAATTTTTCAACGTTAGTAGCGATCGCAATTCTGCGGCATTTATTAATATTTAATTAATAAGTTACTAAGTACTTAAATATATATGATAGTAAATCATAAAGTTACAAGCATGAATAATAATCATCCGGTTAACAGGTAAAAGCTATGCTAGAACTGTTTATTGGCAAAATGACGCAAAAGAACAAAAGGAAAGGAGTTTTAAAAGAGGCTGCTGAGCACTTCACTAGACCTACCGCGGAGCTCGATAGAGAAATACTTGAAAGGCTTAATTTACGTTCTCAAGGACCATATACACAGGTACTATATTTTGTTTGGGACTAACCATAATTATTGAGAAGAGCTTGGGCACTTCACATTGATATCTATAAAAACATTTGCTGCTTCAACTGTCTCGTTTGTCGAACATGAGATTCCACCATGAGCTTCCAGTTCTGGTTCAGGCTAAAAAACTCTGTATTTTTGTATTAAAACATACTAACAGCATAGAGTTGCTATAAGTAGTCGGTGTTGCCTCATCACCATGCATGAGAGCTTATTAAGCTATTTGCCATAGCTCATACGTCTGGTCTCTCTGTGATCGTGTTGGATTACCTTGCTGACTCCTCAGACATGAGAAGGGAGAGTGGAGTGTGTGTGTCTGTGTTTGCACATACTTGTATACATATTTGTATCGTAGTTGTGTAGTCTCCGTTGTGGTTCAATCGTTGTTGACCAAAATTCGTTCAGGATGACTTAAAAGACTTTATTACTTTTAAGGGCATGAACGTACCAGAACGATATTTCGACAAAAATTTAATGGATGATTTAAGGAAGCTTATAAACGTTTACGATAAACCTGACTCACCAAAGTTGTCTACTCCTGTGGCATCAACAATAAACACGGAATCGTCATCTTTTATGTCCATTCAAACATCAGACACCACATTGTCTACTCCTGGTAATAAACCTTTGCTCTCTTTAAAAGTCTGTCAGTTATTTATTATTGTTGAACAAAGAGACTATAATAATATTATTAATTTTTTAAGAACCCATACCAACGCCTGAAATGACGCTCTCCGAAACATTGTTCTCCTTTGTCTCGAACACCGTTGATAAAGCGATATTCCTCAGAGTCGACGACGAGATTCTAAACTATGATACAGCTTACATAGAACTATCTAAAGCTGTTGAGAGAGCTATGGAGATACCGGTGATTGAGATAAGATTAGACATCGCTGAACTTCTACAGAATGCCTATGATATGTTTGAATTTAAAATCATGGAACAAGAAAGGATTGGTAAGGAAACTAACATACTCGTAATTATTACAAAAATCAGTTCATTAAAATTGTAGACTCTGAATGCTGACTATTCTATTTTAGCTGCCGAAATTGCTTGGGAAAAAAGAATGAGGAAGAAATTAAAGAGAACATTGAGGCGTTTGGACAATTTTAAAGGTACAAATCCTCCTAATTAATCGACTTGATTTTATAATATAAAAGCAGTTTTACTGTTTTTCCAAGAATTAGATTTATCACAGTTCCTTTTCATGGCTACGAAACGCCCTACTCCGAAATCGATTTGATTTTATATTAGAATAGTTTTTCACCTTTTCAAGGAATTAATTATATCAAATAGCTTTTTTTTCAAGGATACGAAACGCCACCTACGCCTAAAAGTGAGATTTCATCCCATGAGAGCTATAAAGTACCACCTCCACGCCCATGCATATGCCACCCGCAATTTCATTATAACCGATATCCAAAGGTTGGTAAACCTTAGTATTAACAAATACTTTAACGTCGATAAGTATATAAAAGTAAAGTCCGTTTTTTCTTAACTATGTTGGCAAATTGAACTGTTTTTAAAGCTCTGTGCGTTAATGTTTAAATTTTTTTGATAAAAAATAATGAGCAAACTAGCAGGTGGGCTACCTACTAGGTGTTAAGTGATTACCGCCGCCCAGGAACATTTGCAGCACCAGAAGTACCGCCGATGCGTTGCTGGTCTTTCAGGAATTTGTTGGTCCGCCACTTGAATGACCCCATTCCCATGCTATTAAGTTTTAGAAGCAAGGCTGCTTTCTTATCTACTAATTTATTTCTATTTCAGGACAGGTTTGGGATATATTTGCCAAGTGAAAATAACTTTAGCACTGGCAACGTGACTGTAACGCCAGAAATATCTGAATCCAGTGATAATGATCATGCTGAAGATACACCAGCTAGTTAAATATTATTGCATTCTTAATACAGACGATGTCTATTTTTGCTTACACGACCTACGTACATTTTATAAATTTATGAGCCTTAGTTAAATTGATTAACTCAAAATTGTTGTCAAAAATGGAAATTTCTCAAAATTTACGTTTGTTCAAATTTTCTTATAAACGAGGAGCACTTTGTCGACTGCTGCCACCAGTACGTCAACGGTAACAGTTGACAAAGTTCCACTCATCTCTACGAACTCTTAAACTTCTCGTAGACTATAACCAAGACTTCGAAGCGCTTAAATTAATCCTGCTGTAAGTATAAGATTTGCTCCTCTAGTAACAATATGACATCTCTCTGCTGAATGCAATTAAACTCAACTGTGAGACAATAATTACTTCGATTCCACTGTGATGTTTCCTGTACACTCCATTACAACTTTTGTATAAAAATCTTTGTACTGCTGAAGCGCGTCATATGCAATAAAAATGGACTGCGATTGAGATACATTCAATTGTAGAACTCAATGGAATGTTCGTAAGGCTGTCGAGGCGTACCTATATGTGAACGCGCAACTGCGTAATAAAAGTCTTCATATGCAGCCGGCTTTTTATTAATAAATTATAACATACGTTTTTAATTTGAACAAGAGTGGTGTTATAAGTTTATGTGTGTCTGTGTGTGGCATCGTAGCTGGAAAAGATGAACCGATTTAGATTGTTGTTTTTTGTTTGTATCAGTTTAACTCTTCCTAATTAGGTTATACCTGCACCCCAATAGTTCAACAGCTGAGGATAAATAATTAGTGCTGAAAATAGGAACTGATCGGAAATTAATTTCCAAAATGCAACTCTAAGGGCGCCTTCGCGCTGCGTTGCTTTGTAAATCCATATAAATAAAAACAGTGAGTGTTCATCGATCGAAATTAAATAGGTATGGGTTTACAAATCAGTGCGGCCGCAACGCTGCAGCCACGCTGCCTCTACGCGGCACTTTGAGGCTAATTTGAAGGCGCCCAAACTCCTGATAATGTTTCATAGCTAGTAGAATCCTAAACAGGTAGAATACTTTTTTTCAAATATCTTTGTGTCATTCTGCCGTCTCTACCGCAAACTCTTAAATAAATTATCATAAAACAAAAGCTTGAAGCAAATGAGATGATTTATAAAATCTGTTTGTATAATAATTTGAATTTTTCTGTAGTATTTTAACAATGGCTTAATCCTATTGTTTAGGTGCTAAAGAATAGCAGCCTTTCAGTTATGATGGAGATTTGAAGCTATATATATAAGCTTATAGTACGGGCCAACGTGAATAATTTGGGCGAATGAATAGATATAATAATTCTGAAGGTAGGTATATAAAATATTTGGAATATCTTACAAAATAAGGTATTTCAATATGATATTTACCGAACAGCTTGGATAATCGAATATCATCTCAATCTCGATAAATATCCAGGAATAGACAAGCTAATTTTAACGTCGTTATTATCGTCAGATGCGGCGAGAGTCGTTGACACGTTATAATTTGATCTAGGATAATGTTAGGATAGCAAGATTATTAAAAAAATATAATAATATGTACGTTTATGGATTTTAGTGACTCTAAACTCAAGCCCAGTTAACATTAACTTGAAAAGTTAACGTAGTCGGTTAGCGATAGCAGAGTCTGTCAGTAGGTCCATCTTCATATTATTCTTTCTTAGTTGGGGCTATGCAGATCCTTGGATTCCCTGTATCATTTCGACCGTCTCCAATCCATTGTGACCCCAATTTTACGGTTCCATGCCAATACTTGTGGCTGCCAGATCCTTAGCACTTAGCACTGGAATAATAAGAGTAGCTTCCTCAGGGTGCACCATGTGTTTCCCTCTAGATTAATGGATGCTATGTTTATGAATTATATGCATCAGAATTTTGACAGACTCTTGAAACAGTCTGCAGAATTGCAGATATCTGTGTCTTGGAGTTTAAGGTTGTGCATGTGCCTGTTAAGTCCACAATTACTCACTAAAGCTTGCACTATAAAAGGTCATTATATAATATATACGTCAAAGAGAAAAAGGAAAACCATCGTAATTTGACTAGAAGAACCTTGCTATACCTACGCATATCCTACGCAGCGTTTAATCCATTTTAGGGCCTTTTCAGTGCGACGCGGATGACCTACGCGGACGTCCGCGACGGACGGTAAAATGTATGAAACCTCAACAACTCCGCGACGCGGACAGCTCCGCGTCGCTCTGAACGCGCTGTTGAGGTTTCATACATTTTACCGTCCGTCCGTCCGCGTCCGCGTCGCACTGAATAGGGCCTTAGAGTAGTGACAGACTTATAGAAGTTCAATGGCCCAGTGGCGTATGAGCTAAGTACTAGTTAAATAAGAACAAGGACATCAACAAACACTATCTTTTATTAAATAGTAAGTAATATTTAACTTAACACAAACCTTTCCTAATTAACTATTTCTTATTTAACAAACTAAAATATTCACTAGCGAACATACAATTATAACATTGGGATTGATTGCAGGAATTAAAATAACCATAATAATATGTTTCTTAATAAAGATGTTTGTATTTTAGAATAAGGGCCGGCGCACATATGGCGGAGCGCAGCGCAGAGCATTTTTCACTGTCAAAATATTATCGACATTGTCCTCATTGAAATAATATCTAAAATCAATTGTGCATCCGTGCGGATACTCGCGCATCCGCGCGCAGTCCCGCGCGTGCTCGCGCATTCTCTGGTAGAAATTCGCGTAATGTGTCACGCGATTAGAAAATTTCGCGGGCATGCTCTGTGCTGCGCTCCGCCATATGTGCGCCGGCCCTAACACATAAACATCAGAAAATATACTTTTAAGGCGCCACGCATACGGTCCACGGAGTAGTGTGGAGCAAAGATGTGGTTGCCTTTTACTATAAAAAATTTAAATCTGCTTAAACTTAAACTAATTACGAAGGAGATTCTATGGGCGTGTGGCGCATCAAAGTATGTATCGGCGCGCTACACGTTTCCACCCCTATCCGTTTTTAGTTTTTAACAAAAAAAATACTGTGTTTCAACTTTACTTTACAGGTGCGCACTTAACACGCCAAATAACAAACCTAATGCGACGCACGTTGGATCAAATCACAACGTCGGCAATAGTCGTACAAAACGTCTGATAAGAACTTTCGCTTCAAAAACTTAAAAGTATAGGTAAGATAAGTGTAAGATCTCTATGTACTACGCACATCAGTTATGATATATAATCATAACAAAACCTCAAGACTTACACTGGCAAGCGTAAAAATATAAGCTATGAAACATGGAACGACTAGGTTTTTTTTATTCAGACACAAGTTAGCCTTTACTGCAATCTCACTTGGTAGTAAGTGATGATGTAGTCTAAGATGGAAGCGGGCTAGCCTGGAAGGGATAGGGCAGTCTTTATCAAACCCATACCACTTTGGTTTCTACATGGAATCGTGCCGGAACGTGAAATCGCTTGGCGGCAAGATTTTGCCGATAGGGTGGTAGCTAGCCACGGCCAAAGTCTCCCACCAGACATGTGCATGTGTCATGGTGACATAGGCCATCGTGGCAGCGTGATAAAGGGTTTTGAATATAACAATACCTTTAAATCTCTGATTTACGTCATCCCTAGTGCTCAAATACACTAACATTTGACAGATATTGATTCAGAAACAAACCGAGAGCTCACTCACTCTAGTTCACTCTGGTAAGTGAGTCATTCCGAACATAACCGTGTTCTAGGAAGCTTTGCTGGTCATAGTCAAAATTAATTTAACTATGACCAGCAAATTAAAAAAGCGAGTTACAGATGCAGTTGCAGCCTGCAATTTTTTTTGTACAGAATGACCACTCTAGTATGCAGTACATAGAGGGCATTGATATAGGGAATGTAGCGTAATGAAATTGTAAAAAGAGCATAACTATTAATAGGTAACCACTTTCTTTTTGCACATGGCCTCCGATTGGTCGTCCTTTCCATCGCCAGAGAAAATGGCCTTAAAACTAAAAGGCTTAAAAGGATAACCACTGCCCGTATAGAACTTGCTCATAAATTCAACCCTGTAAATTACAGGACGAGTTAAAAATTGGTCAAGTGCCAGTCCGACTCGCACACAAAGGGTTCCGTATGGTATATGAAATAACATTTTTCATTCGGTCGCTTGGCGGTCATTTTGATTTTTTATTATTTGTCGTTATAGTGGTAATAGAAACTCATTCAGTGAAAATTTCCACTAAGTAATCCACGCGGACGAAGTAGCGGGCACAAGCTAGTATTTAAATAACAAAATACACAAATCTCGAGGTAAAATGAGACTAACCAATGCAGCCGTAGTGTATGAAGAAATGCTGATAGTCCTTCCATAACTACCAAGATAGAGAGATTGAAACTCGCCCAAATTGCAAATATAATGAATATTTTTGGACCCCCGTAGTACGATGTTTCACGTAATCCAAGTTTGGCAAACACCATCACCCAAAGCATTTCTGATAATTCTGTAAGCAAATACATTAATTACTATATACAATAATTTTATTCTGCTTTAGAGGTTTCGACTATCATTGCAGCAATGATATTACCTATACCATAATATCTACTAGACGATGCTCGCAACTTCATCCGCGTGGATTTAGGTAGCATAATTCTTGGATTTTCCGGGATGAAAAGTAAGCTATTCCATCTCCAGAACCTAAGCTACTATGCACCAATTAGATGATGCCCGCAACTTTGTCCATATGGATTTAGTTTTTTTTAAACTAAATCCATGGATATCCATGAACTCTTTGATTTTCTGTGACTAATCGTAGCCTTTGTCTTTCCTCGAGACGCAAGCTACGAGTATCCCTGTACTTTTTTAATTAATTTTGACGAAATTTAATTTTATTTTACTAAATTTCGTCAAAGTTAGTTAAACGCATGGACCGTGTAAAGCTAGCAGAACACATACTTTGGCATTTGTAATAATGGCCTATAAAAACTTTTTTCGCTAAGCAAGAAAGGAAATACAAGTTTGAATTTAATACGTTAAGTTGATTTTAAACTCGGAATATAATATAATGTGTAAATATCGCTCACCCTACATTTAAATTTCACTGTTCACACTGTTAGATGTAATAATATTACATCTAAGTGTGAACATATTATATTCCGTAGTTTGAAATCAACTTTATAGTTTTATATCTTCACTGTAGTAACGTTTGTTTTTACAGACGTTTATATGGCGAATCGCCTTCTTTTTCCAATATTATTTCAGCATTAGAATTTTTCTCTTGATTGAAATGTTTATAGGATTACTCATGTTCAAGAGAACTTAATATTATTCTATCTGAAAAATTGTTATTATTTTCTTATTTCCTATGAGCAACGAGCATACTTGAAAAAGTCCTCCATACTATTATAAAATACAATCGCTAGAACAGTTTTAAGAGGTACTTAAATAAAACAATTTACTAATTGAGATGAAATCTATGATTCACGAGAAAGTTTCACGGAAAGTATTATTATTTTCTAAAACGTGTAGTGATGGGAAAATGTGATATAATCCATACATTTTGCTGCTGTATCATACATTTTATTGGTTTTCTCGAAGTAAGTTCGGATTGGATACTAATATACTTACCTGTGTTGCGTACCTTTAGCTAACCGCACACGTGCAACAATATTGACTGGACAAGTTGATGCCCACGATTTAATTTTAAGTAAAGAATACAATTACGTTCATGAGCCAGGGATAAGGCCCACAGTCGGAGGTAAGACGCAGTGTGGGAGACGGTGCTCAAAACAAACTCGATAGTGTGAACCGCCTGATGTATCATCAATTCTCCAAAAGGCGTCGAGTATTTGGCGATATCTTTCAAAATTTTTTCCTCTGTGTGCTTATCCGAATCTCTTCTCTGATACCTTCGGAATTGACTTATTTTTTTCTAAAATTAAAATTCAAGGTTTTAAGAATTCACCAATGCGTTACCAATCAATGCTCATTAAAATGCTCTTTATTTGCGAGGGATTTAATATGCTTTATAAAAACGCCTCAAACACGGAATAGTATTTTGTATGATATTCATACGTCTCAAGTTTGACAAAAAAAAATCGAAAAAATAAAATGGTCGTGGCTACAGTCAATCTTACCAATGCTTCTTCTTTCTTCTTTTTGTAGATATGGTTAAGGTATACCGGTGACCCAAATAGCAAAATTGGTACATTAATTACTGCAATAAAGACTAGAAGCCGTTGGAAACTTTCTTGTCCCTCAAACATGTACGCGTCGCACTCATCTTCCACGGGTTTCGATGTAGACATAAGTACCATATCGATGAACAGAATCAAAATTAATGGCGCACAGCCTGCGCCTCTTTTTACTTCAGCTGCAAACGAAATGCTTAGTTTTTTATGAAATCCGCCAGAGTAATGATAAACCTAAAAATATTGAGCATAGAAGCCAGAACTATAGTACCTATAATTATATATAATTCAGTAGTAGTATAGAATTATAGTATTTTTTTCAAGTTTTTCCTGATTTGTCTAATACTTACTATATTTCCCACTGAACATGAACCATTTCATATAGATCAACGTGACAAGCCAAAAGAACAGGCATGTCAGGAAGAGAATTTGCGGTATGAACTCTAATATAATAGCATAATAACGTTTAAAATATCTGAAAAAGTTTCAAATAAAAAAATTAAGCGAAAAAAGTTAGTTTAAAAAATCATTATAATATTCTATAATATATCAGGTTATATATTTTTGACAAGAAAAGAGTCCAATTTGGGTTACTTTTTTTATTACAATTTAGTAAATTAGAGTGCATTGGACCACTTTTCCTTTTTTGGGTTGAAATTTTAAACTATCTTACATGTGGTTAAAAAGACTTAAAGACAATCCGAACATCATGTGGACTATTCCAATTATGATAGACATTTTCATTTTCAATGAGTTCAGATACATTATTTTATTTTTCGCTAACTGAAAAGAACAGAGTAATATTTTTTAAATCATGTTACGTGAACCTATACATGCCAAAAAAATTGTCAGTCAGTGGAAACTACCGACAAAAGTAAAAGCTTAAAATTATGTTTTTTTTTTTTTTGGATTTCCAAATTAATTGTAGCATCAAAAATTAAAGTTTCTTGATTTATGAGTTAAAACCATTATCATTAGTTAACTTTTTACATTTATCGATACTTCAATCACTATTAAAATTAGAATGTAGGTGACGTGACCTTAAAATTTAAGGAAGTTATGACTTCAAAAATTTTTTTAAAGTAGCCATTCGGATGATTCTATCAAGTCATTTCATTTAAAATAATAGAGTAGAATAATTTCCAAAATAATATTTACCGCCCAAACAGGATCAACCCCAAAAATATACGGCGGGTTGGTTTCAAAAACTGGATTCAACTCGATGTAATGATTTTTTTCTACCGTCTCTTTATCATAAGTGTTCATCCAGTACGATTTCATGGGCATAATAGACTTGCTAAAGAATACATTGTATAAGAAGCCAGTATACATGGTAAATAACCCCATCATAAGTATAATATAACGACCTGTAAACAAGTATATGGCAGTATGCATATATTATTACATAAAGGTTCAAAAAAGATGGAAAATGTCTGATAAATAAGTAGGTACATATATTTTTATAATAGAACCAGTGTTTTTACTATATTTCGGGATCCTTTACCATCTCTATATAATATTCTTAATTCTGTGAGACGTAATACACTTGTAATTCGAAAGCAGTCGATTCGAATGTCATGTAATACGAAAATCTTGCCTGACGTTCAATTTAATAATATTACCACCAAAGAATATATTCCATATCTCGTTTTTGGAAGTCTTGTCCATATGCTGCTTTTCGACTGATATCATCCAAGCAGCAAACACTAACAATATCGTTCCGTGGCATATATCACCGAACATGACCGCAAACAGAAATGGAAATGTTATTATTGTGTAGAGACCTGCAAAATCGAACAAGGTCAATAAATTTTATCTTAATAAACTGTTTGTTAGTTCCGAAATTTGGCTGAAATTTGGAATTTATATCCCAGATTAACACATTTACTATTAGGCTACTTTTTATTCCGGACAATCAAAGAGTTCCCACGGGATTTTTATAAATCCTATATCCAAGCGAACGAAGTCGCGGGCATCAGGTAGTAATTAAAAGTTTTCATAAATAATACCTACCTGGGTTCAGTTCTCTATATGTAGAGTCACCGTAAGCGTTGATAAGGGCTTGAAAACCTTTCGTGAACTTGTTAGTACGATGATACGTTGGCGGTTCGTCACTATCGTCAGACTTTAGTATGAAGGACTCTACAGTGCTCCCAGCTTCCTCCTTTTATTATGAAATAAAAAGTAATTATTTTAAGTTTCTGCAAAATATTATTATGCTTGTTTTATGTTTTAGACTGGTGGTTAGCTCATTAATAAAATATAATCTTGAGTTACTACAATGCGTCTTGTGTTATTAAACAGTTACTTCGTGATAGTACTATCACTATTCACGATTTGAATAAAAGTTTTGATAAACCTAAATAATCAATAGTTTTTGTTTCATGAAGGAAATTATACTGAAACATATGAGGACAGCTACCGAAAAGAAAAATTTAGGGCTTTTAACCATTCTTTGTTCCTAAACTGAAGTACTAATGAAGAAATATTTATCACCTCGCAAATATTCATTTGATTTTGGTGGTGATGAATAAAATATTACTTTAAAAAGGTGCTTTAATCTCATTTTGTTACTTAATAAAAAAACACGATATCGATTACCCGGTATGTGATGTCAAACCTCACTAGAAAATTACCATCTCGACCTGTCGCGAACAGATTCTATTACCTCTTCTAGTTAAAACAAGTGTAAATAAAAAATTTATAACACCCCCGACAAGTGAAGGCTACAGAAACTAGAAAAGAGCTGGTAACTTTCATACGGCTGAACCGATTTTTTAAATTATTGCTAAAAACTTTTTTTTTAAATTTAGATTGGAATCTTGTGCATATAGATAAGTTGCGCCGACCTTTTCATTTGAAGAGTTAGGCCCTTGACTTAGATTTCCTCTGGTGGAGACGATGCAGTAAAAAATGGATAAAAGTGTGTCATCCTGGAAGACTTATGATAGTTTTATCATACCCATAGGCCATATGGCCATTATTGTCTCTAAACAGTTTTTACTCGGATCATATCGCAACACTGATTTACCTGGCGGCAAGTCTTTGCTAGAAGGTTGGTCAAAAATTATAGATTTCCAGATTTCCTGTTGTGGAATTTGGACCCGGGACTTCCCAATTACTTGAATAAGACCACAGCATTCATAAATGTACCATATAAGCTATTTTCAAAACCTCGTTCAATCATTAGAATGTCTTACCGTTGCTCTTGCTAAAACGTCTTCCACTTTGGGAAAATCCAGTTCAGGCACCCAACACTGTCCGATCAGACATCTCCTCGTAATGTCAAGGGTGAACATATTCATGGTATGATAGATCGCTTTCGATTTCTTTATTTGCACCATCCACGAGTCCCATTGTTTACTAACGGTACGTAGCGCCTTGCAACGGTAGTATTTAGTTTTTTTCATAACCTAAGTGAAATATTTTGTATATAACTCCAAGTAGCAGTTGTAACATCAAATACGAATATAGACCGTACAAAATGAGTTCTCACGCGCCATTTTAACTCGGTGGCTCTACTGTCTTGTCAAAAGTACTCGGAATCAATGCTTTATCATATTTATAGGTATAGAACTAAAATGAAGCTTTTTATATTATCGCCATTAATCTAGACATATTTACATATGAAAAATAAGGAAAACAAAAAATAAATATTGAAAGGAAACACTAAGTACGCAAGTGATATTTATTTACTTAAAACGCACATTTTACATCGAATAGTTAGGGGTGCGTTCCTGCAATCGAACTTCTAACCATTAAATAATAGTTAGCCCTCAGAAATATGAAGAACGAAGCAGAGATAAATTAACTAACAGTTGTCTAAAATGAACACTTTCATTACAGTAAAAAAAAACTAATTACTTTTTCTAAATCATCAATCCTAACACTGAGTTGCAACATCATGTCCATCCTTGCGTCATGGCTCTCAGGGCAGGTGTAAAGATTCACATGGAACCCACTGCAGACTTTTTCCAGCCGGGTATATAATTGCTCGCCTTGGCATACTGCCATAAATGCCACCTTTCGAATGTCTTGGCCCTGAAAAGGTTGGAATAGTCCACGATAGCGCAATTTCACCTATGGACCAGTTTGACATCACGCGCTTAGTGTGGGTACTATCGTAATCCTAATTCTGATTATAATTATATTATAAGGCCTCATTCGCACGAGAGATTTTTAAACGTCCGTTAAAAAAGCATTTAAATAGAACAAATGCATTCCCAAGAATCTGTTCACACGTCAACGCTTTTTTAACTCGCACTTTGTATTATCAGCGCAACGCCGGGTTTTAACGCAACGCTTTTTTAACACTCGTGCGAATTAGGGCTAAATGTGTGAATTTTGATGTTTGGATGTTTGTTAGTCCTTTACAGCACAATGACTGAACGGAAATCCGGAATGGAAACAGCTTATAATACCCTAAATACCCTAACATACACATAAGCTACTTTTTATCAAGAAAATTCAAATAGGTATCTAGTATATTAACTACATAATATACTACTGCTGCCGCGAATTTGTGGTTACATCCACAGACAGACAGACAGACAGACAGACAGACAACAAAGTGATCCTATAAGGCTTCCGTTTTTTTTTGAGGTACGGAACCCTAAAAATGTTATTGTTATCATTGTTTTGAGTATCCAAACAAATAAGTTTAAGCAATAAGTACTTAATTTAGCTCAAAGCAATGCCCTTTCGAGAAGTCAATGAAATAATATAGAGCAATCTCCGGCAATTCCATGAACTCTACTCGTATCTTTCAGGATGATGACGTTAAAGGTTGGATATTTGCCTTCGTTTACCAGGCTTCGTTTACTAGGGCACATAGGAAACGGTATTAACATTTTGTATGGGCGCTTCAAACAACCTTGTCTTCTAGAGACTTAATTACTTTGTCCTCCACATCTTCGATACTAACTAAGTTCCCGTACCATGCAGCATTTCCTCATTATATATCACATCCGGCACACAATTTCCCTTGACTACAATTCGATCATGAATCTTAAGTCTACTTGCACAAGAACAGTTGAATTTTGTAATACGTTTTGCAAGAGCATAATATTATGGTTAACATAAAGTGACAGCATAAAAAAAATTAACTGGAGTTTTTATGTGTCCATGTGCAAATCGACTTATAATGGGAATCACAATTTTTAAGCTGGTCGTGTCTGATGTTTTAAACATTTTTGAAACCGCTGAATAAATTAGTTTACAAATAAAATTGAAGATTTGGAATACTCTCGAAATCTATCTTCCTACACAAGTCTAGAATTTCAATAGAAACTAACTACCTACCAGCCAATATAAAAATTATTGAATATAAATACAGTCCAAGGTAAACAAGTACTTAAACATAATTATTTTTATGTCTCTGACAAAGTAAAGTCTGAATGAAGTCAAAATACAGTACAAGCCTAAGTTTAGTAAGAGCCACTAGTAATATTTAAAAATTTAGAGATTTGAAATAAAAAATTGATCAAACACGAGTAGGACACGAAGGATTTCATACAGTGCAAGAAACAACACTTGTCAATTTTACTTAATTTTTATGGTGACCATTTTGTTTTTCTTTTCATTTGTTGTTATAGTGGCAATGGAAATACATTTTTGTAAAAATTTCAACTCTCTACATAATACTACGGTTCACGAGATAAAGCCCGCTGTCAGACAAACGGACAGACAGCGTGGACTTAGTAATAGGGTTCCGTTGGCACCCTTTGGGTATGTAACCCTAAAAAGTAACTAGGAAACAAACAGACAATAAAACATCTATTAACTGAATACTAGCTTACAGAACGGGGATCTTGTAATATAGCATCCTGAGTAGCTCGTTTGTAATAAATATTTCCGTGCGACACCCTCCACATCATCATCTCAAATGGGAAACTTCTGCTTCTCTTCACAACACCCGTCAACACAAAAAGTCGCCCAAGTAAACCGGTGTCACCACCAGCAGATCTAATATGAAAAAAAAATCGTTAATTTGTTTTGATAAATCCATACTATCCATACTTCCATTCTAATATTATAAACGCTAAAGAGTGTCTCTCTGTCTGTCTGTCCGTCTGCTATTTTTTCACCGTTCATCTGTTTAACCGGTTTTGACGAAAGGTATAGAGATAGTTTGCATCACGGGAACGGAAACAGATTTTGTCCCGGGGAATCAAAGAGTTCGTAGGGAATAAAAAAAAAACCACGAGGGTGAATTTGTATGCATCACCTATTTCATACAGAAATAGATTGCATCCCGGAAATGGATATGCGCTACTTTTGTTGCTGAATCCCGACGGGAATTTAAAACCTAAGCACACGCGGACAATGTTGCGGGCATCATCTACAAAGTAATAAGTAAAAGTATCGCAGCAGTAAGTAGCAGTATACGCCCAGCCTCCTCAATTCTCCTCTTCCTCCGCTTTCCTGCCTCAAACTTTAAAATTTTATTAAAATTATCTTAAACTAGCCGACGCCCGCGACCTCGCCCGCGTGGATTTAGGTTTTTCGAATCCCGTGGGAACGCTTTGATTTTCCGGGATAAAAAGTTGCCTATCCAGGATATTATCTATCTTCATTCCAAATTTCAGCCAAATCCGTCAATTAGTTTTTGCGTGAAGGAGTAACAAACATACACACAAACACATACACACAAACTTTCGCCTTTATAATATTAGTGTGATTAGTGTGATTGAAATAAATATTATTTGAAATATTTTCGATCTAATTTTACTCCAACATATTCTAATTTTATTCTCATTCTGATCATCGATGCTGACAGTTCAATATGTATGCAATATTGTAGAGCGCCTGGGGCGTTAATTACCTGAGAACCTCGGATTTCAGTTACAGTGAATTATTAATAATTCTAAGTGATATGGTTAACTTATAAAATATATCATGGAATTCCGCAAAATAACCCTGCTTCTATCCAGCAAGAAAAAACTGGCGTAAATCAATACCAGTTTATATTCAATATTCATATTTTAAAAAGAAAAGGTAAGTTAAATTTCCAACACCGCGCCGCGCCGTTAACGTAATTACAATTCCGCAACCTTTGCCGTTTGATAACATAATATTGATACTATTTATTTATCGATGGTAGAGTTTCAAAGCGAACACAAACTGAGTTTACTGAAGTAATTCCATTATATTTTCTACTAATACGTAAGCATTTATTCCTACATGCATGATTTGGCTAACATAGGTATTTTAAAATCAAAATGTAGCCTAAAATATTTGAAAACTACATTAATTGATATTCCCAGAATTTCAAATGAAAATACATCGTCAAATAATAATATTTGTAATTAATCCTGCTGTTGAATAATTATGGAGAACATAACATAATTACACCAGATTTAATTATTAATTAATATTTGTATAATTTGAGAATCAAAATATTATTTTGATGTTATATTACCTTTATAAATAATAATAACTATTTAATTCTTGTAAGCTTATGTTAGAGCGTGGCTGTATAGGTACTGTACTAACAAAATGCAAGTAACATTACGAGTATTATTTTATTTTGGAATTTATTAAGGACATATTTTTGGATCACGAAATAATCTGTACACGTCACGAATTAATTTAGCGTATTGACAATTTTTGAATAGGAAATCCGACTCCTCAGTTGCGTCATCAAAAATCAGTTTTATAGTAAAAAATAGTGTAATTCGATTTATTTATCGACTCCACAAATCTTTAACTGTGAGATTTTACTCATGCTTGCATGCCGTGCTTTACACTGCAACTAAAAATGCTTTTAAAATCCAACTCCAATTAATACAATAAAATAAGTATGAAGAACACCTTAAAATTTAAGAGACCTTTTGAATTTAAGAACATATTAAAATTTGAGAGATTTAAAAACTTTTGGTATAGAATTGGACATTCGGGGAGTTGAATATTCGAGAAACTGGATCAAGCAGCCAGACTTTCCGGGAATTGGGTGTGACGGACATATTGGACATTCAAAGAATTGAATATTGCGGGAGGTAAGGTGAAAATAAATTTGATCCATCTTTCTACCATTTTTTTTTTTTTGGTTTCGCTGGGGAAATGCACTTACGCATCTCGCACAAAAGCGGGTACGTGGGAATCCACACGGCACAGTCCGCGTAAGGAATGTTGGGTCTCAGGATCCCGAGTAGGTATCGGATGCGACTGAGAGGTCCCAACGTTTAACCAGCTCAGGTTTACACCAATTTCCAAAGGCGGAAGAAGGTGAGCATAACGTCTCCTTCTTATCCACGTCTTCTTCTGCGGAGTGGGTAGGCGTCAGCATCCAACTCTTGTTCCCACGCGAATAAAATAATTTAGAACAAACCAGACAATCACAATGGCCTTTTCGCTTCCTTGAAAGGAATTTGTTATTTGTACCATTTAATAAAGTAAATAAGTATAAAAACGGAAAGTCCTTGAGTAGAGACAGCGTTTAATAGGCGCTACATACCTTCAATTTTAACTCTGCGATTTAACTGTACAGTCCAACTGTACAGATAAATCGTAAGTCCATACAGCCTTACACACCTTCAAGCAAAAACGCGCGACCTTTCAGTTTTTATCAATATGGCCTCCAGAGACGACGCTTTAGCGATCGTAGGGCTAATGTGTGTGTTAAATGAAAATAGAAGAAAACGAAAAAAATAGAAGAAATAATATCACTGTACAGTTCTATCTGTGCAGATTTATCTATTGATATTTTGATTAGATCTCAGTTAAACTGTACAGTTCAACTGTACGTTCTATACACCTAACGATTTATCTGTACAGTTTGACTGTACAGTTAAATCGCACAGTTAAAACTGAAGGTATGTAGCGCCCATAAGCAAGCGTAGTGTGGGACGCCCTCCAGCACGATGAACGACGATATAAAGCGGCTGGCGGGAAGTGGCTGGATGAGGAAGGCTGAGGACTGGGTGTGGTAGCGCTCTAAAGGGAAGGCCTATGCCCAACAGTGGACATCCACAGGTTGATGATGATGATGAAATAAGTATAAAAAACTTACCTTCCAAAAATTGCCTCCTCAGTCATTTCCGCTTCACCCATCAATGGTCCAATTTGATTTAGGACATAGTTCATTTCAGTCAGTTCTAGATAATTCTTTAATAACGTTGTTTGATGCTCTGACATTTCCAATACATCATTTTCCCATTTCTCTAATATGTTCTGATAATAATAAGTTTTTATTGAAATGCATAAAAAATATGCCATTCCATTTATTGAAAAGATTTTAAATACGTACCCATAGAACTTTTAGTGGCATAAGACAAAGATAGATAGGTACATATAATATAAGCTTTAACTTTCGGAATCCTGTGCGTGCGAAACCATGCAGGTTTCGAACTTCGCATACGTTCGAAACCATGCAGGTTTCGAACTTCGAACTTCGCATGCGTTCGAATGGCCTAAACTATTCTCATTCTAAGAAAGGACCCGTGCTCAGTAGTGGGCTGGTGGTAGGTTGACATGATGATTATAATGAAATATTAGATTGGTGATATTAAGTAGTACCTCCAGCGTTGCTAGTTCATTGAGCGGCAATGGCTTTGGTTTCATACTATTGTATTCGACAACACTGATTCGATCTTTGCTCATCTCGCCCTCCATATAGACCAGCTTGCGTTCCAACTCAGCATAACGACACAGTTCCGTTACATAATTTCTTTGAAATGGCTTCACTTCAGGCGTCATCTGTTAAATATTTTATAACTAGCTGATACCCGCGACTTCGTTCGCGTGGATGTAGGTTTTAAAATTCCCGTGGGAACTCTTTGATTTTCCGGGATAAAAAGTAGCCTATGTGCTAATCCAGGGTATAATCTATCTCCATTTTAAATTTCAGCCCAATCCGTCCAGTAGTTTTTGCGTAAAGGAGTAACAAACATACACACACACACACACACATACAAACTTTCTCCTTTATAATATTAGTGTGATAAAAAGAGTTCCATACTAGGTAATATTATAGACACAAAAGTGTATCTGTCTGTCTGCTAGCTTTCACGGCTCATCCGTTTAACCGAACAGATTTTTATGTATTTTCATGCATAATAGCTTTTGATTTATCGTGCAAAATATCAAAAAAATACCCCCTTTGTCTCAGAAGTTTACTAATCGAAAAATCAGAAATAATAATTATAGTCCATAGAAATGTATGTATATTTTAAAGGAAAAACAAAACCAATACTCTAGCTAGCATACCTTTTTATAAATTTTTACAAACTAACAAAAGTATTATTTTTTTATTTAAATTTTCTTTTTCTGTAGTATGGAAATCTCAGTGCGCACGTCTGACTCGCACTTGGCCAGTTTTTCTATTTTATTTATTTTTATTGTGAGACAAGCAATGATTTTATGTAAGACTAGCTGATGCCCGCAGCTTCGCCCGCGTGGATTGGTCAGATCCCCTGCAGCATCAGGATTGAGGAGTTGGACTCCAAATTTTTTATGAAACAATGTCGCAAAGTTCCTCTATCGATTAAAAAAGAAATGACGCAAATCGGTTCAGAAATCTCGGAGATTTCGGTGTACATAGGTAGAAAAACACAACTCCCTTTTTAAAAGTCGGTTAAAAAAGTAGCCTATTTTACGCCCTGGTCAATCCTCTACTTGCCTGTGAAAGTCCCGTCAAAATCGGTTCAGCCGTTCCAAAGATTAGCCTTTTCAAACAGACAGACAGACAGACAGACAGACAGACAGACAGACAGACAGACAGACAAAAATTTTAAAAACGTGTGATTCAGTTATGGTATCGTTCAAATAACCATATGAGCTTAATATGAGGTAGTTATTTCGAAATTACAGACAGACACTCCAATTTTATTTATTAGTATAGATTCAGTAAGTTATCGTTGAGAGCTCTACACTTGAAATTGTAGACGAGTAAGTACTTATAATATATACCCGGGACACACAATCCAGCTATAGGTAGGACCAATTTCGTGAAAGAGGAGCCTCGATGATGTATAAGATTGTTCTAAGTTGGAGCACGCTTGCCTAGAAGATACCTGCTCGTTCACTTTGGCCTTGAAGGGCCGGGGTTTGTGTTTCAGGTTTATAGCGTACTTACATCTACAAATTGCACACATCCCATTTCGCCGAGATGGCCAATTACTTCAAACGCTGCTTCAGGTTGGAGGAACATATCACAAAATGTCATTGGGTCACTTCTCAACATACAACCCATTTCGGAAACTATGAAAATATGAGAAGTTGTTTTTAATACTGATAATCAAAATACCTACTAGATAAACAAGATTTTTATAAAATCTCGCACGAATCAATGTGAAGAGATTGACTTTTCCTTGTCATTTTCAATTTGTTTTTATGGTTTTTTAGGTTTTTACTGAATTTTTATTTTTAATAAAGAATAAGTGCGATCAATTTTTTACATGCAGTTGTTTAATTCATCCAAGATATGAACATGCAAATAAGCGACCAGCGCGTTTTATAAGGTGGTCAGTAATTTGATTTTTTTCTGATCCTCGGTGCTTGTCCCTTTCACCGCGTTCACAAGTCATAACCAAGTTCTAAAATATATATTCTACAATTAGTAATAGGTATTTTTACCATATGATCTTTTATAATATTTACTGTTTACACTAAATGCTATAAATTGTGTAGAATAGGTATCTATAAAATTATTACTAAATTCTACCAAGGTGCTTGGTTTAAAACATTTTATGTACAACACCAAAAGTTCAACAATAGTATAATTTAGCGTTTATAGAATTAAAGCTCAAGCAATTTTGCCTAAGTTACCGAGTTTTTTGTATCGTAGCGATGAACCAACAAAGGCTGTTGAAACAAGGTTGATTTTCCATCTAACTCAACCTTCTTGTGTTATTCTTAAAGTCCCGAGGGATAGCGGGCAGTCTAATAATTTACTGTTACAGTAGTAACTTTTGAGGTGGGCTCGGGGTCTCCCAGAGGACAGTTCGTCTATTCTCTGCTCACACATCATAGTCAATAGCGAATACTAACTTTGAACGAAGTAATAATAACCTTTTTTTTCTTCCGTTACTTTAGTTTTCTGTTGTTTCTGTTATTTTATTTCTCTTTTGTTTCTGTTATTTATTTATTTTGTTGTTTCTGTCATTAAATTTTTTGTTTCTGTAATTTTTTCTGTTGTTTTTTTATTTTATTGTTTGTTGTTTCTGTTATTTTAGTTTTGTGAACATTTTTTAAAAATAGGGTAAAATAAAAAATAAATAAATGAGAGCTAAACATAAATAATATTTCCTTTTGTTTCAAGAGCGATATAAAAGTACCTAAAGCTAATAAAAAGTCATAAACACCATCACTGCTGTCATGTGTTTGATAAAGGTAGAAAATAATATAAGTATCTAGACTCATGCGTTTATAAACTACTATTAGCTATATCGCAGTTGACTTATAACTGACGTACGAATATTAATGTACCATAGATATAATTATAATGACATAGATATCATAATATTATAATTATAGTGATAATTAAATTACGCTACATATTATTCAATTGACGACGTGTTTTTGAAGGAACTTGATTATTGCTATTCATTTCTTTCATGTAGGATAACTATAGTTCCATAGCTAAGTTTATTGCACACCACCTCTTCTACTCTACTTCTCCTACTGAGAAGAGCTAGCAAGAAACACAGCACTTACTAATCATACTACACAAAACATAAAAAGTTACAATATGTAACAATACAACTACACCATCTTGTGAGTAATTGAAAGCTCAGCCGGTATTAATATATCTATGGTACATACTGATGGACTGCTTTCGAAATCTATTTTTAAACGTGCTTCATTATTTTATTACGGTTCGGGAAATTTTAAACGCGTGAACCAATTTAAAATTTGGAGTTGTTGTTTGCACTGTGTTTACGTAAACATCAATAATAATTATTATCAGAAACTCTTTGTCGAAGGTAAAAAGCCTTTGGTGCAATTTTACGCTTGAATTTGTTTCAAAAAGCTTTTAGTCACTCACATCAATTAGTGTGTGTTTATCATTATTTTGAATATAATTAAATGTGTTTCATATAGAAAAATTTTATATAAGCAATGTAAGCCAACAAATTACCTAGTCTCAAAAGTCTGAATCTAAACTATACCAAAGCAGCACTTATCAAAGTTTATTAGAATTAAATCTATCCCTTTCGATTTTACTTCACAAAGTTGTTTTTCAGTGAGTGTGGGTGTATTTTTATTGAATTTAAATTTTGAAACTAAGCGATCCAACATTTATACCTAGTGAATTCCCAACGAATTGATTACTTTAGATCTTAATTTAAGACAAACTATGTCGGATACAATACAAGTTTGTAATTAATGTCTCCTTTCTTGTAAGACTAAGTTTACATCTCCAGGCGAATCTGATATTATGCTTGTTAACTAGTGTACATTTTGGTTAGTTCGCAAGCTCGTGGATAATTCACAACTAAGGTGACCAAGTTGAATTTGGTATTTGTAATTAAAAACCTACAGTGTTTAGAGAGGTAGAATACAAAATTTAACGTGAATAAAAAAGTTATGTTACAAATAAAATAAAGTCAAAACGTTAAAATTAAAAGTCCATTTTATTAACCCCCGACCCAAAAAAATGGGTGTTATAAGTTTGACGAATGTACCTATGTATCTGTGTATCTGTCTGTGGCATCGTAGCTCCTAAACTAATGAACCGATCTTAATTTAGTTTGTCTTTGTTTGAAAGATAGCTTTATCGAGAGTGTTCTTAGCTACAATTCAAGAAAATCGGTTCAGCCGTTTGAAAGTTATCAGCTGTTTTCTAGTTACTGTAACCTTCACTTGTCGGGGGTGAAATACATTTTTAATTTACATTTGTGTCGGCTTATTTTGTTGATATTTATATCTCAAGACAAGCTTATTCCCGTAATTTCATCCACGTGGATTACACTTTCAAACCCCTATTTTACTCAAGGGTTTAATTTTCAAAAAACCTTTCGCTTATGTATACGTCATAGTTGATAGCTATCTGCATGCGAAATGGATGATTTCAGGCGGTGCAAGACCGTGGCCTGTGGAAGTCCCTTTAAGAGGGGTCTCTCCGTCACTCGCTTCATACAAACGTAGTTCCAATTTCATTTGAATATTAAGCAATAGACCAAAGTCCATGAAATTTTGCAGACATATTCTAGAAACTAATATCTATGTCTGTGGTTTTCCAGATTTCTGTAAAAATATTCTTTGAGCCCCTGTAATTTTAAAACTACATACATACATACATAGAAAAATATAAAACACCACAGACACAGATATTAGTTTCTAGAATATATCTGCAAAATTTCATGGACTTTAGTTGCAATGAAATTGGAACTACGATTGTATGAAGC
Organism: Maniola jurtina; assembly: GCF_905333055.1. Classification (NCBI taxonomy): domain Eukaryota; kingdom Metazoa; phylum Arthropoda; class Insecta; order Lepidoptera; family Nymphalidae; genus Maniola; species Maniola jurtina. The sequence continues at coordinate 5,854,509 of NC_060058.1, read as the reverse complement.
GAGTGACGGAGAGAGCACTGTTAAGATCTATGTCCAGTAGTGGACGCCTAGTGGTTGATGATGATGGTTATAGTCCTTTAATCATCATTACCTTCACTGTCTTCGTCGAAACTGCCAGCTAAGGTATAACAATTCATATAATTTTATATGGTACACAAAATAAAGTTGCAATTTTCAAATCATTAGCACCGGTGTGGAACATTTCAACGATAACACGCAATTTTAGCTCATTGCCAGAAACAGCCGACGCTTTTCTGATAGCTCATGCCATTACTTCTTCTTGGATTGCAGCTCGAAACGTTTACGATCTCTACGTCATTATACACTGAAGTGGCCGTTTTGGACAAGATTTTTAACCCTCGACCCAAAAAGAGGGATGTTGATCTTTGACGTGTGTATATGTATATCTATGTATCTGTCTGTGGCATCGTAGCTCCTAAACGAATGAAGCGATTTTGATTTAGTTTTTTTTGTGTCAAAGTTGGCTTGATCGAGAGTGTTCTTAGCTATTATCCAAGAAAATCGGTTCAGCCGTTTGAAAGTTATCAGCTCTTTTCTAGTTACTGTAACCTTCACTTGTCGGGGGTGTTATAAATTTTTAATTACACTTGTTTGATGCGAGTTGTAGTTTTGCAACTTAAGGTAGATAAAGGTAATCGGGCATAAATGACCCGTTTTGCGGACATGAACCAAATTAGTTTTAAATCAAAGATAACATTGTAACCTATAATAATCTAATCTATATATAAATATTCTTAATCGATGGGGGAAAATTATTAAACATGAAAAAGAGTTTTAATTAATATGTTTTTTTCATGGTACAAAAATTCTTTGAATTTTTTCGTACTTCCCATAATCCACAACAACGCGACCTATGCCAGAGTAGATCAAAGCTGTATTTGAATACATACTGTTAGCTTGTGTGCGTCACTGCGGTTATGGTTTCCATACTAAAGTACCCGTTTACCTTTCATTCAATCAGTCTACCCACATCCGAGTGAAGCTTTCACAAAAAGTTATCATCCCTGTTGCAACAAAGTAATACATTTCACAAAAATTAATCCCTTTGTCGGTTCTGTTTATTAATGGAAGTGTTTGTGCTTTTACATCATGACACTTTTATAATTATGAAACCTTTATGAAACATGGATTGATATTTTCATGGAACATTTTAATCTGGGTATATTTTATTAATTTGTTAAATGAAACGAAATAAAGTTGACTTTGAAACTTAATAATATGCTTACACACGTTCTGTACTCACTGAAACATATTTATCACGATATCTGCAAAATTTTCACGATAAAATCCCATCGAAGGTTAATGAATAGCTAGTGAACTATGTAATCTATACCCACTTAGGAACACAGTAATAATTGTTACACAGGTGGTTACTTGTCATAAAACATCTTAATTTAATAATAAAACGTTGCTTAGTATTAGAAGTACCTCAATCGATCTTATCAACAGATTATAGATAAGATTGATTTCGTTTCAGCTATAACAAAGGATTTTCAGAAATTCTACTGTCAATAAGTTCCGTCAGCTGGTTAGCTATTCCAAATGATTGTCAAGGTTAGTTACTCGTAGATCTACTATGGAAACATTTGGATGAGGAGTACAGTAGGTTGGCTCACAAAGATGAACCAATTTTCCGACAAGGAAACCAGTGGAAACAAAAGTCAGTATATTTCGGTATGGCTCACGGTTAAACATAGTCTCGCCCACGCTACTCACGCGCCGCCATCGTCGGCACCCGCTCGCCCAGTCCCATCTGCCTCCTCGACGCCTTTACACGCAACAGGTCAGTACATTCAATCTAAATCACCCTTTATTAATTTACGCTGTTTGCGAATTCCACGTTAGCACGCCTTCCAATTGCAGTGCGATGTCCAGTCCTATATTGTACCAAGTGCTATGTTTTGTTTACATTCGCGCAATGTTAACATATTTGTTTTCAATTTTGAAATTTCAAACATTTTGTGTGTTCAAATTTCGGATGGTCGTTTATTTTGGTCTAACCGTTTAACATTCGCGGAGTGCATACAATACTCCTGTCCGAACAAAAACCGGGTTTCGTAACTAAAAATATCCCCATATCGAATGTTTGCGATATCTATTTTGGAAATTGTTCCACTCTTCTTCGTTAACGTCGCATACTCACATGCTTGAAGTGCATTATTGTCAATCAGAAGAAAATGACGGATATAGGTAGGTTTTGAAAATATGTTGAGAATTTGAATGGTGTACCTCGTTATTAATATGAAGTATTCGATTATTATTATCTGTTTATACCTTAAATTCCATTCACGCTGAAAGAAATCTCATTCATATCCACCTCGTTGTTCCCATGCCAAGTTTTCACTTTTTATCGTGCGTAGCTTTACAGAATTACGTCAAAATGTGTTTATACCTTGAGTTATTTATCCGGTGATACAATATAATGGATTAGGATTTTTCGCTGTTTTGATTGAATTGCATTTTTAGCACATCACATAATATCACGATTTTACATTAGCTATTGAAACAGGATATTACGTGATTTTAAAATCTTGTGTTTCGTACAATCTATCAATTTTCTCCTATTGTTGCCAAAAACTAATGCGTAGTTTTATGGCTGTCGTTAAACACGTTTAGATATTCAAGGATGAAGAATTTAGATGCCACTGGCACTAATTTATAAAACATTGTAGCATATTACCTTGGAGTGAAGATATTTTTTAATCAATTTAATTAAAGTAAAAGCTTTAGCGCACTTATAATACAGTTCCTAGTCTCTGACTCTATCATATTAGTTATGCTTTTTGATATATCTACGATAACTCGGTTTCTATAAGGATGACCACAGAATCCTACTTTTGTATTTTTTATGAATATCACTGCACGAGTTTTTAAATAAAATTAACTTGGAAACTTTTCCAATTTCAAAGCGAGATTGAAATGCCAAACCATCAAAATAGAAGCAGACTGCAATAAGAATAACAGGTGAGATAGCGGGCATTGTATATCGCAGTAACACAAAGGAAAAAACAGTTCAAATTAAAAATTCAGCTAACTTTCAAGCGCAAATAATCCGAATGGGAAAACGGATGCGAAACAAAATAATTTCTGAGGATATCATCGTTGTTATGGAAATAGGTATTTTGTCTTCGACACGCCACGGTCTTGCACCGCTTGAATCCAACCTTCCTCCCTGGGACTTGTTTGATAGATTCATAGTAGTAGTATTAGGTAGTACTTGATTGTTTGTAGACTGTCCACCTATTTAGGGGTCTTCCAATGGTGTGCTTTGCGGTTCGAGGTCGCCATTCTAGCACATTGGGACCCCAACGTCCATCGGTTATTTGAACTATGTGCTCTGCCCATTGCCACTTTAGCTTCGCACTTCTTTGAGCTCCGTCGGTTACTATGGTTCTCCTGCGGATATCCTCATTTCTGATTTGATACAGTAGAGAAACTCCAAGTATAGCTGTCTTCATCGTCCGCTGAGTGACTCTGATTTTTCTTATAGGGTCATATTTTCATGACCATGAGTATCATAGAATGGCTTTCTCATAATTTATGCAATGTTTCATTTCAAGGTATTAATCGAGTAGAAGATACAATTAATTTATTGAAGAAAATAATAATTAAGTTCTCAAGTGAAGACGATGATTTTTTATTCATTAGATTTTTACCTATTCGAACTTGGCCAGCGTGGTAGCCTTCATAGCCTTTGGTCATCCAGACCATTCTCAGAGAGGAGACCCGTGTTCAGTAGTGAGGCGACGATGGGTTGATTTATGAATTAAAAATTATATCACCCGCTAGTATGATATGTATGGATTTACTTTTGAAAAATGACTTACCAACTTCCTACTCCAACATCGAACCATCGTAAGCCAACTACTCGTTAAAACCAAATGAGAATAAATTAGACATATCTACTCTAGGTTATCGAGGAGTTATGTCCTCAGATTGTCCTGCTTGTAGGTCAAGGTTACTATAGTATTATTGCAGCTTGTGTGTTCACCAGCTTTCTTTTCCAACAGCAGATTGCGTACAGTCTGTGTACATTATCTATAAGTTATGAGACCAAAGGAATGAGCTTAAACACGACGGAATTAAATAAGAATAAAAATATTTTTATTCAATTACACTTTTACACCTTTTTTTTGTATCCTCAATTGCATCTACCATTTCCTACTGAGAAGAACCAGCAAGAAACTCGGTAGTTGCTCTTTTCAAAGATTTGATAATATGCCATGTATAAAAGTAATTGAAGTCCCGTGCATTGCTGGAGAGAGCTGCAGGTCAAATCCACGCTCTTTTATCATCTACTTATTCTTCAATTGTATGATATGCTTTTTTCAGGTGCATATTTTTAATAGATTTTATGAACTTGTGTAAAGGCAAGTCCAATATGGATTGTGGAATTTTATTATAAAAGATCATATCCATTCCCATTAATGACTTTTGGACCTTTTTTTAGGCGGAGCGTAGGAAATGTACTTTAAGTTGTGGAGGAGTTAGGTTGTTGTGATTTTAGCATCAGGTCAAACTTACTATAGTATTACTCTAGCATATAATATTTTATAAGTTTTTTTTAATGTAATTGATCAATGACCTTTCGTTTCACAGATTCACTGACAGCACACGATGAGCCGCGTTGGACGAGGAAGACGCACACGCGTCTATGACTGCAACTATAACAAAGGAGAGAGCTATTACCGACCAGTTTTAGACCGACTTGATGGCAAGACACCGATAGTCCGTGAACCAGAAAATGATCGGGTCAAAAATGGCATGGAGAGTCGCTTCCGCAGCGCACTAGACGAGGTAGAAGCAGCCAGAGACGAGTTTTTCGACTCAAGAGGTGCACGTGCGTCTAGAGGCAAACCTTTGTCTTCTGCTTTTGAAGATGAAGATTTTAATGACGAGGTAAGATATAACTGACCAAAGACCAGATATTCAGTAGGTATATTGTAAAGCACTCATCAAATAAGTTTAAGCGTTCTTTCGAAAGTATTTTCTCAAGTGGCTCTGGTTTGATATTCAAAATCATTCATGTACGTACAAGAGCTCTTGAATTCGCCTTGAGTTCGTTGCATTCTCAGAGTCCAGCATTTTATCTTGCATTCTAATTTACAAGAGGACGACATGAATGCACTTTGAAGTATTTCATAACCTCCATACGAGAATGTATTATTCTCCTAAAAAAGATTCTAAAACCTCTCTCCAGAAATAATAAGCTCTTTTATTTTCAAATATTTTTAATATGTGCAAGTTGAATAATAGACATTTCACCGCGGTTAGCCTCGAATCTGGTTATAGAAGACTGGCTCAATTTTTTGCGCAAAGGATCAGCCTGGCTGTCCAGTGCGGAAGTGCAGTCAGTAGGTATTCTAGGCACCATTCCACGAGGGCGTTATTTGTACACTAATTAGTGTTATAATTTTTGCTATCTAATTAGATAGCAAAAATTTTAAAAATAAAATTAAAAATTATAATAGGTATGTCTACACTCTGCACGAACACTAAAAACTGAAATAGAAGAATTAATAGTAAATAAAAGTAAACAACAGGTAGTCGGCAAGTAAAAAATTTATATGACACTACTCAAAAACAATAAGCTTCGACAAAAATAGTTTTGATCAAATAAAAGGTAAAAATAGTATTAGTATGAGTTTGAATATTATGTTTATAGACCAATAGTCATTCTGTTTACTGATCACCGTAGCGTGGGAGAATGCTAGGAATGTACGTATTCAAGTTTGGCATCACATTTTCGTATGTTAGGTACCAAATTTAGATCATTTCTATTTCCAGTAAGCACTAATCTTGGAATTTATGCGTCAATCAATGACACATTAATACAATAGACATGTTACGTTCACATAACATGGCGTATGTTATTATAAATTCACGCTTGGTGATGAGTAGGAAAGAAGATACAAAATGCACGTGAATAAAAGGGATAGTGCTCTACAAATGTGACTCAACTGTCATAGTTTTAAGTCTTCAACTGATAATAACAAATAAGCCTACAGTCAATTAACTCGTTTAACATTACAATACTTATAAAAATATGTTTTTGTGAAACCGAGATAGTTATTTTTTTATGTTTGGTAATGGTCTAAAACTGACAACTTTGACGGCCCCCCATTTCTTTCAATTAAAAATATATTCGCACTTTACTAAATGAACTATAAACAATTATACCCCACATGATAGGGTAAGAAAAAAAATTTTTCGGCTCCTGTTTCATGTATACCCCCCAGTATTTTAGCCCCTGAAAAATAATTTTATTAAATTTCTAATTCAATGTTTGGTTTTGGGTTCACGTTCTACATTAAATACCAAAATTTAATGTTTGCAACTCATTTAGTCTACGAGCTAGTGACTTGTGACACGCGAACAGATAGACGGACAGACAGACAGCAGATTGACATTAATAGGGCTCCGATTTTCCATGGCTTTTGTGTACGGAACCCTAAAAATTGCACCGAATGTTTGCTCTCGTTGAGTGTCGAATCGTTTAATCTCTTTTTGAACTTTATATGCAGTTGGTTTGAAACAGCAATAATTATGTCATTATTTACTTCTCATAAAATGTTCAATTTAATTTAATAATAACCTGCGGGGTGATTCGTGAATGTTAAATATCATTACAAGTATGGACTAATTGAAATCAAATGCCGCAACTATGGGAATAATTGTTCGCAGTATTAATAATTATGATGTTATTTTAATTGTACACTTATTTTGATATTTCAACTGATACATGAACAAGGTTTGTTTTTAAGCTTTTATAACTAACAAACCATGATTAAAATGAAATTACGTTTATATTAATTTTGTTCTAGTTATACGTCATTTTAAAATACATTTTTTAAATTATTAGGTAAACATATTATATATTGCAAACTTAGGCATTAAACGTGCCTAATACACAATAGGCTATTTGACAGCATGTGAAATATAGGATCTTTTGATGGTACCCGTATTGAATATGAACATTCTAGTCAGAACAAAAATTGAATAATAATATTTTAAGAGAAAATTGTCAAGGCAAATGATTTTTTTGTCTACTTTAGTCACGTGATCGTAAACGACTGTGATTGACCGAATGGTTGATGACGTCAATCACTTGTAAACAGTAGCGTGTAAAGTGTGAGTCTTTTATTAAAAACAGGAGATTTAGCTAAATATAGCCGTGGTTTGCTATACCAGTGATAAAAATACCATTTTATGGCTTTCGTAGTCTCACAGTAGTTTCGTAGTCTCAGAGTAGATAACAAACAAAGTTTACAAGCAGGTGACGTCATAATGACATATTCGACGCCATATTCTAAGAAAAGCGTTTCCACGGGATATTTAAATAATATTTTTTGCTTTCGTTTTTTTTCCACCGTGCCTATGTAATGGAACGTTCAATTCATTTTCTAAAGATTACTTAAACATCAATGATTAACGTAGAACAGTTTTTAGAAACCTGTCAAATACCCTAATAAGTCATTACTCGAAAACAATCCATACTAATATTATAAATGCGAAAGTGTGTCTGTCTGTCTGTCTGCTACCTTTTCACGGCCCAACAGTTTAACCTATTCTGACGAAATTTGGTACACGGTTAGCTTATATCCCGGGGACAGATATAGGCTACTTTTTATCCCGGAAAATCGGGATTCCCAAAAACCCATCCGCTTAAGCGCTTTGTATGAAATTTGGTACCGGAGTAGGTAGTTTGCGTCCCTATAATTGACGTAGGCAACTTTTTATCCCGGGAAATCAAACAGTTCCCACGGCATATTTAAAAACCTAAATCCACGCGGGCATCTTCTAGTAATTTTATATTTTTCATCTCACTACCTCGGAAAGACTTTAGTTATTTCACCTAAATGAAGCCGGGGCGAGTTAGCTAGTATAGCTCACATGTAGTTTTATCGATTCAGTGGTAGGTTCTGGAAAAGAGAAAATGGGTGTCCATATTTGGCGATTAATACTTCATGATCCATTACTCATGTAGTGTAGGAGTACGACAGACAATGTACTCGAATTTGGCATCGCATTCAGCTTTTAATTATTTTGGGTAACACGTCGTCGTATCTATTCCTATCGGTACACTCATCTAATTAAAATGTATGCGCAATGGACTGTAAAGCGAGCTTGTACTATTATTCTATTATTAACATGTATGATAATGATTGAATATGACATTAACCATATCACTAATCCCTATCACTGCCTATGGGTATTATTATTGGGAAGTGCGTTTGTTTGGTGGTTTGTTGTATTATTGATTTGTACTTCAATTACGTCGCAACGGAGTAAAGGATTGACGTAATTTTGTGCAAGGATTTAACAGGGCTCTCTCCGTCACTCGTTTCATACAATCGTAGTTCCAATTTCATTTGAATATTAAGCAACCAAAGTCCATGATATTTTGCAGACATATTCTAGAAACTAATATCTATGTCTGTGGTTTTCCAGAATTCTGTTAAAATAATCGGTTTCAAAGTTACGCGGTCTTAAAAAATTTCATACAAATCTTTGAGCCCCTGTAATTTTAAAACTACATATTTTTAGAAAAATCTAAAACACCACAGACACAGATATTAGTTTCTAGAATATGTCTGCAAAATTTCATGGACTTTGGTTGCTTAATATTTAAATGAAATTGGAACTACGATTGTATGAAACGAGTGACGGAGAGAGCCCTGTTAAAGTCTAAAAGAAACTTAAAATCTAAAGACCTGGAGAGTGACATAGGCTACTTTTATCCCGTAAAATCTAAATCCACGCGGATGACGTCGCGGGCATTAGCTAGTTACACTATCAAGTTCCAGGTATAAGTATTACCTATATGGATGTTAATATGATAGTGTTAGCGTGGGCTCTTATACTGTAATAAACACGATATCGTTAGTTCTTCTCAAGGTATGCCCTAAGGACTTCTACGTTAGAACCTTGCTAATAATTAATTGTTAATTATACGCACAATAATAGTGTAGGTATCATTGCAAAACAAAAGGTATGAAAATGCTTTGTAACTTACTTACCTTTGTACCTATATTAAAAGGTTAAACTTGTGAGTTAGTGAGTTTGTTTGTATGTAGCAGGTAGTAGTATGTGGTACTTAGTGGGTACTCTCCGGAACATTATATGATTCGATTCTGAAAGTTCTTTTACTGATAGATAAAAGGTAGGTACATTATTTCTGAGTGCTATTAGATCACGCGAGCAAAGTTGCAAACAAAAGGAAGTCTGATAAACAACTAAGTTCATTTACAAATATCTAAATAAATTTTAAGAGATTAATTAGATATTATTAAATAAATAATAATATTATAAGCTTATACTGATTTAGATCTAGAATTAATTGGAAGGAGAATTTGATTGAGTTACAAAGCCGTACCTACGCATCAAGCAAGCAAGATTATCAAGATTTCAGATACTGATTTCAAACTATCCTACTGGTTCAAACTAATTAGTAATCCATTATAATACTCAGTCAATTGATTAAGCTGCCATTTTAACCCCTGACCCAAAAAGAGGGGTGTTATAAGTTTGACATGTGTATATCTGTTAGATTATTTCAAAGCCACAAATATATGTTTTGCATCAGTGTTTGTTGCTACAGCTTTTGTTATTCTTGTCTTATCTCTGTATCACGTAGTACCTATTATTTTATAACACGTTTAATTACGTAAACTACTGAGTTTATAAATGAACATTTTTGATACAAAATAAAGACATTAATTATTAATAAAGATCATTAAAAATACATTAAAAGAATCATTGATATACTTAACTAATGTTTCACGTTCATGATTTGCAGCTTCATTCCAAGACCGTACTTAAATGATATCGTTTGAGCAATTATTTTCTCGTTGGTTTTAAATTTGCTCGACAGAATGTACACTACCTTATAAACGCGATAAGAAGAGGCCACGACAGCACTCAGCATAAAGTTATATAAAACATTGTAAAGTGCCTAAATGACCAAGCAAATGTTGATGGGCAACAAATTTAATATGTACCTGTACATACAACTTATTAAATGATATTAATATTTAACTCAAATACAGTCTCATACAGTGAGAAGTACGTTTATTTGTCTTGCATTTACTGCCATGACATTTCTGTAATAAGCTTTTCGGATTACATAAAACTTTTGCGATTAACAAACAGGAATTTTCTACTTCTGCTTAAAATGCTTTATAAAAGTCATACTAAAGCGCGCTAGCTGAACGTTTTAGGCAAAACAATGTAGTTTCAGCCTTTTAGCTTAAAGCGCTTGAACAACTTCCGTAACTTTGTTATAAAACACCTCCACATGACGAAGTTGTATCATACATACATACCGCTTAAAGGTCGAGCGTACTTATCACACGCTACGCCGCTATTTTGCGTTTTGAGTAAAATCAGTAATGCTAATAATATTATTGTGCACCACTAAAACCATCACTAATACACGATGCACCGTGCTTTTCAATAAACTGCGATACTTGGGTCATATTTGTTGAAACGCTATCTTTTCTACTTTCGTGCGTTTTTATGTTATCACCGAGCACAAAAAAAAATTCATACACATATTCATTACATTTATATTACATGGTGATATAAACGGAATGGATATGTCTATGATTTTTTTGTATATTTTTACTATGAGTAATTATTATTTTATTTAACTCAACTCATGTAATTTGGCGTATAAGAAGTATGTTTCTAACATTAGTAATCGTGCCAAGCATGCGAGAGGGAACCAAATACCCATCACGGTCCAAAAAGTATGAGTAACGCTACAGTTAAAAATTATTAAATATGTCGTCTGCAAGAATTTATGTTTTTAAAAATCCCGTGGGAACGTTTTGATTTTCTGAGATAAAAAGTCATATGCCACTCGCATATATCAGTCGGCAGGTGTTCAACTATGCCCATACAAAAAACTACGTCAATCTATTAATGCGACGTGATTGAAGGACAAACCAACTGAAAACAACAAACCAATAAACCAACAAACAAACCCACTTTCATATTTGTTATATGGGTATAGTGATAGTTGTATACTAAAAGTTTAATAAATATAATGACACTATACCACATAATATTACATTCATATAGCATGGCGTACATAATTCGTTGTCGGTGATGAGTAAGACAGTAGATACAAAACGAACGAGAAAAAAAGATAATAGCACTCTACAAATGTGACCCAAGAGTCGTAGTTTTGAGTTTTCACTTTAGATACGTATGCAAAGATTATTTGTTCCATATACCTATATAATTTTTTAAAACTCAGCATCTTAAGCGAAATAAGCCAATCTACTAGGTCTTTCAGCTGCTGGATAAATTATTATCAATACATTTTCATTAATCTGCTTGAATCCTCCGTTAATTAATATCGTCGTCTATTGTTTGCTTGTCGATCCGTTTGTGAGCGCGAGCACGTCTAGCGTCACTTCCAATATTATTATATTCGTCTAGAAACTAGTCTGGTGTAAAATAAAACTTTAAACACTACAAGCATAGAAAGGAGTGCTGTTTTATGATTTCATTTTAATTAATTATCTTCTTCTTATTTCTCTTGCCTTTGTCCTATTACATTTAAGTTAGGACCTTCTTTGAGCACCAGGACTTTCTATCATGGGTTTTCATTAGCAAGATGTGGGCTTTAACATTCTTTTATCCTATTCAACACAGGACCACCATGTGGCTGAGGGTGGTTTGGTAAGGGAGGGATATTCAGTTCTCATTATATTGGCTCCTCCCTGTGTTGGGTTCAATACGCGGAAAAACTTAGCTTTTATAAAATAACGAAAGCCTGGCCCTCGTTGACTCTATCTCTATAAGCTCAGGTTTTAATACCCATCTTCTTAAATCTTTTCAGGTCACAGAGTCACTGAGGCGCTTACGTGCTAAAAAGGCTTCGCGGATCACTGAAGACGTCGACTTTGATAACAGCGTTGCCAACCTCGAGAACCGGCTAAAGATTTCCGATAAGATCCTAGAAAGTGTGGGTCTTGGTAGCACGGAGATCAGCAGTGCGCGACGTGCTTTAAAAGAGAATGAGGAACGCACAGAAAAACGCATCGCCCGCAGAATAAATGAGGAGAATGGATTAACTAAGTGGACCGCACTAAAGGATTTTGATGATGAAAGTGCAGCTGTTCAGCGTGCGAAAGCGACAAGAGCCCGCCTCACGGATCTTGAAGACGAGATGACAGAGCTGAACGAGAGAACTGCTGCTAGAGAAAAACGTGCCGCCCGCCTCCGGGCGCTAGTGGCTGACACGGAATCTGACTCAACTGTCACCACCTCCAATGTTGCTTCCTCTAAACTAAGCATCCGCTCAGAACGCGAGAAAAAACAAGTCACCTTCTAGACATTAACAAATGGTCCGACGGTGCGTCCAGACTTATATAACATAATATGTTTTAAAACATGGTTTTATAACATTTTAGTAGAGTAAAGAATGTGGACGTGTTATAAATAGAAAGTTTAACATGTTACATAATCTGAACGCACCTTTTTAAATCCCCTCAGACTAAAGGACAAGATAGACGGACTAAGCAAATACACTCTTAGGTAATCTATTTACGTACAGCTTTATACCATAACTAACCACTACGCCTGCTATTACGGATAGCGTAGATTTTAATTTATTTTCACGTACTGCACGGTATCTAGTCACTCCGTCTATATAAATCCCTAATCTGAGTTTAACCCAAACTGTTAATGTATACAGCTGAGTTTAGGTTTAGATAAATTAATTATATTATTACTAGACTGTGTATCCTGCATTTGTCATTTTAAACACGTTCTAGTCAGTGTTTCTTTTATATTTATGGTATAGAATAAAGCACTTGTATTTACCTTGTTTTATTTAAGTCTCTTATATTATAAATAAAACTTTAATAAATTCAGCAGATGTTTGTATTTGGTAACGTTCGTAAATAATTCAATCATATTTGTTATTTTAAATACTCTGATAAAACAAATGCCAGCGACGCCGCAAATCCAATGTTTAGCTAGTAAGTTAAATAGAAATATCAACTTAATCCAAAATATATTAAGTACTAGCCGATGCCCGCGACTTCGCCCGCGTGGATTTAGGTTTTTTGAAATCCCGTGGGAACTCTTTGATTTTCCGGGATAAAAAGTAGCCTATGTGCTAATCCAGGATATTATCTATCTCCATTCCAAATTTCAGCCAAATCCGTCCAGTAGTTTTTGCGTGAAGAAGTAACAAACAAACATACACACACACACACACACACACACACATACAAACTTTCGCCTTTATAATATTAGTGTGATAGTATCAACATCAATTACAAAATCAGTTTAATTGCCAAAGTTGTGGTTTGTTGATAAAACCAATTGGTAGTAGGTATACCAAGCTTTCCTTTGTTCGCATAAGGACAGATTCTCATATTTAGGCAGATTTTTAGAGAGACGGCTTTTTAGAAAGGCAGATGTCGCGAACAAACAATAATGCCCGCGAATTCAAACGATTTAAATTTTTTGAAAACCTAGGAAACTTTTCGATTTGGGTGATAAAAAGTAGCCTATGTCCATCCCCGGGACGCATGTTATCTCGCTACCAAATTTCGTGAGAGGAACACTTTCGCGTTTATATTATGAAAGCACTAGTTATGGATATGGATAATATGGTCGTAAACAATGAAATAAAAACAGTGGTTTTTTTTTTCAATTTAATTAGACTTAGTATCATTTTTTTTTACCTCTATTGGCATTTCGACAACAATTCGATTACACTAGCATGTCGGTGACGCGATCATGGAGTTTTTATCAAAGTTAGTTAGTTTCAAAGTGCCTAAAGAAGTTTTCACTTCAAAACATTGCGCGTTCGTTAATTGTTATTTTTAACCCCCGACCCAAAAAGTGTCCAGGTTGAAGTGGAGATGGGCAGGGCATGTGTGTAGGACTACAGACGAGCGATGGACTCGTTTGCTGCTGGAATGGAGGCCACGCACCGGAAGGAGGAACGTTGGAAGACAGCCCTCCCGTTGGTCAGACGACATTACCAAGCTGGCGGGAAAGACTTGGAGGAGGCTCGCACAACACCGAGAGGAATGGCGTGCACGTGAGGAGGCCTATGTCCAACAATGGATTAACAAAGGCTAAGAAAGAAGAAGAAGAAGACCCAAAAAGAGGGGTGTTATAAGTTTGACGTGTGTATCTGTGTATCTGTGTTTCTGTGTATCTGTGTATCTGTGTATCTGTGTATCTGTGTATCTGTGTATCTGTCTGTGGCATCGTAGCGCCTAAACGAATGAACCGATTTTAATTTAGTTTTTTTTGTTTGAAAGGTGGCTTGATCGAGAGTGTTCTTAGCTATAATCTAAAAAAATTGGTGCAGCCGTTTAAGAGTTATCAGCTCTTTTCTAGTTTTCTTGTAGAAAAGAAGGTTACATAACCGTTAGGTTCATAATATTATGTCAATTGACAAATGTCAAGCTGTCAAGATGGACGTTGCCTTGATACATAATTATTTATTTGAAAATGATGTTTTGGAAAACTCTGATACTATGGATCGTCGGGGGTGTTATAAATTTTTAATTTACACTTGTTGTAACGTACGAAGAACGTAACAAACTTTTTGATTATGTCCCACTCCCTGACCGCTAAGCTATTGAAGTTTCAAAGTTCTAGCTACTTGTAACTACTCTATGCTCGTAACACAAAATTTAGGTAATATACCACTATCACAGATTAGATTAGACCATAGGAAAGCCCTGGAGTGGACACCGCGTACAAGCAATGCGTAGTGTGGGACGCACTCTGACGATATGAAGCGGCTGACGGGAAGTGGCTGAATGAGGAAGTCTGAGGACCGAGTGTGGTTCCTATGTCCAACAGTGGACATCCACAGGCTGATGATGATGATAGGAAATTATATTATACCTTGGAATTATAACATATACCTGGGACATTTATAATCCAGCTAGATAGGTCAAATTTTGAGAAAAAAGTTAACCGTCGAATCCAACTCGGTCGCGTAGTGTTCGGAAGCTTCGTGCCTAGTGGTTAAGGGTAAGTGTTGCACGTGATGACATATGGATTTGAGATGTTCCCTAACTATGGGCATCATAAAAAGGTCAGAGTCACTCAGCGGGCGATAGAGCTATGCTTGGAGTTTCTGTATGACTATGTGATCAAATAAGAAATGAGGAGATTCTAAGAGAACCAGAGTAACCGGCATAGTTCCACGAGTTGCAAAGCTGAAGTGGCAATGGGCAGGGCTCTTAGTTCGAAAAACCGGTATACGTTGGGGTCCTAAGGTACTAGAATGGTGGCAAAAATCATCACACTAATATTATAAAGGCGAAAGTTTGTGTGTATGTATGTATGTATGTATGTATGTGTGTGTGTGTGTATGTTTGTTACTCCTTCACGCAAAAACAACTAGACGGATTTGGCTGAAATTTGGAATGGAGATAGATAATATCCTGGATTAGCACATAGGCTACGTTTTATCCCGGAAAATCAAAGATTTCCCACGGGATTTCGAAAAACGTAAATCCACGCGGGCGAAGTCGCGGACATCGGCTAGTTTATCATAATATTTATAAATTAAATTTTAAATATTTACCAAATTCTAGTTTATGACTATTGTTGTTAGAGAAAGTTTTTTTAAGATATAATTTTTTGAAACACCCTGTAAATTGGCATGTACTCGCACATTAACGAAGTGTAATGACTCAGTGATTGAAGCCAAGTTATTCGTCAATACTATGTATTGTTGCCATCAATCATTACGTGCCAAAGATAAGAATCTTGAAAAAATATACTGAAGGTCTTTTAGAAAATTAAAAAATGGCTTAAATAAAAGATCACAAAAATCGTATGAGTTTTACATTAATATACGTGCTCACTTTAACTTTCAAGTTTGCTCCGTGATTTGTAACCCCCGACCCAAAAAGAGGGGTGTATGTATAAGTTTGACGTGTATATCTGTGTATCTGTTTGCGGCATCGTAGCTCCTAAACTAATGAACCGATTTTAATTTAGTTTTTTTTTGTTTGAAAGGTGGCTTGATCGAGAGTGTTCTTAGCTATAATCCAAGAAAATCTGTTCAGCCGTTTGAAAGTTATCAGCTCTTTTCTAGTTACTGTAACCTTCACTTGTCGGGGGTGTTATAATTTTTAATTTACACTTGTGTTTCAAGCCACGACTTCTACCATAGCTGTGGACGTCCTAGTTTACTTTAATGTCCAGTGTTATGTCTTATGTCATAGTAATTTTGACAGCTTCAAAGAACACGATTCTTATTTGGAGTAGCCCATGGTAGCCCTATAGGTACGTACGTCTACAAACTTTTACTGAGTTTATTGAATAGAGAGAACCAAACTACTTTTTTTACTTTAAAGATGTTCTTATGGCACAAAAAGTAGATTTATTTAAAGAAATAATATGTTTACTTACTTTGAATGAGGTTTGTTTAAAGAAGTAATTAATATGAATTTCATCTCCACAAAGAATCTGTAGGTATATAATTCAGCACGAAAATTGCTTGGTAGGTACATAAAAATAAAATCCTCAAAAATCCTGGTAGGTACCTATACTTATTCGGTAAAAACTGATATTAAGTGGGAATTCGTTGGTTTTGCATAATAAAAATTAATCTACGTTTTGGTCCACGTCTTTAACTATATCCATGCAAAAAATTACGACGATCCATTGTCGCGTAGGACTAAAAGCACAGTTTTACATAATTAAATTATGATAGGTGTAATGATATTAAATTTCTATATTATTAACTCGATATCCATAACATAGGTATCTAAGTACGTAATATGTACCTAGATAGTTATGTACTGAATTGAACAATCCGTTATTCAAGGCAAATGCCTATTGCCACGAGAAATGCCTAGCTAGTGTACGCTAAATGCCTATACGTGATCATTTTAATAGGAATAGATGATCAACAAGTAATTAGATAACTGTATCTGTTGGGACTGGATTACAAGTGCTATTTCAGGAAGGCGTATCTAACTACTTATAGCGAAATGACGGCAGTTTTCTCAGTAGAAATGCATGGAAAGCCGTGTGTTTTTAGGCTAGGAATTGTGATCTTTAACTTTTTTTACTTGCATTATAGTCCCAAATAATAGTACATCCAGTCCATACATAATAGTACATACAGTCCAGGCCTGAAATAAAGCGATTACTGGCCGAGTCATATTGGAAGGCTGAGGCGAAGCCGAGGACTTCTCAAGTGATTTTGAAAGGAATCCTTCTAAAATCCCTTGAAAAGTAAAAGAAAAATTGTTTATTTGCTTATTTGATTTGGTACTGGCATGGGTTAAAACTTCGACTTTCTATTCGCGATGTCATCTAAGGCACATATGAGGTCCGAGGTAGGAACATGGGCACGCAATTCTACTCGTAACTTGTCGGAGTTGATGTGCATTTTACGGTGAAGGAAAAGGCAAATGATTTCCTACAGCGTAGTTACTATAGGTTATTTAACTTACATGCTCTAGATATACTATTGTATTGTAATTGTACTGCTACAATCGTACCTATACCTACCAATTTCCGGACCATTAGAGATAATTATAGTAGGTACTATTAGAGTAAGTTTATCGGATTCTAATCTAGCAGGGAAGCGTGTATTGCATCAATAATTGACAATAGGTATTTTATTTTCTTGCAACTAGTACATACTGTTACAATTTTATTCTCCTCTCTGTCTCTTCTCTGTGATCTATGAGTAGTATAACAAAGCCGCAATCAGCATTTAACTATGTATTTACTTAAAACTTGGAATTTTCAGTGGATTTAAACGCAATTTACTTATCATATAGAAAACTATGTACCTACTTACAGAATAGTTAAGACCACCGACCAACCGATACACTGAAAAGACTAGTAATTTGAGCATGGGCCTTCGTGGCAGCAGCATGGCAAAGAGCAGCCCTAGTACTCAAATCCATACTTTCATACATATATAAGTACATATTATAAATGTGAAAATGTGTCTGTCTGCTACCTTTTCACGGCTCAACAGTTTAACCGATTCTGACGAAATTTGGTACAGGGTTAGTTTATATCCCGGGAACGGACATAGGCTGTTTTTTATCCCGGAAAATCAAAGGTTCCACGGGATTCCCAAAAACCCATCCGTTTAACCTTGAATTTTTGATGAATTTTGTATGAAATTTGGTACTGAGGTAGCTTGAGTCCCTGTCATTGACATAGGCAACTTTTTATCCCGGAAAATCAAATAGTTTCCACGGGATCTACTACCCAATATTTCAGGATCAAACCAAGAGCTCACTCACTCTAGTTCACTGCGGTTAGGTCTAGTATGTGCCAAGATCGACGGATGTCAAGATTAGATGCATATTCATAAATTTCATCTGTCAAGCTCGATTACTACATACCAATTTAAACTAAATTATCCAAGGTTTATGCAAAGTGTCCTATAATAATAATCATTCATTAGAGTTTAGTTTTAGAAGTGTAGCCATGTTTTACGTAGAGTGTAACCATGTATCCGATTTTGTTAAAGAATTCCTTAAAAAAATCGGATACAATATGGTTACGCTATTCTTTCTTTATTTGCATTCATGTCTTACATCATAAAAGATATCATAATACTACAACATGAAGCCCCGTCAGGGCGTTGCAAAGTCTAACATTTGTAAATAAATTAAAGGTAATATTACAATTCCATTTACGACATTTATTTCCAATTACGAGAATTATGAAATATGAATAACAAAAATTATGAATTAATTAAACGGTCATTAAATAAAAACAAAATAAAATTTCACATATAAATAAATGTTATGGAAGCTTTCAAATTATGTCCTATTATTATAAGTTATTATAAATAGAAGTGCATTACAAAGTTATTACAATTTTTTTACCTATCGTATTATTGAGGTCTATTCGTTCAAAAATTCTTTCACGCCTTCTTGAAGTAAAGGTACTGACGCGCCTTTCAATGTAGTGTATATTATTTATATAAAATATAATATTAAAACTGTAAATAATTAGGAACATCAGATTTTGGGTGTATGAAATATTTGTTTTCCGAGCTAGGACATCGCAAACCACGAAAGAATAACCCCGAAAACCAACAAGACCTTATTACTAAGCCTCCGTTGTTTGTCCGTCTGTCCGCCATATTAATTATTAAACATTATATAATCTTGTACGATCGTACCGAATCCCTCGTGTGCGAGTCTGATTCGTACTTGACCGGTTTTTCCTTTTAAGTTCAAGGTTCCGTTTCAGATTTCAACAGACAGTGTCTTATGAGCTACGACTCTACGACTATGACCAGGTGATTAATATCATACTAAGTACTTAATACTTTAAATGCAATCAGCCAAATAATCATCTCACAACAAAAATTGGCTTATCTCCACATCTTTAAAAATAAATAAACACAAATATGTTTTCCAAATCACCAAGATTTCAAATCTACTGGCACATTAATTTATTTAATGGACAAAGCTAGTACGACAATTGACATGGATCCTACAAGTTACACGATTTGCACAAATACATCAAAGCATAACACAAAAATTGGCAAGATAATTAGCCATGAGAATTTCGCGATGCACAGCCGGTCGACACTTTCGACAGAAAATCATTGGCAGCCAACCCCAACAGCGCTTACGACAGTCAGTTGGGGTCAAAGGGAGATATATCGGGTGGCTGCCGAGCCACCAGGGAACGCCAGCACTAGTCGTAGACGATCAGCCAACCTCTTCACACGTTCTTCGATTCCGCCTCCTGTTAGGTTCGTCGCACAGTGGTTACAATTGCAGTGAATGTTCTGAAACAAGTTGGTGGTTTAGTGTTCTCATACAATAATAGTGGCTTTTGATCTCAGAGTAACCCACCGTCATGGGGGATGCAGAGACACCGGCCCCTGCAGCCGCAGCGGGAGATGCGCCGCCCGCAGGAGATGCGCCCGCGGCGGACGCCAAGCCTGAGGAAGCCGAGCCCCCACCGCCACAGAGCCGAGAAAATATTGGAGACAAGAGACTCGTTTGCAGACACTGGGTTAGGTCAGTATCATTTAGGGCCGATGCAATGGTCAAATAACTTTTATCTGAGGAATAATTTGGGGGTTTGACAGTTTTTGGAAATCTGTTATTATTTCATGAAATACAATTTTCACAGTAATTTGTTCAATAATTTTATTACAAGTGAAAATCAAAAATTTATAACACCCCCCACTAGTGAAGTTTACAGTAACTAGAACTAGGCTGAACCAATTTTCTTGGATTATAGCTAAGAACACTCTCGATCAAAGCCACTTTTCAAACAAAAAAAAACTAAATTAAAATCGGTTGATTAGTTTAGGAGCTACGATGCTACAGACAGATACACAGATACACATGTCAACTTATAATACCGCTCTTTTTGTTTCGGGGCTTAATAAAGACTTTTGAACGCTATACCTATTACTCTCTATTATAATTTTAGTGTGGTCAGGAATTTCATGTCCAGTTCTGACCGGTACCTTGTGTTATAGTTATCATCTTACATGTTATATACATTTTTTTTAACTTTTTCGCTGCTTAGAGTTACAGTAAAAATAAGCATTACTTAATATTTTACTTATATTATAAATACAAAAGTTTGATTGTTTTTTTGGCTTCTTCTTCAATCACGCAGAGACAGTGCATCATATTTTTTGCGTGGATATATTTAAAGTCCTGGAGAGTGACATAAGCTACTTTTTATGCTGGAAAACCAAGGAATCTTAACAGAAATCTAAGCAGATGAAGTCGCAGACATCGTCTAAGTTATAAAATACAACATAAAACAACGACGATAGTTTAGTGACTTGGACATGATGTTTGGATTGGATTAGCGAGTTGAGACTTGGACATTTTATTTGGGAGCAGAGTTTGGTCCTGGGCTTCTAACATTTCAAAGTTATGTGCGGTTTAAGCAATTAAATACCACTGGGTTCAACGGTGATGGAAAACATCGTGAGAAAACCTCATGCCTAATGCCCTATGCCTCATGCCACAATATTCTCAATTGATGTATGAAGTTTGCTAATCCACACTTGGCCAGCCTGGTGGAGCCTACACTCTTTCCGGTGCCCATTTGTGGGCCCATCATGTATTGAGATAATGATGACGATGACAATAAAAGCAACAGGTAGATATATAGAAACCTATAGTTAAAAAAATTGACAGCAATTTTTGTTATTTCCAGGCCAAAATTCGCCCAGTACACTTATCTTTACGACTACCAGAGGAACTACTACGATGATCTTATAAACTACTTGGACAAACGCAACCACGGCATACCAGTCGAGAGGCCGACTCCGCAGACGTGGGGAGAGCGCGCCCTCCGCACCTACATGTCTAGGGGATACAGCTACAGCTTCAAGAAATACGGCAGAGACACCTCTCTCATGTCGCACATCTCCGTCGGCGCCAAGTTCCAGCGAACCCATACCAAGTCCCTTATCTCGAGGAAGTATTCCAAGCTTGGAATTAGTAACGCTGTATACCTATAGCTTCGCACTAACACACGCTTGCAGTTGCTACGCGGACCCCGTCTTCGACTCCCATCGTGAACTTTGTGTCAATGTTACAGGATTTCCTTGTCGTGATCCGACACCCGGCGCTCGCTTTAGAAGAACGACCGACACGACTGTGTGACTGAGAGTCGTCCGCATTCCTCTCTCGATGTCTTCTTATTTGAATGAAGAATAAATCTTAAGTTTATAATTTTGTTTTCATTTATACCTTGCTTGCGTTGTAACTAGGTTGTGACTGACATAGCTTTTAATTAAACCTTTGACTTGTTATAATTAACTTGCTCAGAGAGTTTGCCTTATCTTTATGAAACTTTAATAATGCAAAGCGATTTAATTTCCTCAAGAAAATGCAAAGCGATGTCAGTAGCGTCTAATTATAATTAACAAAACATGCAGACATTTTTTAGAAATCTTAAAGTCACATTAATAAACTTTATATTGAAATTAAAACGTTTTAAATTTGTAGAGAATTAACTTATCATAATAGCATAAAATATCAATTTGTCCAAATTCTTAATGCGTAATAAATATATTAGGATATAACTTGGTTCATGGACCAAAATTATTAAAAAAAGTAAATTATATTAAGTATTTTAAATGTTTTAAACTTCACGTCAATAAAACCTATTAGTTAATATTATTCATGATATTTACACCAATCGATCTTACTTCCGACCCGGTACTTTAAATATCGCGCGTAGAAGTTACCTAATACTTTCTTTAACTAATGTGATGTATTCGCGCTATATACTTACTATTTTGATTCATTTCGTAAAAGTAACCAGATTTGTAGAGTATAACACATTATGTGTAAAAGTAATTTCTTTGATAAAAATGATGGTAAATATTTGCCATATCACTCCTCTTTTTCTGACTCCCGTAATGTTATAGAGAGATTTATCTCGTTCGTACACGAATAAAAGTACTCTCGAACATTTAAAATCATACACATAATTTATCTCACGCCAATGTGACAACAGAAAGCCCGAAAAATTTCAATGTCGCGATATCTAAAATAACCGTAGAAAATAACTTATCTTTGACAGTTCAGTGAATGTAATCGCTTGGACAGTGGCCAAGGCGTTAGGCTACCTATCAGGTAGAGCAGGCAATCAGCCAAATTGAACATAATTAAATATTACAATGACCAAGGGGACCCAGACTACGATAGGTATTAACGGTACAAAAATAGAAACTCAATACTTTGCCATCCATTAAAAGTCTCAATAGTGACTTCTCGATACCTAGGTTTATAGCCGTGTGTACATGACTTGTTTATAGTCGTGTCTACATTGAACAAGCCAGGTCTAGTAGCAGGATCGCGTAATGGCACGCAGAGTAGGTATGGCTCGTATGACAAACGTAATTAATTTTATACGAACCTATAATTGACAAAACCATTTAGAAGCTGGCACTACCGAATGGCGGCAAGAAGAATCGCAGCGCAGCGAGTATAGGCGACTTTGTGGTTTGTTTAATTATTACAACAGTTTGAAACATATGCCAAACTGTTTAGAGCTGAATTGGTATGAAAAAGACGCTTCATGTCAGCTGCATTCTGCTGATAGGTGTTGCGCCTTACCCGGCAGATAATTCATTATGTTGAATTCGCAATCCATATCTGAAACTTCGAACTATCATTTCGTCTGAACGACCAAGCATATAGCTCTCGAGAAAGACATGCGTGCCTCGCTCAATGTGGGCACGGCTTATCCCTATTTACCGCAGACCGCAGATGCTACAGCAGATAAGTGCCTTCTCATTAGTTATTATAGTATCTACATCTACTCGTACATCAAAACTGATGCATAAAGTAATTTTGGACATCGCACAAGTGTTTTTGCATTCGAATACATATTTACCTAAAACCATTAAATGAATCATGAGTTGTGACGGGATGTTTTACCAATGGCCCTTATTTTGTTGATACAGTCCAGATTTTAGAACCACAATTATTTAAAATAAGCTGTGATAGCCCAGTGGTTAAGACGTCCGCCTCCAGACTGGAGGTCGGAGCTTCTATCCTGGGCACGCATCTGTAACTTTTCGGAGTTATGTGCATTGTAAGTAATTAAATATCACTTGCTTTGGTATCATCATCATCTATCATGGTGAAGGAAAACATCGTGAGGAAACCTGCATGCCTGAGAGTTCTCCATATTGTTCTCAAAGGTGTGTGAAGTCTGCACTTTATCAGCGTGGTAGACTATGGCCAATCCAACCAAGTGTTAATTAAAAATTTATAACACCCCCGACAAGTGAAGGTTACAGTAACTAGAAAAGAGCTGATAACTTTCAAAAGGCTCAACCGATTCTCTTGGATTATAGCTAAGAACACTCTCGATCAAGCCAACTTTCAAACAAAAAAAAAACAAAATTAAAATAGGTTCATTAGTTTAGGAGCTACGATGCCACAGACAGATACACAGATACACGCGTCAAACTTATAACACCCCTCTTTTTGGGTCGGGGGTTAAAAGCCAGTAAAAAAGCCGACGTGCACTATAACACCGCGGTGGCCTCTATGACGGCGGTTTCAGCCTTTTGGCTTTGTAACATTGCCACTGACATACGTCGTTTTTTTACCTGACTGCACGATCGCAAAAACAGGGTTGTTTTTAGCCCTATCTGGGTGTGGATGTTGAGTTCTTTATTCCTCGGAGCATACCAACGGCTAAATTATAGATTTTAATCAGTGAGATGTCTTTCGATTTGTCAAAGCATAGAACCAAAAGCGTAGACACCAAAAAAGTTGTTTGCTACCACAGTTTACTACATAATATTGAATCAAACTAATGAATTGGTTTTTTAACATCAAAATTAGATTATTTTACAGCCATATAAGCTCTGTTTAAAATTACATAATCTGAAAGTTGCGTAGATGAGCTGTACATAATATTTGTTGTTTATATACTGATGCAATACAAATCGCAGTCAGTTTTACTACTTCTAAGGAAGCCTTCCAAGGGAGGTATATTTATAAGAAATTTCGCAGTGCTGATTAATAAAATTAAATCTATTTTCATATTAAACGATGGAGGCATTTTTGTAATGCACGGTGACATTTCTGAAATTATTTCGCTTTAGGTCAAGTAGCCGATAATTGTTAGTTCTAAAATAATCAAATAATCTTAAATGTTTTTGGCTACGACATCAAAAGATGCTCGTGTTGGCGACCTTCTAACAAATGATGTCAACAAATAAATAATGATGAATTGCTAATACATTATAATAATAAAAGAGCCATCTACAAGAGAAAAAGATTCGCAGAAAAGATTTATTTCTCATATAGAAGAAAATCGATACAAATAAATAATTCCTCCTTTGATGTGTCTGATCTAATGAGCAGAGTTCATATAAATTGATAACGGATCTAAACATCATTATTATGTACCCACTTGCTTCATCAAAGAACCAAAATAACAAAATAAACAACAAATATTACGTAAGAATCCTGAAAGCTATATTTATTTATTTTATTTTCATGTACCAAAATTGTAGTTACAAAGTACCTACTGTATTTTTATTTTATGTGTAATTTAGGTTTACCTTATTATGATGTAATATCGTAATAATTATCTTATAAATCTAACAAGTGACTATCAAAAAAAATGTATGATGTTACCTATTTTGAATAATTATTTTGACTTTGACTTTGATATTATAGATAAATTGCCGATACTTATCACTACCCATCACAGCCGATACTTATTTATAATAAAAATGCGAAAGCGTGTTTGTTTGTTGGTATGTTCTTTGAAAGTGTTTGTGTTTTGTTTACCGCAACGTAGCAATAGATCGACGTGATTTTTTTGCATGAGCACCTGTAGTAAAGGCTTGGAGAGTGGCATATGCTACTTTTTTACAGGGAAAATCAAAGAGTTACTACGGGCTTTTTAAAAACCTAAATCCACGCGCAATAAGCTAGTGACAGCATAATTTAAGCTGTGGCAACATTTCAGTAAAAGTATCGCAATATGTAGTTGACAACGTTTCACTTTCTTACATTGTAAAAACCTTGTACTAAATCAACGTAGGTATCTATTCGTAATCCATTAATGATAATGGATTACGAGTAGGTACCTATGTTGATTTAGTACATTTGATGGTTCTAAATATTCTAGAAACTAATATCTGTGTCTGTGGTGTTTTAGATTTTTCTAAAAATATGTAGTTTTAAAATTACACGGGCTCAAAGATTTGTATGAAATTTTTTAAGACCGCGTAACTTTGAACCCGAATATTTTAACAGAAATCTGGAAAACCACAGACATAGATATTAGTTTCTAGAATATGTCTGCAAAATTTCATCGACTTTGGTTGCTTAATATTCAAATGAAATTGGAACTACGATTGTATGAAACGAGTGACGGAGAGAGCCCTCTTAATCATGAGATTAACAACCATCAACCATACGGAAAAACACTACCTTAAACCATACTTAATCTCACATTTCACAATTACACATACTTACCCATTATGATTAAAAGCAGCTATAATTTAGTTAGATGACATGGTAGGTTCGTCGCGTGCCATCAAAACTATGCCATAAATCTTCAAGTAATAGTTATAATATGTTATAAGACCGCCTGCGGCGTCGATTAGCAATCATATAAATTCTTTCAAATCCCTGTTCCCTAAAATTTCAAAAAATTCAATCTGATTCATTGCCTATAGAATTTACAGGTCTAGTAAATAATGACAGAAACTATACCAGAATATTTCAGTTTTAAGCCACCGTGTACCAGAATACACAATATATTCTGTCCATATATAACTGCGTGCCCAACATACTTTATACTAATAAATCATTGTGATTGTATTAACTAAAAAATAAAATCTATCATCGATTAAAAAATAGCAGGTCCACGACCCTTTCACAAAGAAAGCTATAACTTCTTTATACAATGTTAGAATACAGACGGAACCAGCCCAGAGAGAAGAAGAAGAAGACAATGTTAGAATTTTATTTTCCGCGACTCTTTATAAGAGTCACGACTTTGTCCAGTTTCTTGAACGATTCCCAGACGTTTAGCTAGATCCTAAAAACACGGTTTTCGTTATGTCACATGTGAAGATGTGTTTAGTAACATTCCCTCATTCTAGGCCAGAGTCTTGGACGACTATTTTTATCTCGCTCACAAACCAATTGTCAAGAAGTCTAGAACAGTTTCGCCAATTGGAAAGAGTTTGAATCAATGACAGTTATAAATTAATGTGCATAAATATTTTACAACACCCGCGTCGAGGTAATGCACTCAAAATAAAAAGATGGATTTTGTATGTTGACTCACATTAGTGTCACCTTCATATAGATAGCATCACATTAGTATCGTAACATTTTGAAGAAATGCTTTTCAGGGTTCCGTACGCGAAGGGCGCCAACGGGGCCCTATTACTAAGCCTCTGCTGTCCGTCCGTCCGTCCGTCCATTCGTCTATATGTCAGCGGATTATATCTCGTGAACCGCAGGTAGAAAGTTGAAGTTTTCACAGAATGTGTATGTACATTGCCGCTAAGACGACAGTAATAATACTTAGTAAAAATTTCAAAATGGTAGCCTTAAGAATTGTAAAAAATTAAAAAGTGTTATTTCTACAATGGTACGGAAATCTTCGTGTGCGAGTCCAACTCGCACTTGGCCAACTTTATCCTTATATTTTGGATTAAAATATATAACCTCTTAAATTTTTAATAATTATTATTGGGTGATGTTAAAAAACTTAAAGATTATAATTATTGTTATTTTACGGCGTATATTTTTTCAAATGTTGGTTATTCAAATACAAATATGAATAGGTAACAACTACCACAGTCGGATTAATTAAACCGCAATTTCGTTTTTTGGGCTTGCAGTGAAGAGATTATAAAAACCTTTAAAATTCCCATTTGAAAGCAAAAATATACGCACCATAACGAGTGCGAGGGAGCTTGGTAATAAAAAAACGTTTTCAAAGAGTCGATTCTAATTTCAGGCAATAATACTTAGACTAAAGTAAATATCATAAAATATTTTGGTGCAGGATACTTTTACGCTCAAAGAAACTCCTATCTTATTAGTCTAATGTTTCATTGAAAACTGAAAAAAGATCGTCTAACAAGTGAGAATTTCATTTTGTGTATAATTCCAAGAAGAAAATTATAATAAATACGTGAGTACAAAATTATAGTTAGTGAACCACACAATATGATTTTTGGTGTTAATATTAAAATAATTCAAAGATTCTATAAAATCGTTTATTAAAACAGTCATTTTAAAACTTTCTAAACTATATAAAGTGTCACGATTATAAAGACCGAATATTTTGTTTGTATACATGAAATAATCTCACTGATCAATACGATAGTTTACAAATACAATTACTGTATTAATTGTTGAAATCTGTGATGAAATCGGCTTTATTCCTAACTAGCTGATACCCGCGACTTCGTTCGCGTGGATGTAGGTTTTTTAAAATTCCCGTGGGAACTCTTTGATTTTCCGGGATAAAAAGTAGCCTATGTGCTAATCCAGGGTATAATCTATCTCCATTCTAAATTTCAGCCCAATCCGTCCAGTAGTTTTTGCGTGAAGGAGTAACAAACATACACACACACACACACACACACACACAAACTTTCTCCTTTATAATATTAGTGTGACTAGCTGATGCCCGCGACTTCGTTCGCGTGGATGTAGGTTTTTTAAAATTCCCGTGGGAACTCTTTGATTTTCCGGGATAAAAAGTAGCCTATGTGCTAATCCAGGGTATAATATATGTCCATTCTAAATTTCAGCCCAATCCGTCCAGTAGTTTTTGCGTGAAGGAGTAACAAACATACACACACACATACACACACACACACACATACAAACTTTCTCCTTTATAATATTAGTGTGACAATTGTATCTAGTAGTTAGTAGTAGGTATATTTATATTTCGCTAAAATTACGAAAATTTTACTTGATAGTGCCTAGCAAAATTTTGGTGGCAGTGATTATTATTATTATTTTTTTCAAGTGCAACGTATACTTGAAAAACATAAAACATGCTCAAAATCTTGATGATGTCGAATTAAAAAAAAATAACTAAACAAATCGTGAAAAAGCTGATTCTGTTAAAAGCGAACTGGACGGATAATCCATACTAATAGTTTAAATCTATAAGTGTATCGATTCGTCTATGTCTGTCTGTTTATTACATTTTCACAGTTCTTTCATCTGACTGATTGTGACGAAATTTGGTACAAAGATAACTTGTTTTCCGGAGACGGACAATGGCTATTTTTTAGTCCGGTGAATCAAAAAGTTTCCAAACGCACACGAGAGCATTATCTAGTACAAAATGCTGGTAGGTTGAATTTACCTACTTGAAATTATTAGAAGATTAATCTGTAGCAGCTAAGTACGTCTGCTACCACCCACACAATCGTGAACATTGCTTCTTGAAATAGGTAGGTACATAAAAGTTTTTATTACCTAAATACGATAAAAAAAATTGGATAATTTCAATAACGGTAAAGTTCCAGTGATTTCTATAAACATGGCATATTTATTATTTATGGTTGGAGTTTTCAGTCTTGTTCGCATTATATCTCCTTCAGCAGAAAAAGAAAACTTGTACAAGGTATCCGAAAATATTAATGATGCTGTCGATGGAGAAAAGTTTTTCAAAAACGTTGTTAATGGGGAGAGTAAGTTACTACCATAAAATAATTCATTTAAACAAAAAACGTAAATAATTTGATTTTATTGATGTTAAAAATACAGTGAATAGATCATGTATTTACGTAATTACAATCGCAGTAAATATAAAAGTCATTGCATGTTGCACAAATCCCAAATTAACTTCATCTGACCATCTGACGAATAAAGACATTTGATTTCCATACAAGATTATTACCAAAACGTCAATATATTCACAAAGATCCGTCAATACCTTTCCTAATCTCATGTACATTCGTCAGGTAAAAATTTGACGGTTTTGAAACAGTCCGCTAATTCATTTAAGAGGGCTCTCTCCGTCACTCGTTTCATACAGACGTAGTTCCAATTTCATTTGAATATTAGGCAGCCAAAGTCCATGAAATTTTGCAGACATATTCTAGAAACTAATATCTATGTCTGTGGTTTTCCAGATTTCTGTTAAAATATTCAGTTTCAAAGTTACGCGGTCTTAAAAATTTACATACAAATCTTTGAGCCCCTGTAATTTTAAAACTACATATTTTTAGAAAAATCTAAAACACCACAGACACAGATATTAGTTTCTAGAATATGTCTGCAAAATATCATGGACTTTGGTTGCTTAATATTCAAATGAAATTGGAACTACGATTGTATGAAGCGAGTGACGGAGAGAGCTCTGTTAAAACGTGAAATCAGTATTTGTCAGCAGCATAATTTATGAAACAATCATTTTCTAGCGCCCAAAGAACAACCGGAATATTTGCTTTTTACGGCACCGTTTAGAATTTGCAATGGAGGATGCAACAGCTCAAACATCAGCAACTTTAATATGCTGTTTCCAATTTACGTTGGACAGAAAAAAAGTCAAACTATATACCCAAAAATTTACTCTCGAGACCATGAAAATATTCATTCAAAATCAGATCATGCTCCATTTCGAAAAAGAACTACTAAAGCACCTTTTACAACGTGCCCCACCTGCAGTGTATATGATTCTGAAGAAGCTTTGAGACCGCCTAATCTAAGTCCACATTGTGGGCATAAGGTTAAAGTTAGCAAAGTAGATTTTGAAGTAACTTATGCATTTAAAACCAAAAGCGTTTTTAGAACGAGAAAACTCGTATTTCTGCATAACTTACAAAACAATAAATTTCTAAGCACCGTTAAGTATCTTTCAAATTCATATCAGCTTCCAAAAGAAAAAAATTACCGAACCTTGTGGCCTTCCAGATCAAAAAAAGACTGATGTTTCTAAATAAATATTATGACAAACGCTTATTTATTTTGTGTAACCTTCACAACCATAATGTGAATACTTTGAAAAGATAGCTAAAGATATTTAGTATGTATTGCAGTATTTCACAAAAGTTTTCATAGATTTTATTTTTTATTTACAATTTGAATTTTTTATTTTTTATTTATTTATTTATAAAGTACATTTGCGTGCGTGTGTATTTGTACACATTTGTTTTGCATAGAGCATTGAGATAGCAATCTAAACCGTGACTGCGAGGTATTCATGGTATGTATTCGCCCTTAGAACCAATGGTTTGTGCAACGTTGATACGTATATAACTTTAGATAGTTTATTGCTGTAATATCAATTAATTACATATGAAATCCTTGTTGGTCTAGTGTTTAGCTTATTCAGCCATGGATCATGAGCTCTCAACCAAAAAGTTGTGGATTATCTCCTACGTAATCGGGTAGTCTCCGTGGATATTGTCTGAAATTCACTGAGATGAACATTTAACTTTGCATAATGTTTTAGGTGGAGTTCAATTATATCTTTATGATATTATTTATACTACTGTCGATAAGTTATGCTGAAATTCAAGGCCCATTACCATGGGTTCGGTGGTCATGGTCATTACCCCAAGAACCAATAGAATATAACTTTCGACGGCATGAATATAATAACTTGATGCCAGTAAAATATCCAGATATTGTATGCGAATGTCCTCCCAATAAAGGTTAGTGTGCACCATGTTATTGTTTACTATTTTGTTATCCTTATCTCTCAATAAGTGTTTGTTTGTCTTTTAGTTTTCATAACTCAATTGCTTTGGAGTATACAAAGTCACTTTGCAATTAGACATTGTAAGGTCTACATCTCCTGAGGATGCTCCGGTGTCGGGGCGAAACGTGCGTCGAGTGGTGTTGGAATTTGTGTGGTGCTGCGTACCATACAGATTTCGTTGGTTTGGCGGATTATAGCAAATTAAGCTTTTATATCATGGACTTCCGCAAAATAACGCCTGCTTCTATAATACGCTTTGGAGTAATCTTTGTTTTTGAGAAAGTAGGTAATAGTTTGCACTATGAAGAGGTTATGTAATCTGTACGCTCCATAGCATTTTAGTCTTAATTTTAAATACGTGAGACAAAGCAAACTGTTTTAATTGAAGTTCAATAGAATATGTCCGGTAAATAAAATTTAATTCTTATTTCTTACCGTATTTTAAGTGAATGAGTATTTCAATTCTTGCCATAGATACTTACTGCAGCTGTGATCGCCATTTAAGTATTCTAGACATAGCTGGAACTTTTGTCCGCTTCAGTTGTTAAAACTTTTGTCCTTGTTGCGCTATCTCCGTCAATTATTCCTCTTGCCCGTTAAAAGTACCTACAATTTAAAATTTAGTTCCACCCTACATTTAGCCCGAAATAAGGAGAAAATCTCACTTAACTTTTGCCATAATAGGTACAACCCTGGTAACGGGTTGCCATTCTTTGAAGCACTCTTGGAGGTGTCAAAAGGTGTGTAAATCCCGCGTTAATATCTATAAGTAGTCACTGTCACTAAACTCTTGTGTTACACACAAAAGCGTGCGAATCTGTGTTTAAAATACTATTCCTTAAATAGAGTTTTAATTGTGCAAAGTTTCGCCTCTGTCAAGGAACGCATAAACAAAAAACAAAAAAAAATGGGAGATACTTAAAGCTATTTTTATACTTAAAGAAGAGAAAACGTAAAAAGCTCATTTTATAATTGGGTATCTGTTCCCGGTATCGAATGTGTTATGTCATAGGTACTAATTTAAACATATACTTATTACTTTTTAGAGTGTTCTATGGAGTATAAGTTTAACGAAGATATGTTACATTTTTTGCTTATAAGGGGTTTAATCAAAAGCGAAGATCTGAGACAGTTAAAAGAAGACTTTTTGAAAACAAATGAAAGTGAAAGCAGGAACGATGCATTGGTTAGAAAGAGAAGAAATGGGGAGATTATAGGCGATCCAAAAAAATTAAAAAAAGACTGTTGCTGTCCACCAATAACAGTGAAAGTACCTACATTCATAACTAGTAAAAGGTTTGAAGAGGTTCTTGAACGAACAAGTAAAATAAAAAACGTTAAATTGTAAAGTTAATTGATATTTTATTTCCCGGTAAAATGTTTTTCCAAAAGTATTTTACATTTAACCGTAAGTTTGCACCAACGAAACATTTACATAAGAACATGTTGAAATCTCTGTATGTATCGAACTTTTACGTTTGCATTGTCGTCTAATCTGTTGAAGAGGTACTTGTTTGACATTTCAATGAAATCTTGAAAATGTGCAATTTCTGTTGTGGCAACAGAAATTCAACAAAACATGTTATGAATTTCGTCATATATACGATGACCTGTCAAACATACAATGTTTAATGTTCAAAGTCAAAGTCAAAGTCATTTATTCAAATTGGGTACTATTGTGCACTTTCTGATTGTTTGAATGATGTTGTGGTGATAATTAATTACGTTAACTTAAAACTAAAGCTACGAGGGTTCCAAACGCGCCCAAGTCTGAGAAGAGCCCACAACAAACTCAGCCGGGTATTCTTTCTTGATGCGAACTGACGGTAATAATAAATAATAATCACTCAATTGTCGGATATCTAATCCCGCCGTCTGTTTGCTGTTACGAAATACAAAGGTACTGAATTCTCTTATCAACGTGTATTATGTGCTACATATATATATTACATTATTTTTATTAATATTAAATTGATAAATAATACACTCAGTTTTTATAGATTCTAATAAAAATAGCTCTACTATGCATTGGACAATATCGACTGTTTTTATTTTTTTTCTTAATTTGGTATTCATTAAAAATAATCACGAAGTAAATAAAACCAGTAAGTGTTGTTTATTACAATTGCACACACAGTTAAATTATATTAATATTAAAGATTACATTATTATCATTACTAACGAAATTATTTTTTTCATATATTTTTTATATTATAGAAATCAATTTTGCAAGAAATGGCAGTAGTAAGTAATATTTTATCCTGTTGCATAGGTAAAATATTTTATTACCTACATTAAAAAGTTGTGTTACATCATTGAAGTATAGATTATTGTAGATATTATACTTAATACTTTACTTAATGTGTAGGTTACACTGAATTTATCGAAGATTCACAGCCAGTAGACGGTAAGATTTTAAGTTTTTTTTTAATAATCTTATAATGTTTAACAAACAATTTCAAATTGTGTATTTTTTTACCAAGCGTAGAAGTCACTGAAACAAATTACAAGTATACAGAAGCTGTAACTGGTAAGAAAGAGTTTTACCTGGCATTTTTTTTCTCTCTTTCGTCTGGCTTTACAAAGATTAGCCAATGTCAAGTTTGTAGTTATTTGTAACAAGTTAGTAAACTATACAAGTATGGACCCCGTCTGTGACGGCACTCGCAGACATACGCACGGCACCCCCTTAGAGCGCTTTCCAGTCAGTTTTAACAAAAAAAAAACACTGCAAAATGGCAGAGCACGCCCGCCAGCTAACACCAACACAGACGAAGGCTACCTGGCATCTATTTATGAAATAAATTAAATCCATACTAATATTATAAAAGTGTAAGTGTCTGTTTGCTAGCTTTTCACGGCCCATACGTATAGCTGATTTTGATTAACTTAGCTTGCATTCCGGGGAAGAACTCTAGCTACTATGGTCCCGGAAAATTAAAGAGTTCCTGAGGAGTTTTAAAAGCCCACTCCACATAAACGAAGTTCCGGTCACCATCTGATTTGTACAGAGATGACAGTAGGTATAATAGCTTACTTTTATCCTGAAAAATCAAAGTATTCCCACGAGACTTTGAAAAACCTGAAACAACGCAGATGAAGCCGCGGGTATCATCTAATGTTTAATAAACACCTGTCAAACAGAAAAACACTTTGGCGATTGGTATCTGTGTGGTATCTGTACCTTTGGTGTTGCTATTTTTTACACTAAAATGAAATAGAGCAAATAAGCCGGCAATTTTCTTTTTCTTTTTCAGAATGTACAACAAACTGTGATCGACCACCAATTATTCTCTTGCCAGTTTTTATCAAAATTTACAGATACCCTCAAAAGGTTACAAAAAGTAGATAAAATAAAATAATTTTAATTCTACTCCAAATGAGATTAGCTGCAATTAGTTTTCTACGTACCTAACATAATAATATATTTGTATAAAAATAAGATTAAAACTGAAACTTGTCATCAGAATTTTCAAATGTAAGTAGGGACATCTAAAAAATAGAAATACTAGAGTGAAACGCCAAAAACACGGGAATTAAGGAAACTATTTTTTCTAAAAAAGTTTGCTACTAAAAATAAATAAACAGAAAACTTTGGTGCTACGCAACATATTTTCCTTTTTTAGCGATAAATCAAAAATTACTTTTTGCATTTAACCACTTTTTAGGACTCCGTACCCAAATTCCCATTTGGGTACGGAGGGTAGGGTCCCCCCTATTAGTAAGCGTCCGCTGTCCATCCGTCCGTCCGTCCGTCTGTAAGCGAGATGAACCATAATAGTAGAGAATATAATTCTATTGCCGCTATAGTAAATAATAAAAGTTTCAAAATAGCCACCATGAAAATTAAAATAAAATAAAAGTGCATTATTGCACGGTAGTACAGAACCCTGCGTGTGCGAGTCTGGTTCGCACTTGACCGATTTTTATATATACCTACCTAGATCGGCAAAGCGTAGTACCTGAGTAAACGAGTAGTACGGCGCGGCTGTGCGATCTCCGTTATACAGTAGGTACATTATATAACAATCAGGTGGTCAATATTGGCATTGTTTGAAACACGAGCAAAAGAAACTAAGCGCAGGTGTTAACAATGCGCCACTGAGAGAACTGAACGTTTCACTCATTTCGCCGCAATAGAGACTAGTGCAAAATGACACGGTAAGGATAACCTTTCTTGTACACAGTCCAATAATTTTTATTTTTATCTACCTTCTATGGGTCTATTCATTAGAATAAATAAGACGCATTTGTATAAAGTTTTTGTAAAGGACAATGTTCAATTTCAATCCTTGATACAATTTAGTTATAGGTACTTTTACTATATTCAACAGTAATATTTTTTATTGATCGTAAATAACAGAATGTAAAAAAAATTGCAAAAATAATAATTGTCAGTCAGTGGGGACTGCCAACAGAAATTGATAAATCCTTTCTAAAAACTTCATCGTAAGAAAAATCATCATCATCATCTAATCATAATTCATCATTTATCTGCATGCCCAATTTCAGCCCCATCTGTCTAGTAGTTTAAGCTATGCGTTGATAAATCGGTCAGTCAGTCAGTCAGCTTTTCCTTTAGATTTGTAGTAAAACTCTATCAGGATTTTTTTTCAGAACTTTCACTTATGCGATACTTTTGAATGGCATTATGCAAATCGTTGTAGCGTCCATTGCGGGTGTGACATACATGGACCATTTTGATTTTGAGCAGCGATACAGAGATGTAAACGAATGCAATCCGTTCTACTGGCATCCCCTACACTTACCTCAAGAATGCGTACAAATGTTTGAGAACTTAATACGATCGGGATTGAAGACGTTGACACCATACCGAATCGTAAAAGAAAGGTCAGCTCAACCAGCGATGCTAATGCACCCCTATAATTATGTTTATAGCCCAATTTACACAGCTGAATATAAACCTGAAGTGCAATACTTGCCGGACGAACCAAAGAGTCCGTCTCAGTATGAAATGTTGTATGAATTATTAAAACGAGATGTCCAAGATCTTCCGAGTGTACCGTTTCTGGGTGTTTCGCCATATCTCGGTGTCATCGCTATGTATAAACAACCGGTGTCGTAT
The DNA here is from genome assembly GCF_905333055.1 of Maniola jurtina. Lineage (NCBI taxonomy): Eukaryota > Metazoa > Arthropoda > Insecta > Lepidoptera > Nymphalidae > Maniola > Maniola jurtina. The sequence continues at coordinate 5,818,199 of NC_060058.1, read as the reverse complement.
AAAAGTGTTACAATGATTAAAAAACTTGCACGAGTCTATGACAATTCAGGTTTCCTTACCAATATACAATCAGATATTAATAACACTACACATGAACACGATGCGCACCAAAAAAAGAAATTAAAAACTCGCAAAAGAATTAAAAATGGTAATCTAGTTGTGGATAGAATTATGAAAAGTAATGACGCAATAGCGATGTTAAAAATTAAAAAGTTGAAATAATTTATATGGCTTTTCTTTGTCTTTAAAACTCTTTTCTCATAACCTGTTCTGCATGAATTACATTTGAAAAAATGTATTATAGTTTAAAAAATAAATAAAGTCGCAAGTGGACAACGCTCAAAGGTTTTTGCATTTTCTGAATGTATCTTGTAAGCTCTGTTTTGTTCGTTAATGGAAGCTAATTAATAAGTAAAGTTCCACTCTCGATTCCCGAGTGTTGAACAGAACTCCTCAGAACTGGAGCTCAATTTTGTAAAGCTACTTAAGTAATAGGAATACGTACATATTATATTATATTTTTTGCAACGAGCTAAAGTAAAATCTTCGAATCGGCTGAAAGTATCTGTAAAATTTCTTAAGTTTTTTGACTTTACTTTAAACCAAGACTTAAAAGTAATAAAATTGTACATATTATATTATGATGAAGTGAAACTTCTTTAGGCATGTTGTACTGATGTTAACAGTGCTTATAGTACCGATAAAAATAATAAATTACATTTTAAATTTCGATGCTGTTGTTTATTTGAAAATCCAAAAAAAAAACATCGTTATTCCATGGTTTTAAATTTTCACTTCTGTCGGTAGTCCCCACTGACTGTCAGCTTTCTTATTTTATAATAGGCACTTTATTCTAGCAAGTCTGGTTTGGTGGAATGCTGGACCGGAGAAAGATACTCTACTAGCATAGTCATACTACCATGCGATTTAGCGCTCCAATAGATACCGTAGGTAGGAAACCGAGTTTAATAAAACTGGTATAAGTACCTCTTCTAGGTAAGGTCTCTTCTATTAGACCGTAGGTGTGATAGAAAGTAATATTTTTTCCTTTGCCTTTAAAAATAAAAGTTAATCTATGGTAATAGAGTGAAGAGTTTGTTTTAAAAAAAAAAAAGATTAAAGTTGTCTTTTGCCCGCTGTGGTCTATATTACGCCAAGTAAAAATGGTTTCATTTTAAGATACGTAAAATTAAAAAGTAATATAAAAAAACTTATCAAGGTGACCTATCGTTAGTCGTCAACTTATAAAATATAGTCGTAAATTTATAACACCCCCGGCAAGTGAAGAATACAGTAAATAGAAAAGAGCTGATAACTTTCAAACGGCTGAACCGATTTTCTTGAATTATAGCTAAAAACACTCTCGATCAAGCCACCTTTCAAACAAAAAAAACTAAATTAAAATCGGTTCATTAGTTTAGGAGCTACGATGCCACAGACAGATACACAGAGACACACGTCAAACTTATAACACCCCTGTTTTTGGGTCGGGGGTTAAAAATAAGCACAGGCTTACGTTTTAGCATGTTATTTACATTGAAGCTTTATGATTTCGACATTGGCTGAGTTTTCTGTTACAGTATGGGGCATACAAAACTACCAAATTTCGATTAAAAAATACTGGAAAATACGTTGAAACTAAAACATTATTTATCTTACGCCACACTGCCCTCAACTACAGCACTCAATCTACGTAATAGCCGAATATAGCTCGATTTTACAGTGAATTAAAAAGCAATAAATATTTTTTTCCATTTTGTACATTGTCTAAATACACACGATGAAATTTTTACTCACTAATAATGAATTATAAAAGGAAAAAGTGACTAGCTGACTGATCTATCAACATAGCTCAGCATACTGGACGGATCGGGCTGAATTTTTGGCATGCAGATAGCTATATTACAACGTAGACATCTGCTAGGAAAGGGTTTTTGAAAAATCAACCCCTAAATAGGGGTAAAATAGGAAGCAGGCATAAGCTAGTCTATATACATAAAAAGATTTGTCCTGACTGAGAGACTGGTCTATCGACTACGTCCTATACCGCTGGCCTGTGCCACTGGGGTTAGAAACATGAAATTCTGACAGAAGGGTCCTTTTATTTCGTAGGCGCCCACTTACTTCTCTATCACAAAGATTTCATTTCACAGAAAATAAATAACGTCTGGCGATACTGGGATCTTGGACCATCAATGGTAAGCCTCCCGGACAAACAGACAATGCGGCAAAAAATATATTCTTAGGTACAAGAACATTGGTAATCATATGATAGCCTATTACGGTTTGTAGTTCGATAACTACAAACTGTAATAGCCTATTATAGTTTGTAGTTTAATAACTAGAAACTAGTAATAGGCTTGTGACTCCTACGCTCGTCTCAAGAAAATCCAAAAGTCGTTTGTGGAAATGATTGTAATATCTTATTACAAAATTCTGCAACCAATTTCAGACTCACCTTTACACAAGTTTAATAATCTGTTCAAAGTATGCATTTTTCAGGTAAAAGAGCGTCATGACTCGTAGCTGCCGTCAGGACTGCGATGAATAACACTTATTTTTATGGCATATTATTGTAAATAGTCTTGCTGACTCTTTTCGGTAGGATAATCATTCCGAACCAATAGTAGATTCGCAGATTCAAAGTCCTTGTAAAAGTTTTTTCAATAAAATATCTTGCAAAAGTTATTTGAATAAAATGTCTTTCGATACCAAAAAAACAATGTTTTGGATTCGATACTGTACCTACAGATATTATTAATCATGATATTAAGATAGTAATACCTAATTAGATTTAACTCACTAATTAAGTGATTTTAGCTAACATACGTTGACAGGAGATATTATAGTGTTAATTTTGTTAACATGATGTACAGTTTCTGAGAATTATCATCCGACTATGTTTTAGAAAGCAGTTATCCATTTTACGCTAATTAGCAATGTTGAGCGTGTCGCGAATACGCTACACCAGAGTATTAATTACTGGCCATCTGCCATTTGTTTTTGACTAGTAACATCTATATCTATCTACTCATAGATTTTTAGACCATTAAATAGAGTCTGTTAATAATCAAACCATGATCTACTAGGTTTAGTTTAACTACTTATTTCATATTTTATAAATTAATAATTTTACATTTCGAAATCATAATAATTTTTCTAGATTTTTTCCTGATTTTTTTTCATATAAAGCTTGGAACCCAGCTTTGGTGAACTCGTATTCTCAATCACAAATCATGCAAACGATCTTCAACTTTTTCATCGTGCCAAGAGTGGTCGTGTTAATTGAAAATGGATGATAGGGACGCCCAAAAATCAGCAAATATCTACTACAAAAGAATACTGAGTGATTTTAATTAAATTCACATTTAACTACCTATTTTAAAAATAAACAGGTTTACATTCATTTGAATGTTCAAAGTTAAAATGAATTCATAAATATAAAACAATAGGAAAAATGTAAATCGGTGTCTAATCTTAAAACACAAAACCAAATGATAAAGCCATCATGAGATCCTTACTATTGAATTTTGTCGTATTTCAAATAACTTGAAAAGTTTACTCATTTTCTATGCTCATTGTTCTATGAAAACAATAAACCAGGCCCCATTGTCCGTTCAAAAAAGTCCTTTCATTGAAAAGTACGTATATAGTGAGAAATTTCGCTCAAATCACAACTCCAATCATCGTTATCATCAACTACTGTAATGAAAGTCATGGAAATGAAAATTATTTTCAGGGTAAGTTTGGCCACACTATTTTTATATTAAGATATTATCTTTCTCTAAGGGCCAAAGCACACAAAATACTTTTAGCATCGGCAATCTTTTGACTTTTCGGACACTAAAATATTTTCGACGGTTGAGAAGTGAACTGCAATAGCGGGTCCACGCAGGTTAGCACGAAAAACAGCGACGGAAATCAATGTCATTACTAAGAAACTTGTGATAAATTTCTCAGCCGACAGTAAGTTAGAAACGTACCTTTTGGTAATTAAATGATTTGATAAATTTCAAATAACAGTTACAATGATTTAGTGAGGCTCTGGCATCTATCTTTCAATATGATTCATGCAATATATCACCAAAACTCGTTGCAGAATCAAAGCCATAGATTACCTACAGTAGTTATTAAAAAAATTACATTATGTCTTATGATGCAGTTAATCGCAGACTTAGCATCGATGTTCGCTAAAGCTACGGTTTCATTATGAGAGCTCTGTCGCCACATAATCAAAATCATAGCATTGCTGTTATTTGCCTGACTTTTTTAATTTCATTAATTTATCTGAAAAAAAATTGTAACACTAAGAAGAAAAAAATACAAATAGCAGCCAGTTAATATCACAAATTTGTGATCTTAATCAAAAGTGAAGTTGTGAAAGTTTAAGGAATTCAGTGATAAATACTTTGTTTAAACAAAAATTGATAAAAATTTATTTGAAAACAAATTGGCCTTCGTCAAGTTACGGTAGCTGATGGAACTTTCGGAGTGTCAGTCGTCTTTTACATCTGCCGTTTCACCATCTCACTATTATGATGGTTATGTAGCGGTATCATTTTCCTGGGAAACCGTAGTTTGAATACACGATGTTAAAAAACCGCGTGTGCTTTGACACTAAGAGCTTTTTGTTTCATTATTCAAAAAACTTAAAATCGTGATATTTCTTTTCAGAAACTACTTTTGGTATTATGGTCAAAGCTAGTATACTGTTCCATATCTGGTGTAAGCTATATGGATTCTATTAAAATGAATTCCATTAAAAGTGTGCCTCCTGGTGAAGATCCTTGCAACCCACTTTACTGGTACCCAAGAAATATTCCCGAGTTTTGTAACTTTGATAACACAGCAAGACCGGTAAGCTCCGAAGAGCCACCAATAGCTCATACATCGCCTCCTGCGGTGCCTCCAGTGTTGGTTCCAATGATGCCACCACCTGTTCCAATATTGCCTCAACCAATACCCATGTTACCACATCCGTCACTAATAGCGGGAGTTTCACCGTTGCCTCTATTCCCAGCACCACCTTCAGCTCCTTTGATATCCATACCATCAAATCCATATCCATACTCACATATTAATCCGATATCCGCTTTCTCTCCTCATTTACTACCATATCATCCATCATTCCAACGACCTCCGACAGGTTTTGTACCCGGAATGCATGGCCTAGTAACAAAAGATGGTGGCATCAATATAATGCCTTTCTCGGATGCCTATGCCGATATGCTTGAAAAACATAAAAATAAGGTTATTCGACGGAAACTTCATAAAATATTGGACAAGTATGAACATTATCCATATTCAAGGAATTATAGAAATTTACGAAAATACGAAAAATATTTCACAGATGATTAATAAAAAGCAAAGGCAGAAAAGATTCCTATTCAATTTAATGAAGAGTTTGAATCAAGCTTTGTCGATCTCATTGCTCGAGTTCAAGAATTCAGAATCGCAATCACATCTACTTTATTATGTACCTATAGGTGGTTGCAAAATATAAAATTAATTCCATCCAGTCATGTAATTTATATAAGATCCTTCGCACAAAAAGTAAATAACTGAACTGTTAAATAAGCTACTACAGATACCTAGATACCTATTTCAAATGATCAGTTTTGACAGCGTAATTTGAGGGGCAGGGTAAACAATATCATGTCTTTATCCAATTGCGCTTTCACGGTTTTTAACTTGTAAACTTGCTCTGAACTAGATTGGCAATGAGATTGGTATCAAAGATATTACGATTCAATTCTTTCGTTTTGGTATTAGGTAGATGAAATTATTAAAAAAAAGTATTCGTAATCTATTACTTTTATTTAGAATTGAGAAAAAACAATAACTTTTGTTAAATTTAATCTATTTTGTGCGTCATGAATAAAATTAGTCTGAACTAATTCACAATTTATACCAACATAATATACATTTATAATACCACTGAATAATACATACAAAGTTGATTATCAAATTTATTACATTTTTAATCTAATTTCCTTGATGACGCTTAATAATATATTATGATAATTAAATATTTATTTAATCATACTAATACAAACTCTTATTTAATTACAATTACTTGAATTGGACGGATCACCTGAGGGCTCACGTTATAAATGTACATACTTACTTACCTAATAGCTAATGTCTACAAATAATCATGATACTTTTATGGACCAATAATATAGTACTATGATTAAATCTTATTTAATACTCTCCGTTTTCCAACATTTCTAGGTATAATATCTACTGAAGTAAAATAACTTATAAAGCGTAATATTTCTAAATCAGTAAGGTATATTTTATATCGCTACTAAATATTATAAGAATTCATATTTCGAAATACATTTCTAGTAAAATATGCATCGAGAAAATTGCATTCTCACTAATCCTATGTAAGTATCATGTTGCCGCGAAATATTAAAATCTAACTTTACTTCGCTAAAAAAGCTTGGTAAAATAAAAATTAAAAAGCCGATTAAGTAAGTACTACCTACGTTAAATTATGAAAAAAGTACGTATAACATCATCTTTTTATCTATTTATCTTTATAAAAACACCTTTTTATTATCATTAATTTATCATTAGTTAGGTAATTTAATTGCTTAGTCTTCGTTTTTCAGTGGTAAACTGTTGTATTTTGTTGTTAGTTTAGGCTAAAAATAATATTTTGTTCACTTTACTAATTTATGGACTCATAATTATTTTTCACATAGAACAAGCCAAAATAAACAAATAAAAAAAATGTTGTTTCTAGAAGCAGGTGTTATTTTGCGGAATTCCAGCAAAAGCTCAGTTTGCTATAATCGTCTCAAACAGTCAAATAATATGTAGCATGTGATATGCACCGCCTGCCCTTCCACTGCTAAACATGCAGGAAAAGCCAACCACCAAGCAAGCAATACATACCACCACCACGCAGCACCACACAAATCCAAAGCCTAACAAGATCTTACCATGCAACAATGGTCTACATATCTTGAAGATGCTCCGGTATCGGGTCTAAACGTGCATCGAGTGTTTTTGGGATTTGTGTGGTGGTGCGTGGTGGTGGTGCGCTTTTCCTACCTGTTTAGCAGTGAAAGGGCCGTCGATGAATATTGCACTCACTTCTTTTATTATTCTTCTTTATTCTTCACTTCTTTCAAACTTTACGCCCCAACTTTCCTCCACTATTTAGGTACGTTGGTTTTGGTTAAAAAAAATTGTCGGTTACTGTAACCTGAATATTTCAGCCAATCAAAAAATATGTGGTTTGGTATATTGATAATTCGAACTTGGCTGTAATTTAATATGAAATGATTAAAATGGAAAGGAAAATGTTTTCAAGATGTTTTTATAGTGGTTTACAAACACAATGATTATAATGATTGATAATAAATAACTAATTATGGGGTACTTAATAAGATTTTATAAATCTTTCTGATAGCTACCTACTTATTACAATAAAATTCTTATTTTTAGTTTTTTTTACACTAATTGGAATGTTTCGTATGGACGGTGTTAAATTTATTAACCAACTAAACTTAAAATAAAATAATAATAATATTATAGTTTATATCATATGAAATAATAATAAAAAAAGAGAATTTGTACATTATCTAGTGGTCATCTGTACTCTTCATATTATATTAATAATGTGGTTTTCATTTTTTTTAACAAATTAAAGAAAGGAGAATATTTTCAATTTGACGCGTATTTTTTCATAAACAAAGATAGGTTCGATAGGTTTTGGTTTATCCCTCTGATAAAATTGACAAACCGTTATATTTTTAATAAATTATTGTTATTAAGTACCTACCATGTTTTTTTTTGCGAAATTCGAATAAGTAGAGAGATTGAGCATAAAGGCCTATAAAGATTCCTAAAAATAATATAGGTTTTAGTTAGGTTTTATCTTTTTATCACATTCTCCATACATAATCATTATTGTTTCACTTTTAAAAGTATATTATAGGAAAATCGCTATTTCGCTATCTTATTGGAGTTAATAGCTGTGAATCGTATGTGTGCATTTGAACACGTTGGATAAATTAAACACATTGGCCGAGTACAGTAGAAGCCGCAAGCAATCCTTTGACAAAATACCACAAGTGAAAATAAAAATTTATGACACCCCCGACAAATGAAGGTTACAAGTAACTAGAAAAGAGCTGATAACTTTCAAACGGCTGAACCGATTTTCTTGGATTATGACTAAGAACTCTCTATCAAGCCACCTTTCAAACAAAAAAAAAAAACTTAATTGAAATCGGTTCTTTAGTTTAGGAGCTTCGATGCCACAGACAAATACACAGATACATAGATACACACGTCAAACTTATAACACTTTTTGGGTCGGGGGTTAAAAATGTCAACTATATTCTATTGATAGGTATGTAGTATTCATATTGAAAGTGCACCACAAAGCTGGTTTACCGAATCCATTCCATATCAATATTAACTTTGTCAGGCCAACTTGCTGTATTTATTAACATGGGTCCATAAAGTTTTAATTTCCGCCTGGATAGTTTAAAAAAAAAACTTTGAACTATATTTATATTTGTTACATGATAACGTTAAAACGAACCAAAATTATTGTTGGCTTTAAAAATACGAGGCAAAGGGATTTGAAAAAACATATTTTACTGAGCACTCCGGCAAAATAAAATAATAAATGGATGTAACTTTAAATCATTCATAGAGTTAGATAGCTGAATTATTTGATGCAGAGCAGAAAATAATGCCTATATACGTACCTATCTGACAGAGATTCTTTTCTTGAACTTCTAATTAACCCCCGACCCAAAAAGAGGGGTGTTATAAGTTTAACGTGTGTATCTGTGTATCTGTCTGTGGCATCGTAGCTCCTAAACTAATGAACCGATTTTAATTTAGTTTTTTTTTTGAAAGGTGGCTTGATCGAGAGTGTTCTTAGCTATATTCCAAGAAAATCGGTTCAGCTGTAACCTTCACTTGTCGGGGTTGTTATAAATTTTTAATTTGCACTTGTATGACAATTTATATTATCATTCGACGATCTCTATGTTGTACTAAGTACTAGAAGAGACATGTTAACTCATGGATGAATAATTACCAGTATCTCCACGTGTTTACTGTTTTGCACATGTTTCGCATACAATTTGATGTCCACTGTCGTACTAATTTTGAAAGCTTCATAGAATTGATATTTTCGTTTGAAATAGTCCTGCTATGAATGCCGTTTGCATAATATACTAATAGCATAGTCAAAGAGATGGCGTTTTCGACATCTGTCAGTTACATACAAAATTATATTGTATTATATTGTATTGTGCCCTCTTGCACACATTACTTTGATATCTGACAACGAACCATCAAAAGCCCAATCTTTCGTTGGCTCTACAATATATATACTTATATACATCACCTAATTAAATAGATTAGCTTGAAGAAGAAAAATTCAATTTTTCATACTTAATAAGCACATTTTAAATCTTATCCCTATTCTATAAATATCAAATTGATTTTGTATTATATTTTATTGAAGTTATCCATAAACTCCTAATCCAACTAATTCTAATATAATTCTATTATTTCATATATAGTTATATTTTATTAATATCAACGTCAATACTCAGATCCATGTCGTAGCGTAATGTAATCCTTATTTCTCACCACATAATTCTCAATCTATAACTCAATCCAGGGAAAAAAATTTGTATAGGGCGCTCTTCAAATGGAAAACATAGTTTTGTTAGTGATAGGTTGGTCGCTCAAAAAGGTTAACGTCCAGTGGGTTTTTGTCTCTGTCATTTGTACACGATTACGTAACAGAGACAGCTCTATACTAACTTCTTTCCGTGGATAGAATATTGCAGTGGTAGAGATTTTAATGCATATCGATAACATGTAGGTATCTCTTCTGAGAAAACTAGCTACCCTGTTGTCGACAAGATGAGATTGCAAAGATATTATTTGCAAAATGTTATACCTAAGTAATATTATATTCAAATATTGCAGGTAAAACATCATGCCAATTAAATACCTCTTCACTTCATCTCTTGCTAGAAAAGAAACTTAATATTATACTTTAGTACTTATATAGTTAAGAGCACTTGTAAAAATTTATTTGAATAAAAATCTTTTGATTTATATTTCAAAATTACTAAGACTATCTTGAACGTCACGAAAAACTTTTAATTGCTTCATTATTTTTGATTTAAAAAAATCTTAAATTTTCTTATCATACAACTAAAAATTTCATTATTTTGCAGTGCATACTATTAACAAGCTATCTACTAGCAATAAAACTTGCAGAAGGCAGCAGCTGTCATTGTCATGTAAATGTCAAGATCTGTTTGTTAAGTGGGCTCTACACTCGCGGCGCGAACGGTCGCGAAAGCCCGCGGCAACTGCGAATCACGAGTGTAGATGTTGTTCACGCCTTCGCGTTCGCGCTTCGCGCCTTTCCCCGATCAGTGTCGGTTTTTGGTCCGCAACAAAGGGTTTGCGACGCGAACGTGAACGCATCGTCAACGTCATGAACAAGACTTGCGAGTGTGGAGGGACACATTTCACGCGTGGATCGCGGCAAACATTCACGGCGTGAAATAACGGCGCGACTGCGCGTGCGAGTGTAGAGCCGGCTTTACATTTGCTGCAAGTGTTTACTCAGCACATGAGACTTACCAGGAGGGATCGGTAACTCAGTGATCTTCACTGAATGAAAGCCATCAAGCTAAGCTCATTTTACTTTTCATTTTAACTCATTGAAGGTTTTCTACGAAAAATATTTTTGTTGTAAATAGCACTGTAGAGTGTAGAATCAACCAATGTCAAAAAAGTTTGATGACTTTTATTTAGTGAGGATCTGGTGGTCTGCCCATGGGTACTTTCATGAGGCGAGAACCAAAATTAATGAGCCTTTAGCGCCACGGAACAGATGTCGTTGCCATTGCATCTCACTTTGTACCACCAAAATAGGCAAATAAATCAGCTACTGCGAAGGTTCAATAGTTATTTTCTGTAACGACATTTACTACTCAGTAATAAAAATTTTAACACTAGTACTCACTAAACATGGCATAAGATACACGTTAAATGTACCTAAAGTATGAAAGTCATGTATTGTGTTAATTTCATATTTGTATGACTTCTAACATTAAAATCAAAAGTTGTGCAAAACGTCCTACCCTCTTAAATATTACTAAAAGCAGGGAAAACGTACACTAACATGGATAACTATTATTCCCTCATAACTACGTTATATAATATAGATATTAGGTATATTACAAAACACTACTAATATTATATACCTTACTACTATTATATACATACACATACTCAACACTCGTTAAAATGACAAGGACGAACAAAAGAGCGTAATGTTAACAAGAACCCTGAACACTCACAATAAGCGCATTTTTATTCTCTCGCTATTCACTATCAATTTAAATATTATTTTCATAGAATTATGACTGAAACGGGATAAATACCGAATTTCGTTACATTTGCGTAGGCGTTTTAGTATGTAAGCAAATGATATAATTTGCAACTCCAGACTAAATACTGATCTAATATCTTGTCGGAGTGATTTTGTACCAGCAACACAGCCACAGAAGAAAAATATTTTTTACAAAGATCACTTTTCTCCTGTTGTTATCGATACACAGCATTATTTAGTTAAATCACACCAAACAAGACTACAGATCGATTAATGTGCGCTAGTGAAAGGCAATTCAATAATAAAAACTGTGGCCTAAGCCACTAATTAAACTCGATGGTCCACAAGCTTTAGTAACTAAATTACCAATTGAAAAATAACACGGATATGCACAATCTTTTAAATATTGAATAGCGGTAGAATAAATAACTCAACATGTAATAACCACAAAACGATAAAACATTAAAATTAAAAAAACAGCTAAGCTGAAAATTTTATTTCACCACGATTTCTATTAGATTACACCTAGATAAAATTAGATTAAGTAGATCAAATTTCATTACAATTTAGTTTTTTTACCGACTTCAAAAAAAAGAGGAGGATCTCAATTCGTCGGAATCTTTTTTTTTTTTCATATATAATAACGTTTTATGACATTTTCTCCCTTTTTAAAAGTGCTTTGTTTTTAGGCCTAAACGCTCACTTTATTGTGCTCTCCTAGTTAACTCCTACGATTTGAGAGCTAAACGAAATAATTAATTTAGTATGGACGAGCAAATCTAGTGGATTTATAAATTGAATATTATTGTAAATTGCACAATTGAAAAGAGCAACCGCCGAGTTTCTTGCTGGTTCTTCTCGGTAGGAACGGCATTCCGAACCAGTGGTAAATTATTTGACGATTCAAAAGCACTTGTAAAAGTTTATTTGAATAAAAATCTATTCTATTCTATTCTATTCTATTTATGATACTCCAAAAGTCCAATACACTCTTTGAAAACTTAAACTCAGTACATCGATTGCACCTAATATAACTAGATCAAACAAGTTTACAGCAATTATGTTAACATCGCAATGAGTTATTGCTCTACGAATACACGTATTGATAAATTAATATTATCATTATTGTTAAATTGAAATTCGAGTCTGATTAAGATTATTATCATTCTTAGTGTTCCTAGTAATATTATATCAGTATGAAAGATCCTTAACATATAATTACTTAAAATATAAATGATAATATAGGTAAAATTAATTAATTTATACATATTGCGTCATTTTTGACAGTATATATTTTGTTAAGTATGAAGACAGTTTAACTGTAAAATCTATAACTATGTTAACATTTTAATTGGGTGTCTAATCAAAATATACAAATAGGTACTTTTAAGACGATAAGAAGAATACTTCGCAAGAACTACAAAAAGCCGACCAAATCGGTTGCATCGGAGAAAAGCTGATAACGTCAGATCAAAATATAACATATATTTTCAGTGCTGAAAAAATACGACTCACTTGCAGGTATTGCGATTTAGCAGTTGTATAAAGAAATTACATACCTTTTTTTTTCTCTCTCGTCTGGCTTTACAAAGATTAGCCAATGTCAAATTTGCAATTATTTGCAACAAGTTAGGAAAACTATACAAGTATTGGACCCCGTCTGTGAGGACGCTCGCCGACACACGCACAACACCCCCTTAGAGCGCTTTCCAGTCAGTTTCAACAAAAAAAAACACTCCAAAAAGGCAGAGCACGCCCGCCAGCTAACACCAACACAGACGAATTAGTAATTGCACGTTATCATAATCAATATCTCACACGCATTGTATGTAGTAGGAATGCAATTTCCTAATGTAATAAACTGATAACAATTATTACGTCTAGGTAGCTAGGTACCTACTTTACTAATTGATACTATTGTGATGTATTGAACTATGCGAATGTGATGTTCAGTAATTTTGCTAATGAGCTGAGGAAATTGCACAATAAGCCTCTACCACATCGCCGCGAAATAACAGCGAAACCGCAGAAGATCCGCCATGCTTTATGTTTCTCAAACTTGACTATGAATCCATTTCCTACCCACATGATTTAAAACCTCTAAACGAAATGTGTAGGGATTTCACTTTTGTTTCGCGTCGAAAATGTGCTAGAGGCACTTCGCTGTAAAGTAGGTACTTCGCTGGGTTTATAGGAAAGCGATAGATATGTACCTACCTAGTCAAAGTGAATGGGGCATAATTGACCGGTTGACGGGCATCAAAACAGTTTTAAATGAAAGATAATATCGTATCCTTTGAATCCAGAACCGATGGGGAAAAATTTATGAACATTGAAAAGAGTAAAAATCAATAGGTTTTTCTTTCATGGTACAAAAATTATTTGAATTTTTTCGTGATTCCCGTGGCCCACAACAACGCAACCTATGTCAGTATAGGTACTCGTAGATCATATACATAGATAGGTACATACTGTTAATTTCGCTTGTGTCGACCGCCGCGGTATGCTTTCCATACTAAAGTGCCCGTTTACCTTTGTAGTCAAACGCTCCTATTTCGTGTATTATACAAGTGACAAGTTACAGCGGAACTTCAGCTGTTTTTTTTTTGCTGTTTCTTAACGAAGGTGTTATAACAGCATAAAAGGTTTAACAGATAATATCTGCCATGAAAAATTGAATATTGCCTGTATCAAATCCATAAAATATACTCGTAAAATGGGAGTACTTAAATTTAACTAATATTGAAAAAGAATTACAATTACTTACACATTAGGTATAGTATCGAGAAATTCCAATAACAGTTATATAAAAGATTCAAGTACGAAACTACAAAGTCATTGAAAAATTACTGTAAACTAGTTTTAAATTATTTTATAAAATGTCCTTCGAAAAAACTGCATAATGTCTTTCTATAGAAAAGTTGCTAAAAACTGCAAATTGATTCTGATATGCTCGTTGTATTTTTTTTCACCCCCACAGTATGAGTTCAGAACCTGTGGCCAGCAGCTGGTTCAGGAGGTGTGACGTTCAGTCCCATATTATCATATGAAAAATCCAAAGTAGTGTCTTCCGCTGGGTGTCTGTTACTGATAGCTGTGCTTATAGTCTTTGGAGTTGTAGCCCCTTGACTCTTGTCAGTTTGTGTTCTCGTGTCTAGGTCTTTAGCGTTGAGAGGTTGTTGATTTTGACGTTTCGGCGGCTCGGGGTTTCGAATTTCCAATTTGAGCTCGGGTTTCGGTTTCGGCATTTCGGCATGCGGGTTGTAATGCGTTAAGTCGGTCGGCTGCTGCTTGACGCGATTCTGAAATAAAATATATTTCGATTTAAATATACATACCTACAAGAATATATTTAATTTATTTTAGTTTTTAATTTAATATTTATTGTTTTAATTTACATTTAAGTTTATTTTATAGAATTGTCAGTTTTTTGTATACTTAATTCTGGAATTAAAATATTTTAAAAAGTTTAGTGTACAAGTGTCTTGCGCGTAATCCTGTGACGGTAAAAAAAATGTTAAATTTGGAGATTTTTCACGGTAAAACTTCAAGTTATTATACTTACAGTCTAGAAAGTAATGTAAAGCTTTACAAATTTTTCAAACTTTGCAGTTTCACATTTACATTTTTTTCACATGCAGTTTATTTAGCAGCTATTTACCATAAAATTTTATTATGATGATCTTAATTTCAGTCCAATTGTATGGATAGTGGACCATCACTATTCATTTATTTTATTATAAATGCGAAAGTGACTTTGTTTATTGGTTTGTTGGTATGTCCTTTAATCACGCCACAATAGAACAACCAAAGATGTGATTTTTTGCATGAATAAGGATCTAGAATGTGGGATAGGCTACTTTTTATCAAGAAAATCAAAGACTTCCCACGGGATTAGGTATTAAAGACTAAATCCACATGAACGTAGTCGGGTAAAAGCTAGTCATTATTTTCTGCGTTACAATGGATTATGTAAGACTACAATTTGTGGATAATATTACCTTTGATGGTTGTAGCTTCTGTTTGATGTAACGCCACGATAGTCTTCCGCGACAAATAATAATCAAGATGAGCAACAAAACGGCGAGGGCCACACAGCTTATAATCAACGCAGTCTGCGCCTGTCGCTGCACACCTTTGCAATAAAAAATAAATATATAAACATTAACAGAAAAATTAGGGATATTCAATTATATGGAACTGTTGCAAAATTGCTATACAGACACAAGGAAGGATTTTTGCAAGGCATTCTGAACCAGTGGTAGATGCTTTTGACGATTCAAAAGAACTTGTAAAAGTATGATAGAATAAAAATATTTTTAATTTGAATTTGCACTACTGTGCATATTTTCAGAACTCACAATATGTTCAGTTTTACCCACAATGCTTTACTGTGCATTATTTAGACCGATCTATACAGTCTTCGAAGGCTTTTCGATGCATTTTTGTACGAATTTGATTCGTGCGAACAATACCAACCAAACTGACCTTCCCACTATTGAATCCTTTTATTGAACTGCGAATCTAAAAGCCACTCTGCCAAATAATATTTAAAAAAAAATAGAAAAACATAACATAAAATTCACGTAGCTCTTAATGCAAAACTCGCATGAATTCGCTTTGCTTGTATATTTTTCAGCAAACCCTTTCCGTACACTTCACAATATTGTTTTCTTTTTTAAAATCATTTTAGAAAAGAATAAAGGCACAAAGCAGGAATTCATTCATAATATAGAATGCCTAATTTGCGTGAGCAAATCACGGAATGAGGCTGACACGCTGAGCTTTGCTAATACAAGTACTAATTTTGTCCGTTCTAATTAAATAATTAAAAAAAAAAAAAAAAAAGTACGCTGCAATATCTATTGCCGACCTGTTCTTGAAACAACTTGACTTTCGTCATTTATCGCTGATAGCCAAAGACATGGTGTACATTATTTTAAAACTCTACTGATAGCGCAGCAGCCAGCATCACGGACTTGGACCTAAATATTAGTGATGATAAGTTTGACGTGTGTATCTGTGTATATGTCTGTGACATCGTAGCTCCTAAACTAATGAACCAATTTTAATTTTGTTTTTTTTTTTTGTTTGAAAGGTGGCTTGATCGAGAGTGTTCTTAGCTATAATCCAAGAAAATTGGTTCAGCCGTTTGAAAGTTATCAGCTCTTTTCTAGTTACTGAAACCATCACTTGTCGGGGGTGTTACAAATTTTTAATTTACACTTAAGTTGCCGGTACGCTCGGTGGGACATTTTAAATCAGCACAAAAATGACTGTCATTTTGTATGGCACATTTCCTTCAGGGTACTTTTACAAGTCCATTTCAGCGGGATGATTTGATTATATTTCCCGGAAAAATTCCTCACAACGGCAACTGCATCGATCATTTTTGTGAAACATGTTTTTCCACTCGTCCGATGACGTGCAGTTTGGGGCTTTTCGCATGTTTCCCCTTGAATACAATCGTAACCAATGATATTAGAATAATTAGAACTGATTAATGCAATCAATACTGCAGAGCAAAATATTATTATGATACCTATATGTATTTTGTAAGTAGTATTTGGATGTAATGAGTAGTAAAGTAGGTAATTGGATGAATTGATATTTAATTTGGAGTATATAGGAAATAGAATATTAATTGAAATATCATTTGATGTAAATAATTTCAATAATTACACTAATTCTAAACAAAATCCTTTTTTTTCCAGTGATCTGGACGTTTTTGGCACACAAAAAACAAATCTGAACACAAATCAAATCTTGAATCAATTTTAAAAACATCTCATTTTTAAGAAAAAAGAATTGAATTCTAAAACTGTACTAAAATTGGGTCCAAAAATATCGATCAGAACGGTATAATAGTTTCAACTGTTTTCATTCAGATCTTTGCTTCATATGTAAAATTTTATTTTGTGCAATTATAGCATTTTGTTTGCCAGCTCCTCAATCATTTAAATATTATAATTTATTTATCTAAATAGGGAGGTACAGTTATGATAGATTAAGCCAGATTTTACTGAGAAAAGCCTACAACTACCTTTATCTTAATTTCGCTATGCACAAAAATATATTTAGTAGGTATATGTACCTATTGATGTCGCATGTACATTGTACATATGTATAAGTACTTCAAAAACCGGGCAAGTGCGAGTCGGACTCATGCACCGAGGGTTGCGTACCTCGGAAGGACATCTGCAAATATAAGTTTGTAATCGCTACTATGACAGAGCTACATATACTTTATATATGTACTTTAACTAATTAAAATAGTTTTCGGATTTTTCCTTGTGCTGTAAGACATTGGTAGCCGCCTAACTTCATGATTCTAGGTGAACGGGTAGTGCCCTGTAGGTTTTAATTCCCTTTATGGGCCTTGACGCAATAGCTGCAAAGTGATGCCATAAGGCTTTTTTTACCCTTAAAACGCAATTGCACTGCAAAATATTAAACTGCTTCTCTGTTTGCATAGTAGCTGAGGCTACATACATTTCGCTCGGCAACTGATTTTGAAACTCATATTGAAACCATAAGCCGGGGAACTTTTGACGTATTTGACGTCATTATCGCACATAGAATAGGGTATGTAAACAAATACATTCGCAAGCTAACAAGCCAAAAATTGATAAGAGTTAGACTGAATGACGCAAAATAATGTTCAAAGTCCAGTCTTATACATTGAAAAGAAACACATTTTTTTAAATTACAGGATAGGCTTGTGCTTGACAACAATCATGCCTTATGAAATGCAATAATTAAATCGAAGTTAGAGTGCGCTTGCCTAGAAGATAGAAGATTATTCACTCTTGCATTGAACATAGTTATACACAGCAGAAAACACGACACTTAAAGTTACAAATTTTAATGTAGAGCCATTTTTGAGATAGATCCTGATCCAAAATAGTTCATAGTGATATATTATATTACCAACCCCCCAAATCGTGAATATTTCAAGCTTCACAAACCTAATGCCATTTGAGCGCCCCTCTCATTTATAAAGTTTTCTTATAACTTTTATGTAATTTTTGACTTTGGCTGATTGATTAACACATTATTAGTGAATTAGATTTGATTATGTTCATTAATTTGAAAGTTATAAGGCTCTGACGGACAAGCGGATGGATGTACAGATCAAAATAGACTCGAAGAAATTCGCTTTACTCTGACGATTATTGATAGGTATATAAATGAAATTCGCGATGCAAAAAAAAACACAACATAAAAACATGTCAGCAAAGTGAATCAGAAGTAAAAAGGTACTTACTGGATATGTCCGAAGGTGGACCAGAGTTCTCTGACCTGCGCTGATATCTCAAGTCAAGCAAATATCCTGAAAAGAATAGAAAATAAAAGGGTTATCGATGGTGTATGATACAAAACAAATAAAATAAATAAAAACAATATAGAAACTATTAACATCCAGCATTAAAGATGCCATGAGTTTGTTGTTGTTTCTTGTGTTGCTGTGTTGTGTTGTTTGCTAGTGTAAACTACGTAGGAGTTACTCGTATAATATTGGATCAAAACTGTTACTATCAATTACCATATTCACCACTGTAAATGAACGTGATTAGTCTGAAACTATTAACTAGATGTCTTTGTATGTCAATAACTAATTATACAAGAGCACGGTGCGCAAATAACGAGAAATGCAACTACTTAGTTCTAAAACGTGATTGTAGTCGCCTAAAGGTAAACGCACACCGAGCGTTTCAAAAAAAACGACACACGACCTTAGCCAGCGTGGTAGACTATGGCCTGAGCCAAGAGACCCGCGCTCAGTAGTGAGCCGACAATGGGTTGATGATGATGATCATCGCCGTGAAATAGGTGGCGCGTGAGTCGTTTTGCAAGTTTGCGGAGAAAAAATCCGACTTTGCCAAGAATATGTATAAAAACAACAGTTTTTACTTTTGTATGTCCCCGGCTGAGATACTCTTTCGTATTGAATTTTATTTTAATTTTGCAGGCTTATGCGCAGTTGGGGGTTTTAATTTAATTATTTTTTTAATCTCTGAACTTTGAGAGTGCAGTCATGCACGTACAAACGTGGCATGGGTACTTTATCTGAATGCACCTTATATGCGTAGCAGCGTGGTAGTACCTGTCCGAGTCAACAGACCGTAACTTCATGGGCATTGTTGCACCCGCCCTCACCAATGACCTGTTGACTGTGTTCCAGCTGGCTTATTTTCTTTCGTCGTGCATGAATCTCCTAGCACATTTTTTTTCGAAAAAACCAGTATTAAACTCTTCGTAGTACAACTGTTATGAGCAAGTAGGTTTCAATACTACTTATTTGTTTCAAAATATGTGAAGAGATTTTTTTATTGCTCTAATTATATATTATTTTTCTCGTAATTAATGTATTTTTAAGATTTACAGATTTACATAAGGGGGTTAGCGACAATTCGCCAAGTCGGCAATTTTACGTGTATTGAATTTTCCAGCCTCTAGCTCCTAAACTACTATACTTACCTAAGTACCTATTGAAAATAATTTACTATAAAAAATAAAATTCTAGAATATCAGCTTATATTGTGAAATATGAGACCAATAACTATCTACATTACCTAATGTTAAGTTGGACTTTGAACAAACCGTAGGTACTAGGTAGGTATAGTGAGAAAAACTAACACAAAAATAACTCTGTTTCTGATTATTTTTCTTTCTTATTTATATCAATTTAATATATATATATAAAATAATATTTAAAAAAAATGTATGTCTGTCTGTCTAGTGGTCGTCTATCTGTCTGATAGCTTGATCGATTTTGAAAAAATCTATATTTCATCGATCAAAAAATCAAAGAGTTCCCATTGGGTTTTTAAATCCACACGGACGAAGTCGCGGACATCATCATTGCATGGATTGAATCATGGGATATAATTAAAGATGTGGAGAGTTACATGGGCTACTTTTCATTATGTGAAATCAAAGAGTTGCTACAGGATTTGTAAAAACCCAAATCCACGCGGATCGAATACTAAGTCGCGAGTATCACCTATGTATAGTTTCGATCTCGTATAGGTACTGTAACCAAATAGTATACGAAATGAATTAATGACTAGTATTAGTAATTCTAATTAAGATTAATATTTGTGCAGCTGCGTTATTAGTTTGTTTGTAATGTTAGTCCGATCGTAGACAATCTGGCTTGCAATTGTCTCTTTGTCAGACTCGTTCATTGTTGGCACAGTAATTAAAATAGTGTCATCATGATTCCCTTGTAAACGAGAATAACTCCTACTAATCAACTAAATGAAACCCGCGACTTCATCCGCGCGTGTTTGGGTTTTAACTTTTTATTTTTAACCCCCGACCCAAAAAGAGGAGTGTTATAAGTTTGACGTGTGTATCTGCGTATCTGTGTAACTGTCTGTGGCATCGTAGCTCCTAAACTAATGAACCGATTTTAATTTAGTTTTTTTTTTGTTTGAAAGGTGGCTTGATCGAGAGTGTTCTTAGCTACAATCCAAGAAAATCGGTTCAGCCGTTTGAAAGTTATTAGCTCTTTTCTTGTTACTGTAACTTTCACTTGTCGGGGGTGTTAAAAATTTTTATACTGTTACAACAGTATAGCTTGTAGCTATTTCTTACCAAATTTCATTAAAATCAGTTAAACGGATGGGTTATGAAAAATATCACTGAACAATGACAACTCTAAATTAAACCTACAGAAGTGACTTATAGCGCCATCGCAGTACAACAGAGTGATTCGCTAACTCAGTGATCAATACTGAATGATAGCCACTGAGCTCATTTGACATTTATTTTTAATCCATTGAAAGTTTCCTACGAAAAACTATTTTAGTATCACTCATTGAAGAAGCAAGGTAGAACCAACCCATATTAAGGGGCATGAAACGGGCGTGCCCGCGAAATTCAAATTTAATTTGGTTTTTCGCAATTGCTAAACTAATACGACAACGCAGGCTTATGGCATTTTTATTGCGACAATGGCAGTATCATCCTCACAGGTTTATATAAAAATCTTTACTTTAAAAAGTCCAGTTTAAGAAATTAGCTCTAGTATCGACTATAACTCACAAATTAGTCGATACTAGAGCTAATTTCTTAAACTGGACCCTTCGCATCCACCTTAAATGAGTTTGATGGCTATCGTTTAGTGTTGATCACTGAGTTAACAGATACGTCTATCTTTTGTAGATTGGTTCACACCACGTCTCTTTTGTGATGAACAAAGTTGACCACCATAGGTACGAGTATATATTTAGTAGCATATTATATAGTATAGCATAGTATTTATTCAGCAAATTTAATCTACAGTCACAGATAGGTCCTCTACAAAATTGTAAAAGGAAAACACTGCCTATCATACGTTACATCATTGACAATGCATAATTATGCAAAAACCGAAATTAATATTCAGCAACATTCAGTCAGTTTCATAACGAACGTATTATTTTAGGTTTGTGAATACGAAATGTAAATAAATTATTTATTCCTGCAATAGCAGACATTATGTGCTTTTAGATTATGTAACGAACTACATACATACCTAACTACATAGTAATCCGCCTACCAAATTGAAGTGCGTCATAAGCGCTTTATAAGGGTGTTGAATTCAAACCCTAGCATAGGTAGGTACTTCCCATTAACTCAAAAGTTTGTATGAATGGATGTATGGATATTTGTTACTCTTTCACGCAAAAATTACTGGATGGATTTGGCTGTTTGGAATGCAGATAGATTATACCCTGGATTATCACATAGGCTACTTTTTATCCCGGAAAATCAATGAGTTCCCGCGGGATTTTTAAAAACCTATATCTACGGGAACGAAGTTGCGGGCAGCAGCTAGTATTTACAAGTGTAAATTAAAAATTTATAACACCCCCAACAAGTGAAGGTTACAGTAACTAGAAAAGAGCTGATAACTTTCAAACAGCTGAACCGATTTTCTTGGATTATAGCTAAGAACACTATCGATCAAGCCAAGCCACCTTTCAAACAAAAAAAACTAAACTAAAATTGGTTTAATAGTTTAGGAGCTGCGATGCCACAGACAGATACACAGATACACACGTCAACCTCCTTATAACACCCCTCTTTTTGGGTCGGGGGTTAATAAAAGTAGAAGGTAGTTTGTTAGAAGGAGCCGGAATGATGACATAGTTGCGCTACTATTTAACATTATATCTATATTTTGTTATCTTTTTTATTATTTTGTACTAGCTGATGCCCGCGACTTCGTTCGCGTGGATGTAGGTTTTTTAAAATTCCCGTGGGAACTCTTTGATTTTCCGGGATAAAAATTAGCCTATGTGCTAATCCAGGGTATAATCTATCTCCATTCTGAATTTCAGCCCAATCCGTCCAGTGATTTTACGTGAAGGAGTAACAAACATACACACACACACATACAAACTTTCTCCTTTATAATATTAGTGTGATGACAAAAGTGGGCAAACTAGCAGATGGATTACCTAAGGTGAAGTGATTTGCGACATCAGATGAACCAATTCTCGGCTTTTTAGGAAGTTTATGATCCGCTCCTGAAATAACTCGGTGACCGTATAGAAAAGACTTTAGTAAATTAAAGAGAATTCCGAAAGGTCGGCGGTTCAAAGTTCAAACCCCACTCGTTGAACTATTGTCTACCCACTCCTGGCACAAGCTTTACACTTAATTGGAGGGGAAAGGCATCATGATTAGCATGGCTAATATTCTTTTAAATATATATATATATATGTATATATATATTCCCTTATACCT
This sequence comes from Maniola jurtina, assembly GCF_905333055.1. Classification (NCBI taxonomy): domain Eukaryota; kingdom Metazoa; phylum Arthropoda; class Insecta; order Lepidoptera; family Nymphalidae; genus Maniola; species Maniola jurtina. The sequence continues at coordinate 5,795,056 of NC_060058.1, read as the reverse complement.
GTTCTTTAAAGTGCGTATGTACGTACATAATAATCGCTCCTAGTAGAGACGTAGAGATATTTGACCTGAAACTTGCATTCTTTAACCGGAGTGTGAGTGAAACACAATGATTAAGAGTGGGCGAGATAAGCGATTTGCGGTCACGAAACTGGTTGTTGGCATCACAGCTGTATTATAAGTGACTCTATATCGAAAACAATTAGGTTTTATTCTCTGTTTTGTTTCAAAGTAAGGCCCGTTTTATAGGTATGTAATATTAGCATTATTACTCATGCCTAGGTGAATATCATAGCTCGAGAATTTTCCCAGCAAAGCATGTCATGATATTTTCATTTTCTCTACTTATTTACGCTATTGATAAGCCTGTTCTATAATCTGGTGATTGGTTATATTTACTGGTTGATTTCCGCGACTTCTTCCGTGTGGGATTACCTATATTTTTAAATATTCTGTTGGAACTCATTGATTTTCTAGCATAAACAGTAGGTACCTAGTCTATATCAGAGTCCAGGATGTAAATTATCTCTGTACCAAGAAGATTTATGTCAGCAACTTCTTTCATGTCGATTTAGGTTTTTAAAATTCCCGTGGGAACTCTTTTTAGGTATACTGGAACTAAAACTAGCACGTGTCCTTCCTGGAGATCTGTAGGTATGTAGGTACCTACAACCTACCTTTCGTCAAAATCAGTCAAACGGTTGGCTTTGATAGATACACTTTTGCATTATAATTTACACTTTTATTTTTTCATATTACCCTTATTGAATCAGCTCATACAATTGGAATAAACCCTATAATAATGTTTCTTATTTTTAACCCCCGACCCAAAAAGAGGGGTGTTATAAGTTTGACGTGTGTATCTGTGTATCTGTTTTTCTGTGTATCTGTGTATCTGTCTGTGGCATAGTAGTTCCTAAACTAATGAGCCGATTTTAATTTAGTTTTTTCTGTTTGAAAGGTGGCTTGATCGAGAGTGTTCTTAGCTATAATCCAAGAAAATCGGTTCAGCCGTTTGAAAGTTATCAGCTCTTTTCTAGTTACTGTAACCTTCACTTGTCGGGGTGTTATATTAATTTACACTTATTTGCTCAAATTTTTTACTCATTCGATTGCTACCTACATGCCTACCCTACCTACCCTAGGTAAGTGCGTCAGATCATTCAACTCTGAACCAACAATTGCTACTGCATTAAGTAGGTACCTACTACGTTGAGTACCTACCCTACTTCTTACGTAAGTACGCACCAAACGAAAAATTGTTAAATATTTAAAAACTTTACGTAAAATTTTTAACTTTTCTGCTTTTACTCCGCTTCTCATGTTCGTAGAACTGCAAATACCTACCTAATGGCTAGATAGATACGTAAACGAATTCGAGGTCGATACTAAAAAAAATGAACGAAATATGTTCTTACTTGAACCATCACAAGTTATGCAAATGTTAGTCAAACATAACCTTTAAAAATTACTATTGAGTGTCAATGACGTGGTTTGTTCTTAAATTTTTTAACAATATGAGTTTAACATTTTCTTTTGCCCTCCAACTAAGCGTATTTGTAGTAAGAGTGAGTAGCATCATCATCACCATCAAAGGCCAAGTACTGCGATGCCACTTATTTTGTGACAGCTAAACTGCCTACATGTAGAATATCTATTCGCTTCTAGATGGCGTTGTACATGATTTTTTTTCGTTAATGAATTCTAGTTTTCCAGTAGGTAATAGGTAAAAAGTCCCAGAAAATCTTTCGAAAATTACTTAATTATTCTATTTTAATAACCAATGAACTAACAAAAATCCAATCCTTTTTTGCCCTTTCGTTAAATCTAGCAATTTACCTAGTCATTAATTTGTACAAGTTACAGCTTAAAAAATTTTTGTCTTAGTAATTTAAAATTTAATAAAATTTCACCTAAATGAATCATGATCATGAAATAAAAATGTATGTATAATTAATTACTTTTTATTTCTTCCAATATAGTGTGCAGATAACTTAACTTAAAGGTCTTTCCCAGAAGAGCGAAAAATTAAAAAAAAAAATTCAAGCCTCACTGACTTGCCGCTAGATGGCCAAATTTTTGGGTTTTTTGGCTTCTGATTGAGCTACTTTGTCACGTCTATGTAGAATGTAATATTTAATATCTTCGATCATAATACAGAATCAAATAAACTAAAACTTCTACTCTAGCTTGACAGCATATTGTATCTTGGGTGAACTACAGATTGGAGAAAATTGGATTATAATTTTACTTTATCAGATGTCATGTGGATTGTGAGGGCCATTGCAATATTAAGTTAGTATTGTGTGACACCTTAAAACTAAAGGTGGCCAACCAAGGGATTCACAGATAACATTATCTAAAATAGGCAGTTTTTATCACTCTTGATGCCGTTTTTCTACTAAGCAATGGCCTTTTTGCAACTTCAAGGTTTGGACGAATACCTTGATTATTCTTGTGTGACATTGGTAAAGGCCAGGCTCAGATCAGACAGCTTTGGTTAGTATTTAATTGTTTATGCATGAGTACCATTTATTTATCTTTATTAGGAAATGTTTACTTCTTTACTTTATGATTCTAAATATGTATATCTTATGGATTGTGAAGTGCCAGTAAAATATGCAGGGATTTTTTTTAGATTATATGACCTTTGTTAACTATTTTTTCATTTCATGTCTTCAAAAATGTGTATTTAATATTGTATAAACGTAATGATAAAGAAAGGCATGATCGACTATTGTCCTACTTTTAATGGCTATATAGTACGTACTGTTTTATAAAATTTGGTCATTTTTACACCCGACCCAAAAAGAGGGGTGTTATAAGTTTGACGTGTGTATCTGTGTATCTGTCTGTGGCATTGTAGCTCGTAAATTAATGAACCGATTTTAATTTAGTTTTTTTTGTTTGAACGGTGCCTTGATCGAGAGTATTCTTAGCTATAATCTAAGAAAATCGGTTCAGCCGTTTGAAATTTATCAGCTCTTTTCTAGTTACTGTAACCTTCACTTGTCGTGGGTGTTATAAGTTTTTAATTTACACTTTTTGTAATTAAAGTTATAATAATAATTAACTATCTTGAAAATCGTGGAATTGTTTTCTCGTAAAGGGACACTTACCTTGACATTCCTTAACACAGAGTCCAGAGTCATGATTATGATGGGTTATGTTGCATACGACGTTGCATGGTGCACAGCGGTTGGTCTCCGGGGAACAATACTCTTCCAGTTGGCAGGTCAATTGGCCACACCGGATTCCTCCCAGCGTTAATTGCGCTGAGGTGGCGCCAGCCATGGCCAAGAAGCAAGCGAATCGAGACATTTTCTTGCCTGCAACAAATAAGTAAATGAATAAGCACCGCTATTTCTTCGAAAGAGAAAAAAACCCTATAAACTTTTGAACTCATTCTCCAAATCATACGAACTTAAATAACTTCAACGCGTTTTCTAAATCTTTCTTCAATCATCATTATACGTATTTCTTTTTTTTAAATATCCCTTCAAACTGTACAGAAAATTCCACTTACCTATTTTACAAAATTTAAATACAGCCAGGGACATAAGGTACAGCGAATTATTGAAACTCTTTGACGCGAGTGAAGTGGGAATAATTTTAGTTATTATTTATACTCGTCTATCGCTTAATATTTATTGTACCTAATCTCAATACTATAAACGAGCATTTATTATAATTGATTTCTCGAAAATAGTTCTAACGATTTGGATGAAATTTTATACTTAGATAATGTTTTACCAAAGATATTTAACATTAAATTGTACATAGACGTGACATAGCAGCCTAATGTAAGCAGCCAATTTAGCTCTCTGGTGACAAAAGTGAAACTTTGATAAATTATTTAATAAATTAAGTATCGCTCTTTGATGAATGAATTTCTATAAAATCTATAACACATTTTTCTTTTACTAAAATAATTTAAGTGATATATTATAAAATTACATGTAATCATTTTCTTACTATTCATACCGACTTGAGTCTTATCTTGGTCAAATTTTAGGTTTAGCAAAAGTGCAGAACAAGATTTGAGCATTTGTGTTAGTTTAGTAGTTATTATATGGAAATAATTAGTTTTCAAAATACAATATTTTTCTGAAATATTTTAGAATTCATAATAGTTAATAATATAACGCCATCTATCGGCGAATAGAAATTCTAGCATGAAGTGGAGGGTCTGCGAACGCTGCGCTACAATGCTGCGCGAGATCACTATTCTAGCAAATTGAGACCCCAACATTTATCGTTTTTTTCAACTACGTTTTGTGCCCATTGTCATTTCAAGTTCGCAACATGTTCTGATTCTACTCTGATTCTACTCCTACTTCTTCTATATTAATATTGAATTCAGCAGTAAAGTTAAATAGGTATACCTATTTACTACATCTAGCGGTCAGTAGATGAACTACGTCGATATAGTCTCTATTCTCTAACATCAATGGTATCTATGGCCTATGCAATCTACAAAAACAGAATAGTTACTCCCAATGCAACCCACTTGTTTTACCTACATACAAGTTTATCAAGATAGGTAGCTTTGTCAATTTTTATTCTAGAGTTCCCGTCCTGCATTTTCAGGGATTCAGGGATAGTATGATTTCCCGGAAACGCCCAAAAAATTTGGATGACATTTCGTATTAGATAATGTTTTATTTTCCAAGTTTATCAGTATAATTCCTAAGTTCCCGTGCGAAATCTGAAACAGCATCAATCAAATTGAAAGACACATACAGGTATTATGTAATAGTTTTGATTGATAATGTAATTATAACCCCAAAAGAGGTGTATTATTTTTCAAAGTTTAACCCAGACCATAGACTTGCGTGACTAATTTTCACTATAGGTGGATTAGGGGCTTACAACTCGACGAGAGAATTTACGACCACAATTTTTTCTCTAAAGGATTTCTTTAGTGTGTGCGTGTAGCATGGTATGAGTCATACGGCAGGTAGCGTCGACAGTTAATATTTGAACGTGAATAAACACCGCCATATTGTTGTCTCTAACACAGGTGCATGAGTTATCTCATGCACAAAAGATAATGCACTAGATACAATTTTGGTACTTATGGTACATACTTACGTAGAGATACATACTTTAGGTGCCTAGTAGTAGTAACAGTAATTTGGTTTGATGGATTATTTTTTGGTTTTATGTAAGTACTAAGTAGTAGGAAGTACCTTTATATGACTTTAATTTTTAGGGTTCCGTAGGCAAAGGAAAAAGGCACACTTATAGGATCACTTTGTTGTCTGTCTGTCTGTCTGTCTATCCGTATGTCCATTTGTCGTGACTATCAAGAAAACCTATGGGGTAGGTAGGTATTAGCCTAAGTTTCTATTTAATTTATAAAATTATAAAAGCTCTCATCAGAATAAGAGATAGAATCCGTAATTAATAAAAAATGTAGGTACTCTGCATGTAATAGAATTCTTAATTAGTAGTTGAGTAAAAATATAAAAATTTCAAGCTTTTCATAACATAATTTTTAGATGCTAGTATCTAGACTCTCTATTAGTCGGTCTTCTTATGAATCCTTTAAAGGTATTGATTGAATTGAGTCTATAGAGCTGGTAAAATATTAATTACAAAAATAATGAATGGGTGCTCGAACAAAAGACTTGCATAGAAGTACTAGCTAATATAAGAGATAAGTCTCGAATAAAATAAAATTTGATTTTTAAAACACGTATGTGTGTAATGTCTTGCAAAAACTTGAACCAACGAAAGTTAACGGACTCTTCGAGACACGAAGCAAAGGTACGAGTATAGCCTAGGTAGGTCCTACCGACTTCAAAGTCGGTCACCCTGGGCGGTCCAACTGGGCACAGTACACTGATTTGCTTAAACAGCATAATAGACTGATTGGCGGTTTCCGAAGCCAAACCTAGGCCAAATCACTTTCAAAGTTGCTAATTAAAAAAATATTAAGAGGGCTCTCTCCGTCACTCGCTCCATACAAACGCAGTTCCAATTTCATTTGAATATTAAGCAACCAAAGTCCATGAAATTTTGCAGACATATTCTAGAAACTAATATCTATGTCTGTGGTTTTCCAGATTTCTCTTAAAATATTCGGTTTCAAAGTTACGCGGTCTTAAAAATTTACATACAAATCTTTGAGCCCCTGTAATTTTAAAACTACATATTTTTAGAAAAATCTAAAACACCACAGACACAGATATTAGTTTTTAGAATATGTCTGCAAAATTTCATGGACTTTGGTTGCTTAATATTCAAATGAAATTGGAACTACGATTGTATGAAGCGAGCAGAAGCGAGTGACGGAGAGAGCCCTGTTAATAAGAAAGGGTTGCCTTGCAGACATCACTTTTGTGATAAGTCGCCCTTTGTTTTACTAAATGATTATATTCTGCTTACTTTTATTCTGTAATATATGCAATAAAGTGGTTTAAATAAATAATTTAATGTAGGTGTATAGGCACCTACCTAATTACCTGCGTGCCCACTAAACGGTTTTATGGGTTAGACTTAGGTATTTAATTTTTTTAACGCTGATAATTCTGATAAGTTAAAGACACCAGAGGCACCTAGAGGTAAGTGCCCTAGATCAAGTCCCGGGCCCTTCTAGCCTATCACTGCTTATAATACAATTAGCGTATAGTTATAAGTACATATTATTATGATTAAATTATATTACTTACCTACCTATCTTGGTGTAATATATCAAAGCTCTATTTTTAAAAACGTAGATACCTATGTAACTGAGCAAGTAAATCGAATTTATGAAATTATGGTAAATTTTGAGTAGGTACCTAGGCACTACTTACGTCGTCGTTTTAAATGGGTCAAGCGGAAGTACTTACTTTCAACTCCCATCCATCCTAAATGTGGCACTTTTTATCAATAATATTAAACTTTTAACTAATACACGTAACAGTTAGCTACTCAAGTGGGAAACATTGAGTTTTGAATTACATTTCTATTGACCATTTTGTAATGAAATGATTAAAGAACCCGGCGGTGGGTGGTTGTTCAGTTTTTACTGTGGTTGCTAAGCAACGAAGCTACTACGATATTCATACTACAGTAGTTACTAGTACCTACCTAAGGTAGATATTATCACGAAGTATAATAAGTGTTTTACAGACTGATATTTTAAGAAAAATATAGTTATTTTGTAGTTAAAATAATTGGGTCTTTATCATCTGTACAAGACCACTTTATACGACTATAACTGTAGGTTTTCAGAACTCAAGGAAACTTCTGGCTCCACAGGAGGCTAGTGCTGTGCTCGTGTTCCCGCCACAGGTGCTGCAAATATTGAGTGGAATCCAATTTGGTACCTACCCCACAGCGCGCATCTTACTTTGAATGAATTATTTTAACCAAAGGGGTATGCATTTAATAACTGCGATAACACTTTCACGTCAGCTCGCTTCCATCTTAGACTGCATCGTCACTTACCACCAGGTGAGATTGCAGTCAAGAGCTAACTTTTATCTGAATGAAAATAAAAATAAAACGTAAAAATGTTAAATGTAAGTTATAGGTACGAGTCATGTGAAGAGTGACCTAACCGCCTGATCACCTTGAGCTGAAGGTGCCTCACGTATCATCGAATCAATGGACGTAAAATTTTAATGACAAGGACGTAACGTAATAATTAACAGTTGGTCATGTTAACTCCGATTATATGTTTATTGTAGTGTGCAATGAATTCGTTAAAAGTAAGCTGGTGTACCTTAGTTTCACGGAACCAATCGGTTTTGCATCGATGTTGTTGTTCTTCTCAGTATGAATCTGCTTTGCCGGTGGTAAATAGTAACTTTGTCCACGTAGAGTCAGTTTTTATTTCCCCGAGGAGTTCTCTTTGATTCCGGAACAAGAAGTTGTGTGCTATATACAATAAATCCTATATGGATATTATTATGGTTTATAATATGTATTAGGTAAGTATAGATTTTGCCCGTGACTTTTAACAAAAGTTTTTTAAAAATTCCGTGGGAACTCTTTGATTTTCCGATACAAAAAGTAGCCCATCTTTAGGAAGCAAGCCGTACCAAATGGATAATGCCCGCGACGTCATCTTTATGATAAGTTTTTATTAATAATTTTAAGATTGAGCTGCGGTAGGTACCTACATAAATAAGTTTAAAAGAATATCACTGGCCTATGTATGACGATACGTTGAGGAAAGCTTAGAGACACAAAGGCAAGGGGAATGCCAATGGTGTGTTTATTGTTTCTGTCTTATTTGTATGCGAGAGAGGCTTCGCCGTTGAGGCTCCTAAAGGCTCTAGGTGAATCTGTGCTAACAAAAACCAATCAAGTGCGAGTCGAACTCACATACGAAGGGTCCCGTACCGTCGTACTAAAAATAACAATTTTTAATTTTTTCGTTTTCGAGTTTCGGTTTTTTTGAATCCCGTAGGAACTCTTCAATTTGCCGGGGCAAAAAGTAGCCTTTGTCCTTTCCCGGGATGTATCGCAAGTCTGTACCAAATTTCATTAAAATCGGTTCAGTGGTTGAGCCGTGAAAACGTAGCAGACAGACAGACAGAAAGACAGACAGACAGACACACTTTCGCATTTATAATATAAGTATGGATTTTTGGTGTATGAATTGTTTTCTTCATTTGTCTTAAGACCTACCTACCTGCCAAATTTCATGATTCTAGATCAACAGTACACCCCATATGATTATTGACAGACACGAAAGACAGATATACAACAAAGTGACCCTATAAGGGTTCCTTTTTTCCTTTTGAGGTACGGAACCCTAAAAACATAATATATTATATATAGGTATAGGTAGGTAGAGACTAGTATTCAAATTACCTGATTATGCTAATTTATGTGTTTTAAAGGCTCATATTATATTATATTATCTACAAGTGCAGTTTCATATTCAGGTAATAATATGCCACTAAGGCTTAATTTAGTATACGCACCTATATTATTATTTAGTTCACATTTATCGTAGTTATAATATAGCCTAACTCTATATCTATTGTCTAGATATCAGAACTACATAGGTAATATACATATAAGGTAGTTATAATATTATTTGTTCTTGCACAAAAAAGGCTCTTAATATGTTCCCAAGTTCGCAATGATAACTATATTCAGTAGGCTTTTCATGTTACAAAGATGTAAATAAAATATACGAAAAAAATTTGCATATTGGGCACCTGCAGGGGAGCCAAACTGACTCGGGTCGCCTTTGTATGTTTTGTATTAAAAATAACCAAAAAATACTACTTGAATTAGGTTAAAACTTAAGAGGGCTCTCTCCGTCACTCGTTTCATACAATCGTAGGTCCAATTTCATTTGAATATTAAGCAACCAAAGTCCATGAAATTTTGCAGACATATTCTAGAAACTAATATCTAGTACTACTTTGACTTACAAAACTACAACCATGTCGATTTCACCAACCGCGAGACATACCTACTTACCTGCTCGTAATATACCCGAGATACTGGCAGTATTATTCCTTTTGAAGGCCAAACTAACGATTTAGCAAGGTGGCTGCCAGCTTTAAACCCACCGTGGTCGTTTTAACCCTTTACGAAGGGTCTTCAAAAACCTCCGGGCCCCATAATCCCAGAATGTCCACCACGAAGGCATAAAATACAAGCTTCTACTAGGTTTTCATATTTGCGCTTCGTGGCCCGTTCGGTGCTACATATAACACCCGTATATGCAGACATATCTTGCACAGGTTGCATCGCAAACAAGCGACTTTCCTTCATTGTATTCTCCAAGGGATGAGCGTCATAGTCATACCATCGGGTCTCTTAACATCGCTACACGAGAAGCCAGTAGGTACTACTTAGTGGGTATAGGTGGCACGTGAGTGGGAGCAACAGATCTTCGGATGACGTTGTTAAGAATATTGAGGTAAAAGAAGCGACCACCGCCTCGCGAATAAGAGGATCCATGGTGACCAAAGGTATCTCCATGGACCAACATAACTTGTTGTTGTACTTTTTTGTTATTGTTATTAATTACCATCGTGTGATAAACTAATTAATGATTTAAGGCTTACTTCGTGGATAATCGACATGTTATAATGTAAATAACGACCACGATTAATGTAATGTTTTTGAATTATCGATATTTCAACCCATTTGCATGAGTCGGTGCCACGCTGGGACTGCAATGCCGCGAGAGACGAATCGTGTGATAACTAGGTACATCTAGTGTTCTTATTTATCACCTATTCTTTTATGTATATGTATGATTATCATATAAAGGGTACCCGTACAAAATTATGTAAGTTACCTACCTACATGCCTATCTATTAGTATTCTGATACCTACTATGATAATTATAAAAGACGCAACACCTTTTTACCTTATCAGTATCCGCTCATTAAGAACGATTCATCATTTAGGTTAACAGCTATAAACAGCCTTTTTAAATATTTCTGAATCACAAAAGTTAAATCGTTTCCGTATTTGGGAAATTATCTGTTAATTATCTGTTAAGAAATTCCCCGTAGCAGCCCGGGGTTAGGGAGGGGTGTTTACTCCATGCCTCAAAGAGTCAGAAAGGACTTAAAGCCGTTTTTCCTGTGTCTCATCTCTCTCCGGTCACGTCGGATTGCCGTCCCATCGGACTATGAAGTGTTTTAATTACCTATCAAAAAATAATATATAAATAATGCATGTCTTTTAGAATCTTTAGGAACTTATTTTAGAATGGTTTCCTACTCGTTTAAAATGTAATCAATAACTTTAAAGTTCATTAAGCTACTATGCGTTTCAATTAAATAAAAAATCGGTCAACTGCGAGTCCGACTGGCACACGGAGGGTTCCGTACCATCGTACAAGAAATTTACAAGACTTTTTAATATTCTTAAATTTCTATGAGTGACTCTAAACTTTCTTACATTACAAAGAAAAACCTAAATTATCAAATGGTTTTAGGGCTTCGTACCCGAAGGGTGCCATCGGATCGCTATTACTAAGCTTACTTCCGCTCCGTCGCCCGTCCGTCCTTCCGCCCCGTCCGTCCGTCCGTCCTTCCGCCGTCCGTCTATCTGTCAGCGGGCTGTATCTCGCGAACCGTAATAAGTAGACAGTTGAAATTTGTAACTCCACACATTTTTTACATAAGTACTTGATACATACTACTCTTTGATGATAAAAAATTTATAGATACCGAAATGTAGAGTTAGCTCTATTTAAAGGACTATAATATAATTATTATTGTAAAATCGGTCCTCGTATCTAATTAGAAGCACCGCCTTTTAATTATCCAGCCTAAATGACCTGTGAACATTTTGGATAGGAGAATAATAACGTCACTTTATAATTATAAACGTCGTTACAAAATACATTTTCATATGGAAAATAACTACCTACCTACAGTAAAAGCTGGATGGTCAGTTTTAATTAAATTTGCATAATATATACTCTATTTATTTCTTTTGAAACTCATTACAATAATAATATATATAGAATTAATTGTATAAAGCCACTTTCATGAAGCGTCACGATAGCGGCAAATCGGCGCAAAGGTAGGTAATGCGAAAGTGAGTATATCTGTATATCTGTTACGCAAGCTGCAACTTGCAAAGTTTCAAGTTATTTTCAAATTATTATAATTTGAAACTTCTTCATAATAAGTATAATTAATAATAATCTTTAGTTAATTAGGTATCTTTCCAGCTATTTCTGAAAAGATTCGAGCGCGTGGTCGGTCTATCGTATTTATAAAGTAGATAGATAGATAGAGTTAAAGTTGATAGAGATAGAGTGTAGTTAAAGTAGATACCTAAAGTGGTTAATTTTATTTTAACAACATTATAATATTTACTTCACATGTAGAAATAACCCATATTTAGCCTAATGTTGTTAGTTTATAAGTTTAGTAGTAAGTACTACTAGAAATTGTTATACCTAGTTTTAAGTATTTTAACTAGATTATAATATTACTGTGTTACGTGTACTACATATTGTCGACGATACCTATAACAGGTGTGCGGAAAAACTTATCAAGTTTATGAATACACCTGCTTTGTAAATTTTGTAAAAATTTGTCCTTAAATAAATAAAATATATTAAAAAAAAAAAAATATCAAGATAGTATTATAAAGGGGACGGTCGAGGCCCTAATGTAGGACGCGTTGACACATTAGCCCCGTGTCACTCAGGAGACAGCAGGATCCGCAGCAGAAATTATAATAGTAGTATTAAATGTATTTGGAGTATCATTTTTGTTCCGTTTGTCATGGTGCTTATTGATAAAAAATATTTCATCAGTTCATCATTTCAGTTAATAGCCTCATCTGGTGACAGAAGGGTTGGTTTATTTTTTGTTCTGTACGGAAATACAGCCAGTATGCATGGCACCATTTATCGCGGGTATGATTTGAACAGTAATAAGGTACCTATAATATACCTAGATAAGGCTAGCTTTAAGGTTTATTGTAACATTTTCAACTAAAAAAGGTATTTTTCCTACTTATCTAGGTTTATGCGTGATTTAGGTACCAACCTTATTAGCTCTACCAACCCTAATTTTTCCTAGTGTTAGAATTCGTGGATCCCTTCCTATGGACCTATAAAATATGACTCATTGAAGAAAAATGTTCAGAAAAACATCTTAGATCATAAGTTAAATTTAGATAACATTATGATGACTAATCATAATTAATTACCTCTACAACGATAGGCAAGGACACTGCTTATTATGGATAAAAAATTATTAAACAGGTAAGTATACCTGCCTACTAAGTAGGCACCTACATACTTAATTACCTATACAAAACAAAGTATATATTTTTAACTTGTCGCTAAACAGCGATTAAAACAGCTATAAAGTCTGGTTACTGTATGGTGAGACCTGAAGTGATAAGGAAAGGCTATAAAAACTTGAATAATCCGCTTACTTAGGTAGGTAACTTAAAACTTAGTGGGAAAATGAGAAATCAACTCACCTTAGACCGTTCTCATCTTGTACCAAAACCTTAATTTTGTTGAACACACTATACACAACCAACTTTCTAAAATAATTTTTACACTGTTTCGAAGCCTTCAGAGGCTAAGCAGCGTCGGCGGCCAATCGACGAGGTGGATAACGGAATGCGACTCTTGCGCAGGTAAAACTACGTATGTGTTCGTGAACAACTCGTCTGTGTGCGTTAATGTAATTATTTACATTGTATCCACGTCTGACTGGTTTTATGTTCGAATGTGTGAGTTAGTCCATACAATAGCACGTCCTGATGTTCGTTGCAAATACCGAAGATTTTTATTTTGTAAATTGTAGGTAAGTTCACAATTACGATTACCTACATAGATACCTACTGAGTACCTACCTCCTTATTTTCTTATAGAAAATCATACCTTGATATAACCTATTTTTTGTTACACCATTGTATGCTCATACACCTGTAGAGAAAACTAATTAGGTACTTTGTAATAGGTATTAATAGGTTGATTTTAAATACTACAAGACTTTATCGTACTGTATTCCTACTTCATCACTATCAACCTATTGTCAGCCTATTATTGAGCACGTGTTTGCCCTAAAATGAAAAGAATTTTAGTCGTAGTCCAGCACGTTGACAAAGAGCGGGCTGGCAGACTTAGACGACATTTGAATTAATGTGGAGAAATCTCATGGCACGCAGGTTTTCTCGCTATGATTTTTTTCATCATCAAGGTAATTTTCTACGGAATGTTCTACGAAGTAAGGATATTATCTACGAAAAAATACAGGTGCGTGTCAAGGATGGAACGCCGGACCCTTTGAATAGGATGCCGATGTCCTAACCACTTACTAGATTATCACCGCTTACTAGATACTTAGCTAATTGTTATACCTACTTGGTAGGTAAATTAAATCTATATCTCCTTGCTTTGGACAAGAATATGACGTTAGAATTTATCTGCTTTATTTATTGTACCTATTTATTTATTACGAATGTGTTACAGCAAAGTTAATGTAGAGTGAGTGAGCTTTCGGTGTGATCCTGAATCGATATTCTACCAAATACAGTATAAACTCGTTAGAGCCTCGATAGCTCAACGGTTGAGGAGCGGGCTGAATTCCGAAAGGTCGGCGGTTCAATTCCGGGACTGTCCAATCTTTAGCAGCTTTTGAAATTGAGTGGAATTCCTTCTTGCCGTCCACACTCTGCGCAAATAGGCTCGTCCAGGTAAGCACTCGGCACGGCTGAGCGTGTAGTCGGAGCTTTAATCTGATTGTTGCCTTTTCCGCAAGGAGCACTAGGAAATGGATGGCACTATATTTAGAGATCTAAAGATTTTGTACAGCCGAATTAGGTTTAGAATTTAAGTACCATTTTCATTTAAGAATCTTACGAGAAATAAAAAAAATCATATCATTTACTTCAATCATTTTATTTCCGAAATACTCAAATCGTGTCAACGTTCATACAAGATTGTCATCATCATCATTGTCTCATTTATAAAATAATAAAATGCGTAACCTTACAACTAAAGCAACTTATGAAGCTCAGTCCATATCATAGTTTTATGGAGAACAAGCAAACTTATACATACGAGTAGCCTCAGTAAAGGCAGTTCTACCTGCGGCTGCTCAGATTATAAGCGAAACATAAAACATTTCTATAAACATTCAACATTTGAACAAAGACATAAAATAAACTAACAACTTTTAAAAAGCAAAACATGTAACATATTTGATATAAAAAATTTGCTAATGCCCGGCATGTTGCAATTCAACTCGCTCACTACCTATCGCACGTTGATTTTCCTAACTCAGAAACCTTAACGGAAGTGCCAACAACAACAATGTTTCAACTCAATAAGACGAACGCGCGAACACGTATGTATCGCACACATCAATTTTTATATACAAGTTAAGAGCTAAATGATGTGTTCCAATATCATAAAGTTTATTTGAGAACTTTGTACAGTGGTTGTTGGAACTTGCAAGAAGTTTTCTGACATAGAACCATCAGTGTAGGTAGCGCGTATTGTTTGTACAAAGTGGCATTGCAATTCATACCGGGCATTGTCTAGTAGACATATAAAATATAATATCTTTGATCGATTAATTTCTTTGATCATTTTATTTTTACTAATTAGTAATTACCTATAGTTCTAACAAAAAAAAAATATTTTTTTAATAGCTGTCACATTTATTCAACTATTAAGGTCCAAACGCACTTACACTGCACTGCGCGACTCGACGCGTTGCGACGCGGCACTTCAAATATAGCTTATATGTGTTTGTACGGAGCAAAGTGCACTTGAGCGACGCTGCGTGACGAGGCGCGGCAAATATAGTTTATGTATATCACTTTATATAGAGCAAGGCACTACCGCGTCGCGCAGCGAAGCGTAAGTACGTTTGGACCTTAAAACTACAGAACAAGCTCTGAGCCTCTTCGACAGTCACGATGCGGCCTTAGTAATTTATAATCATATTAAATAACACGACGAAATCATTATTCAATAATATAACGGAGATACAAAATTATTTCAATAAAAATTCTGTGCGCTTTGCAATAAAAATATTGTATCCACAACCATTGACGAATAATAGTTATAAAAATATTTACTAACAGAGTTATTGAGTGCTTGTATTTGTTTACATACGTGCACTAAGTATATCATTTCAGCAAGTTTAATAAAGTATATTCAAATAAGTATTATTGTCTTGGTTTGGTCGGAAACAATTGGTAAACACAAATTCAATAGAAACAATCACTTTCTACTTTACGAGTATTTAATTAGAGTTACAAGTGTAAATTAAGATTACTAATACCCCCGACAAGTGATTACAGTAACTAGAAAAGAGCTGATAACTTTCAACCTTTCAAACAAAAAAAACTAATTTGAAATCGGTTCATTAATTTAGGAGCTACGATGCCACAGACAGATACGCACGTCAAACTTATAACACCTCTCTTTCTGGGTCGGGGGTTAAAAACAAATACTATCAAAATATTTACTACAAAAATAATTCGTCAGTGGCAAACAAGACAGTGGCAGAGTGAAACTAGAGTGAGGGAACTCTCGGTTTGATCCTGAATCGACGATAAATCAAATATTATGCTATGGTGGTGACATAAAATAAATATTCTTGCTTTAAATCCAACTTACAAACTAATGTATTAAAAAATAAAATAATTCTTATACTGTCTCAAATTAAAAATATTTTTATAATGAGCTCTCATGTTAATAAAACGCCACAACTCATATTCATAGTAATATACGTACAGGTATATAGTTTGTTAAACAAGATGTATAAAAATATAATATCCATGAAATTACAAAATATTTGTAGAACGGCAAACTTTTTCTGAAGGCACGCATGGTCTCTAGGCCACGGGGGATGAAATACCTACTGCGGGATGGAAATAATTTTCTTTTCATATCGTTAATTCAGTGGTAATCGGTAGATATTGCTAAATTTTCCATTGAGAGATGTATACTGTATGCATTAAGCGTATTTTTTTAATATTCCTCGTCGCCCACAGGCCGTAACGACCATCAGAAAGAGTTGTCGGTCTATAATTCCGCACTATTAAATTAACAAATAAAGTTTTTATGACACAATTCACTCACAACACTAAAATTCAGAGCGGTTCATAAACAGGCTGTCCATTATCGCCTTTAAAAAGTATTTTAAGAGCACCTACGCTACCTTCAGTAATGATGTGCTCGTACTAGTTTGACGTAGAATATCATAGACCGCCTCATCATATCTAAGGTTATAGAAGGAAAGAACATACGGTATCGCGTGTGTTCTGACCCTCCACGAAAATACTAAGATGTGTAAGAACTACAAGTATCATCTGGTGGAGGTAATGGAGCGTCTTCTTCGTAGATCATCACCAACCTGCTGTACTCTCGTTTTCGCCGGCGACTCTGAAGAAAAAATACTAGAATTATTCCCAAAATCTCCATATCCACATCGAATATTCTCCAAATGCAGCTAACTATAAATTGTAAATACGATACATTGGTTTGACAAGCAGTTTAGTAAACATCCTAAAATTAATAAGTAACAGCCACAACACACTTGAAATTACAGGTTTCCTAAAAATGACTGACTGAGTTCCCTATCTCATTAACAATAATTATGTCTTTCATATTTTTTAGTTGGGATAGAGTGGTTTCAGTCTACCGTTATTTATAAATTAAATAAGACCATAAAAGCTCTACAAAACTGAGGTAGTTGAGCCCACCGATCCGAAATCCCAAGAAAAGTCATATGATTACTTGAACCCCTCAAGCATTATGTAAGTGATGAAAGAAATCCAACCCTCAAAACGATGCAGTGAGGGATATGACGCAAAGATTGAAAGTTGAAACTTCCATACCTTAGAGGATTTGGCAGTAGATTCTTCGCCTGAGCTGCTCGAGCTGGTAATCCCTTCCTCTAAAGTGAGCCTAGCGGCAACACCTTCTAGTTGCAGGTCTAAATAAAGTTGACTAAGTTGTTCATTGACTAGCGAAGGCTGAAAGGTAAGAAAAAAATTTCTTTATATTGATTTCAAAATCCCGAAATTGCCTCTTATGTCCAAAAGTATTCTATATCAATGACAATGAGCAAATTAGTCCAAACGACACTTAAAAGTTTACAAAGAGACAGACAGACAATACTTATACCATAATTTATGATATTAACATAGATAAAAATTAATACCTAAGTACTAAGATTATTGCTAACCAGTGCCGAAATATTATTATATAAAAATTAATGTGTGCCTGTCTTTTGGTACCTCTGCGTTCGCGTATCCATCATCCAATTGAGTTGAACTTTGTACAGTTGTTGTTGAGAAGTTTTGTGACATAAAATCATCAAAATAGAATATAACTAGTAGCATAAGAAGCCCACTATTGAGAAACAAATGTTTTTACTATTATTATAATACCTAAGAATGGCGCAATCGATGTTATTTTAAATTCTTTTTTCATTAAAAACCATGGTGTAGAGACATGGTGTAGAAGTACAAAATGACAAAATGGCGTGGATGGCGCTGAATAGGGACTATTTAATAAACTCACTTGCTCCAATTGTTTCAGTTTCTCTTTATCACTAGATAGAACCTCGTCGATATTCTTAGTAACAATTTGGTATTTATAAATGAGTTCAGACGTAACACACACCTAAAAAAAATACAAAAGTTAGTTAATAAAATATATTCTAGCTATAATACGTGACAAAAAATATAAAGATACATTTCAAAGCTTAATTATTATAAAGAATTTTATTTTTGCATTTTTGGAGCCATTTTATTATTTAACTAAGTTATTAGAGATTAAGTGCTTTAATGGTAAAGAAAAACATCGTGAGAAAACCTGGGTCAAGGGTATTCGAAGTCTGCTAATCCGTATTTGGCCAGCGTAGACTATGGTACTAATTACTATAGACCCTTCTTATTCGTCGGAGATCCGTGCTCATTAGTAGACCGGTACGGTGATCGTTCGAGACGACGATGATGACTTCATTTTTTTTCTTGTGACTTCAAAGGGTTCTCACAATCATGTCACTACTAACACAGGACACAGAATTTTCTTGAAATGATCATGTTAACGTTAAAAATCTACTGCTGAAACCTTGGACAAATAATGTGTAGAGATCAGAGAATGTAAATATTAAATGACGTATCAAATAAATAATTTTCTGAAATCATAATTAAAGAGGAGCTATTAGAAATCAAAATTTAAGAAGAGATGAAAAGGTTTAGTCAAGAAAAAGAAGTCGCAACAATGAAAATATTTTTAATATGAATAAAAGGCAAACGAAATCTTTAAATCAAGAACGAATTCAGACTGTGTCCAACTAACGATGGATGAGTCACCACTCATCAGCTAATGATGTTGCTTAGTAATTATATCAAATTATAGAGTAAATGACATTGGCCATTATACCGAAGTATATACACATAAAAATTTTGAAACTCACTTGCTCCATCCATGGTGGGTCCATCTTTCTTCTAGGGATTTTCCGTGCATTAGCGACATTAGTCATAGAAACGTCAGAATTATGCCAGAATTTGCCATTAGTTTTGTGCCTGTACTGTAATAATTTGTAAGCTAAAGTAAGCTGCATGGAAGCTTAATATATTTTTTCAACACTATTTCTCAAGGGGGAATAAACAGTATTTTTTCCTATCGGGGAGAATACAATTTGTAGACGTATTAAGTAAGGTATCATGTGCACGACCAACGTACTCACATTTAAATAATTATCTTGTCTAAGGGCTACATTACTGTCCAGGCCAGAAATAAAGCAATTGCGGGCCGAGTAACGCTGGAAGGACTAGGCGAAGCCGAATACGTTTTTGGTGATTTTAAGTAATTTTAAACTAAACGAGATTGTTAATTTCTATTTCGGACGAGGCTTTTGTAGTATTTTTCTCCATTTGCGACGAAACAAAAACAAATTAATTCATGAAAAACTTAAACATTAAGTTACTTAGTTTTCAATGCAACTTACTGGAGTCTTATTATCTTCCTTATTATTTTGGTGTCTGGTGTCGCTTCCACTTCCAGAGTCAGTCTTAAAGAAAGATGAATAGAAAGACGAGTAGCTCGACTCTCCATCAGTCTTATCATTATTACTGTCACTATTATCAAGCCTTCTCTTTATACGTTCATCAGTCATCGTATCCGTACTCTGTTGGAAAACAATCATTATTTTCCTATCGTCAAATAAATCCACGGTTGTGGAAAATTATTAAGGCACGTTCGAGGTATTTCACTGATTCGAAAACCGAACCAGGAACTCTCTAAACATTGCAAGCATCTAAGTATACATGTTAACTTGAAGTTTATCTATAGTGCTTAAAGTATATAAAAATAGTTATTTAAAAAATATATACATAATGTTAAAACAAAAAGCGTTCAAAATGATATGTGCTCGTACTTTTATAATATTTTTATTTACGCTTAAAACAGTTTAGTTACGTCAAGTAAGGAACGAATAATGAGATGAAAAATGTAAGTAGGTATGTATAAAATAATTATATAAAGCAAAATTTTTAAAGGCAGCTTATTTGGGTACTTTAGTAAAATTAAGAGGGCTCTCTCCGTTACTCGTTTCATACAATCGTAGTTCCAATTTCATTTGAATATTAAGCAACCAAAGTCCGTGAAATTTTGCAGACATATTCTAGAAACTAATATCCATGTCTGTGGTTTTCCAGATTTCTGTTAAAATATTCGGTTTCAAAGTTACGCAGTCTAAAAAAATTTCATACAAATCTTTGAGCCACTGTAATTTTAAAACTACATATTTTTAGAAAAATCTAAAACACCACAGACACAGATATTAGTTTTTAGAATATATCTGCAAAATTTGATGGATTTTGGTTGCTTAATATTCAAATGAAATTGGAACTACGATTGTATGAAACGAGTGACGGAGAGAGCCCTGTTAAGGTTCTTTGCCACATTTAAAATCCATACTCATACATTAAAATTTTACAATAATTATAACAAAATTTTACGAAAGAAAAATTGGGACATTTGCTTATACCCATTGCAAATATTCTTATTGTTGTTTTATTACTACTTATTACCAATCAATATTTTGGTGCATTTTGGTGCATCTTAAGAAGCAACTGAATCAATGCTTCCGATGCTCGATTTAATTAACAGTGCATCTGTACTACTTACACCTTGACGTAGAAGTAAATTCAAACTAGAGTTAAATTGGTGAATTCTGTTCACGTAAGTATAAAAAATCAAAAGAAGTAGGTTTTTAAAACAAACTCATATTGATAAAAAAACATAATGTCTAAGCCTCAAATTACACCACTTATTTAATAACATGCAATATGTCTTACCTTCTTAAAATAATTTAATATTATAATTCCTAATGGCTGACATATTTTCTTTACCATTTTACAAAATATTTAACTGTAGTTAAAATAATTAAGACTACCTCGATCGTGTATGACATCAGCTCTTTAGCACATTTTTTCACACGTACCTTCTCTATAAATACCTAGAAGAGTTTATTTGTACCTAGTACAATTACTGGTATAACAGCTGTAATAGTAGTTTATATACCTACCATATAAGTATGTCTGAATTTGCAGGCTTTTTAGAAAGAATGATGGGAAAAATATGAAACCTGAGCGTAAGGCCAACAAAAATATAATTAGTAAGTATCAAGACTAGGACTCAATGCTAGAAATGGATTAATATAATTTAATTACTTCATATAGGCTACTAGTGTCACTACTATACGTTTGCGACTCTACCACGCCAGTTCGGAAAGAACAGTTCGAATTTTCGTTCGTAATACCTATTTCAATTCTGTTGGATTTACGTTATTTTGACCACCATTCTTTCAGTAGTATAAACTGTACTAAAATGTGATGCCTATAAAATAAAACGCTCATCAGTTAACAATTTGATGATAATATCACCGGTGCCACATGGTGCCACATGATTTTTATAAAAGTATACGACCAGGGAATATAAGTTTAGATTAATTGTGCTTCCTTGGAAAATCCCACATGCGGTTAACGTATACAGATTTTCAGGAATGGAAGTCCCCAAGCTCATTTGATATTATTTTAATCCATTGAAGTTTCTCTATGACAAGTGTAAATTAAAAATTTAAAACACCCCCGACAAGTGAAGGTTACAGTAACTAGAAAAGAGCTGATAACTTTCAAACGGCTGAACCGATTTTCTTGGATTATAGCTAAGAACACTCTCGATCAAGCCAGCTTTCAAACAAAAAAACTAAATTAAAATCGGTTCATTAGTTTAGGCGCTACGGTGCCACAGACAGATACACAGATACACAGACACACAGATACACAGATACACACGTCAAACTTATAACATCCCTCTTTTTGGGTCGGGGGTTAAAAAATTATATTTATATCGCTCAGTGGAACAGCAATGTCCAACCAACCAGAGTCTAATGATTTTGATGGCTTTCAGTTAGTGATGATCACTGAGTTAACGAATTACCCCGCTCGTGGAGGTAGAATTTGTCAAGGTGGGTTAGAAACTGAAATAGAGACA
Organism: Maniola jurtina; assembly: GCF_905333055.1. NCBI lineage: Eukaryota > Metazoa > Arthropoda > Insecta > Lepidoptera > Nymphalidae > Maniola > Maniola jurtina. The sequence goes on along the minus strand of NC_060058.1, from coordinate 5,773,077 downwards.
CGACTAACTTCATTTACTGGAAATAAATAGTAGCGTTTTACCTGAAAATAAAACGCATATTAAAATACTTACCTCACTGGAAGCTTTATATTGAGAGTAGCATTTCCGTTTCCGTCGATTTCATGCCAGTTTTCGTACTTTTATTGATGTCATATCCGGTTTTGTGGCGCCACCTGGCGGGGTCGCGCTCAAAGTTTTCGTAAATTGCTCAGCGCGGCCATGGCTTCATTGGCTCAATATCACCAGGCAGGAATTACTGAAAGCTTCCAGTGAGGTAAGTATTTTAATATGCGTTTTATTTTCAGGTAAAACGCTACTATTAAATAACTTGACCGTAACTGGAAGCTTTATATTGAGACCCTGTTTGTTTTCGCCTGGTGACGCCACATAATAGATATTAGAATTCTACGCCAATGTGATAACACTTGTACCATAATGAATACTTATATGATATTATGTTCTTTTTCATAAACAAAATTTTGTTTATTTGAATACAAAATCAATAAAGAAAAGAATTTTAACTATCAGTCATAGAACTGAAGAATAGTTAGTTGAGCGATACCACCTGGACTAAGTACATTGCCTTCAATCATTTTACATTTAGAAAAATTTTGAATTGTATTAGCTGATTGCTAATTTTCATGGGCCATCTCATCATAAGAATGATTTTCCCTGAGTTGAGTGTATGCTACGAGAAGTAGCAGATATGCTTGCTTCTTTCAAAAAGGTTTTTACCCAGTCTGCTATACCTACTGTACGAGAGGCACGTTTAATCCGTTAACCATTATAAAATATAGAGCATTATATTTTGTAGCATATCATACTCTGTCGTTCAATAATTTAATTACCAATTACACATATAAATCCAAAAAGAGGGTAAAGATACCCGTTATGACTATTCCTTTACAAGCAATTTCTGATTGGTTGTCTATTTCAGATTTTGAGCCGAATTTAGGGCAAATGTCAGATTTTAATTTTATAATCATCAAATTTTATTAAATACACATCATTCGTTCTAAGGTACGATTTTGATGCAATATGAAGTTATCTGAATAGTAAGCAGTAATAAAAACGCAGATATTACAAATGATTAGTTAAGTAATAAGTTATTATTAGCACCCCAAACGGGTGGATTTCAAATCTCTCTGAAGAAATCGATTTTAAAACATGCTTGGACATGAATACATAATTGAGTGAATTTGCTTTTATTCATTAATATAGCACATATAAAACACGCGCATTAACAAACATTACTTGACTTTTATTTCATACATCCAATAACTGATCCAATTACAGATTCGTGTAAGAGGAATGAAAATTCTAAATTATGGCATTTATATTATGTGCCAAAACTGGTGCTAATTGTGATACTTTAGGTTCGTATCAATATTTTTCTTTAAAGACCATGATGATCAACGTTTTCAAGCTTATTCAATAGTTTCAAGATAGATTTCCGCTTGAAATTAAGCAGTGATTTACTGCTTAGGTTTTATGTGTCTAATGTATAGGACCACTCATTATTTCTAGACTTCTTAAGACAATGACAGACCCATTGCGAGTCAATGAGGCTGTGTTTTATATAAACGGTCGAGGCCCGCCAAACACTTTCGATCGGAGTAAATTATATAAACTAAATCAACTATTCAAAAAATATTCCTTTTGACCAATTGAGATGGGTCAAGAGTCAAGACGAAGAATTGAAAATAATGGCGTAAACCAACTATGCCAATGGAAACTTTCATGAGATACAGCATCGTGAAACAGGACTTGATGGTCCATCAAATCTAAGAGTGCATAGTTGTGTACTTCGAATGCTTTCTCCGAGGTGAATAGATCGACCTCCAGGATTACCCACTTTGCAAATATTATTTCCACGCAAGCTCGTATTGCCACTCTGGGAGGTTGGCTATGACATTAGATACAAATTATTTACATGATTACTATACATACCGGATATAATATTGTAAGCTATGGTGTATTTGTCAAGCCATAATTCCAGTATCTGGAATGTTTTATTCAATAAGGATAACAACATCCTTAAACCTTGTAAATATGCTTTATTAACAAATGAATGAATGAAAGAATGAACATCATTCCTCTTTTTCTTAGTAAATGAGAGAGTAACGTCTCGTTGTTACTTTAAATGAGACTTGAACTAAGGCGTAAGAAGTGAGCCTTCTTGAAGCTTCTGAAGGGTAAATTAGACTATCATTTTGATAAGAGTAAAGCATTTGTTCCTTTCATGTCAAAGAGCATGATAGATGAAGATTGTTTATTAATGCTCCCAAGCCTGATCCAAAGCATCCGTTACTAGAACATGAACTAGTGGAGGTAGCTAATATTTCTCCTTTAGCCCTTATAATTTATTTATCGCATCTGCCAGCTTGGAGTGCAGCGTGAAGATCGCCACTTGATGGATAGACGACATTTAACGAGTCGCAGGGATCCGCTGGATTCATGCAGTGTAATTACGTGGCATGTGGTAGTTTTTCTCTTCGTCGTCTTTATGAGACCTATGTCCAGCGTGGACGTCTAACGAATGATGAATGAATGAATGATAGAATGAATATACTTTTATTGTACACCACAAAATTAGTGTGAGTGAATGATAATAGTGATCTACCAGTATTGGATAGATCTTGGATTATCCAGCGGTCATTGGTTTGTTAACTAGCGTTTCTAACTGTTCTTACATCCATCAGCCCTCTTTGGAGGCATTTTCTAGGGTCTCCATAGTATTTCTAAATAGTTAGACTCACTCTTTCGTGGTCAAAGAACCAATTCTCAAATTTTATATACCAAAAACAGTAAGTTCGACTGTAGTAGATATTAACTTAATGCATGTAAAAAATGTACATGTATTAAGTCTCTTGTACTTATCTTATAATCTTGTTCTCTTGTACTTGCCTTAACTTGCTATGACAAGTTGATAAGTAAAATAGGACTCATATTTCACCATTCTCTTAATATCACCCATAGACACCGTGGTTAGTCCGAACGGCAGGTAGGTTATCATCTAATCTATCTAACTTTCCCGTATGGCCTCAATAAGAAGCACTGACACAAGACTGTTTCACTACATGAAAACAGACTTTGCATGTTTATCAAAATGAAATGTTCTGCCATAACATACATAGTTGTTTCGTACTCTAAGATGTGATCTTGGTCGGGATGACACTTCGGAGTTCGGTACCAGAAACAAGGTGAAAAGGAAGCTTGGCGTGCGGTGCAAGCTTCATGATTCATTTTACGCACTATTGCGTACAGTTCCTTGGGAAAAACAATAGGTGGCTTTTTAAATGTTGGTATGCGATACCATTGAAATAACCTCTGTATAACCTCTGGTGCCTCTATTTTCTTTCATTGCGAAAGACAGTGCACTAAATAACCTGCTTGGAACGAGGTCGGTTTAGTTTCTCTGATTTGTCTTGGAGAATTCGGGTGCAAATAATCATGCTGTGGCTTACTTACCTTTTTGGACCTCCAGTCCTGATTGAGGAACGATAAGAACTTTTTAGATGACCTTTGTAGATATTACCGGTATGTTCGTTTCCACCCCGCGAGGGTGTATGATATAGATCATGTTGGCATCCACCCCGCGAGGGTGGATGATATTGATCATACTGGTATTCACACCGTGAGGGTGTATGAGATTGCTCAAACTAGCATCCACCCCGCGAGGGTGGATGATATTGAGCATACTGGTATCCACCCCGCGAGGGTGTTATAATATTGCTCATGTTAGGATCAACCCTGCGAAGGTTGAATGATATTGATCATACTGGTATCCAACCCACGAGAGTGGATAATATTGATCATTGAATAGGCTCAATGCACGGCAAAGGTAGTCATGGCAGTTCTATGTATTGAAATGGTAACATTTGAAATGCATGGCCCCTACGAGGGGCGGGTGACCATTTTTCAGAAAAGCAATGTGCATGTCGAGTAGTTCCACGCGATGGAACGGCAACAATTATAATTTTCTGTGCTTGTGAAGCGGCGAACGCGTTCAATGTGTTTTCTATTTATTGCTGGGTCAAATAAATTTATCTTATCTTTATTCAAATACACTTTTGCAATTGCTTTTGAATCGTCAAAATAATTTACCATAGTGTATGCAAAATAGTTCCACGCGATGGAACGGTAACATTTTCAATGCCTTGCCCCCGCGAGAGGCAGCGGACTAATAATAATTGCTTTTTGACTGAATAAATGTGTTCTTTTCGACTCAAAAAATATTAACAAACTCCACTCGTTTTTTCCCATATGGATGTAACCAAAAGACCCACCTGGCTCGTGATAATTTCGCAGCGCATCGCAATACCTTCTATGCTGTAGCTACCCACTAATTGTGGAAAGACCCGACGAAGTCTGATTATTGATTTCAGTCAATATTTTAGTTAATTTAATATTATTATTTAAGTTAATATTGATTTTCAGTTAATTTATATACGAATAAAAATAAAGTCAAGAAAGCACAATTTTTAGGAAAACCTAGGCTTATTTTTGTTTATGCAGTATATGATAGCTGCATAAGCTTTATCTGCTATAAATTGCAAGGTATCATACTTTTTTACCTCTTTGTTTGTTTCTAGGTCTATGAACCTTGAGTTTTATCAAAGACTTTTTAATGTACTGTGTAGGTACACGTAAAAACCAAGATGCGCTAGCTAAACCTGAAAAACCTGGAACCTAGTTAATAAAAGGTTAGAACCTGTTGAAAGTAAAATCTAAACACGAACTTTGTTATTCGATTTCATCCTGATGATCGTCAGGTGTGATATTTTTATTTTTATAAAGGTTACCTGTAATTTCATTACTATTCGATGTAACAATTTGAATTAACAATAACAATAACTAGAAAAGACATATCATAATCTTAAAAGAATTTCTCGTATAAATCCGAGAGGATTCATTTCAAAATGCAATCGGGGTCATAACTATCGTCATGTACCCTCTAAATAAAATGAGCATATTGTAACAGACTTAAAAGGTAAATTTTAGCTAAATAATATTAATTTCAAATATTTGAAATTCATTTCTAATAATCGGTTTCTAATTGTTACATCGTCTCAAGTACGAAAAGTTTTTAATAACTACCTTCTGGCAAATAAATATAAAGTACTGTGATCCGAACGGACAAACCGTTAAAAATATTGATCACGTACATATTATTATATTTTACATTTTACATAATGTAATATAAATTAAAAATAAGTACTTACTGCGAATTATTCACCAAATTCACTTTATAAAGTACCACACAATAAAATAAAATAAAATATCTTGCAACGTTTCGTGTTGACTGATTGCAAGTTGCTTCGACGGCAAACAAAACGCCAATGAAGCCATGGCCGCGCTGAGCAATTTACGAAAACTTTGAGCGCGACCCCGCCAGGTGGCGCCACAAAACCGGATATGACATCAATAAAAGTACGAAAACTGGCATGAAATCGACGGAAACGGAAATGCTACTCTCAATATAAAGCTTCCAGTTACGGTCAAGTTATTTAATAGACTTTAGATATGACAAAAGCTTTACAATAAATAAATACATATGATTCTTTCAGTTCGACCAGCATGCAGCTTTCAAAATAAATAATTTACGTACTATCAAGTTTAAAAAGACACTTTATGAGATGAAATACGAGAGAAAAAATTGTCACGGATTTTTGTATGCCAACAAGTTGTCACCGAAAAATTGGGTGTCCAGTTATTATTTTTGCGAACTAATCTTAACTAGTTCTGACTAATAAAATGCTGTTTTAGTTATTTGAAGGGTTAATTTATTCATGGTCAAAATAACACTGATCGTTAATTGCAAAAAAATGCTTCGCTGCAGTAACTGATTTAATATTTAGCCGCTCGGTTTAATATTATATTTAAGGTAAGTACTTATCTTAGGTACTTATCTTAAAAGTTATTAATAAATCTTATTTAACCTTTCTATTTTCGATTTGCGATTAATTCCAGCGGATCACTGAGCTTCGGGTCTAATCATGACAACAGTTCAAATTCAATCTGCAGCAGACTTTAAAGAATAAAATATATTAAAATACTAGCTGATGCCCGCAGCTTCGCCCGCGTGGATTGGTCAGATCCCCTGCAGCATCAGGATTGAGGAGTTGGACTCCAAATTTTTTATGAAACAATGTCGCAAAGTTCCTCTATCGATTAAAAAAGAAATGACGCAAATCGGTTCAGAAATCTCGGAGATTTCGGTGTACATAGGTAGAAAAACACAACTCCCTTTTTGAAAGTCGGTTAAAAAAGTAGCCTATTTTACGCCCTGGTCAATCCTCTACTTGCCTGTGAAAGTCCCGTCAAAATCGGTTCAGCCGTTCCAAAGATTAGCCTTTTCAAACAGACAGACAGACAGACAGACAGACAGACAGACAGACAGACAGACAGACAAAAATTTTAAAAACGTGTGATTCAGTTATGGTATCGTTCAAATAACCATATAAGCTTAATATGAGGTAGTTATTTCGAAATTACAGACAGACACTCCAATTTTATTTATTAGTATAGATATCTACACAGGTAGACAGATTAAAGACTGAATATATAATTTTTCATTCGTTTAGATAACCTAACGGAGGTATAAATTCGCCAGAAAAGTCAAATTGATTTCTCCTTCTTATTTGGTTTTTCTAAAATTCGGCCGTAAAATGAAATAATAAAATATACACAAATATTCAACAGGCGGTGAAATTTTGAGTCAGGTATGTTAAGTGTCTTTTTATCCTTGATAAAATTATTTTATGGCAAAATTGAGAACTAATATTTTCTAGTCTAAAAAGGTATACCCGATTTGAGGCGCCGACAGATGAGCTACCGATGATGTTCCGCCCATGGCCACCTTTATTTGCTCGAACCTCGGCCATCTTCTCTCTCCTCATATTTCCAAAATATGATTTGCCCAACTTCTGTGGCATGGTTAGTTTACATGCCTGTGATGTATTCTTTGATTAAGCTATTGTTTGTTAAAAGTATTGTTTGGGTAGCGTTTGCGAAAATGTTGCGACATTACTGCCATAGATTCATGCAAATTTGTACAATAGAAGTATACTAACTTTTGCGCTTCGCAATAAAAAGGATGTTATCTGAGACACAGACATATAGACTTATTGCATAGCATTATCTAAGAAAAAAAAATCTCAATAAAAAACTAGCCACTTGAGCGCTGCCCTTCCGTCGTAAACTATTATAACTACTATTCTATATCCATGAATTAATATATTATAAATATTAAAATTTTTAATTGCAACTGACAAGTGAATTGTTGAGTTTGGAGTTTACGTTAGATAAACTTGTTAACCTGCTACCCACCATCTTCCACTCCACTATAAGACCAAGATGGTCCGCTTTATGTCCCCTACTCTTCGACTATGTCTACTTGTCTGGATCAAAATCTGGATCTATGTTTAATAGGGTTCCTGTAACTATGTTCCTGTAACCATCATTAGACTTTGGTCACTGTCTGTAAGCCAAATACTGATCGAGACCGCATCAAAAGGCCCCAATACGGTCATATGCTGTGTAACATCAGAGTTGGGAGTTTAGTCCGCAGACTATCCTGGTTAAGGTTACCCATAAGGTAAGTCCGCAATATCAGTTTAAGGTTACTAGCCAGGTGAGGGATTACTTAGGATCGATTTAACCTACGTAGAATAAGTGTAATCCGAGGGTAAATTTGATATTTTGACAGATTTCTAATACAAAAAATGTCGTTACGCCCAAAGTTGGGTGAAGAAATGGAATATTTCTATGCTTTATCGATCACTGATAACGCCCGTTTTTTGCGCCGAGGGCTATAATAAACTTAGCCAGATACTAAGCATAACAGGTACCATTAATATTAGGTATATCTATATTTATTATCTTGTTATTTTGTTAGATTCATTTCATTAATTTATTTATTGACAAAGTCTCGTAACAGTAAAGTTGCACACATTGTTATTAAAAGCGCGAAGCGATGAGCCAATATTATTTTATGAAGCAAATAAGTATAATTAATGAAAAATTATAGCCACGACTTAAAATACAATTAAGATATTTTTTTTTACTCCATGATAAATTAGCTTTATTGAAATCTCCTATCTTAGATTGCATCATCACTCACATATAAGTGATGATGCAGTCTAAGATGGAAGCAAGCTATCGTTGACAGGGTATGGCTGTTTAATTATTATTAAACGCAATACCTAATCACTTTCTATGTAGCACCATACTGAAACGCTTTATCCCTTGGCAGCTTTGCCGGTAATTTATTTATTTCTTCGTTAAACTTAACTCGAGTTATTTAATCGCAAAATTTAATAATTCTTAAATATAACCTGGCCTCTGAGAGATTCTAGAAGGTACTTGATAAAGGCTGAAAGTGAATAATATGCCCACTAGAAATTCATCAATTTGTGGGTATTGTCAAGAAATTCATCTATTTGTGGGAATCAGCTCTGCTGGTGCAAAAATTGAGCATCTTTCTAATAGATGGTTACTTGATAATAGCATCTTTAACCATGCCTTGGTATGCTTGTTTTTTAAAGGTGTGAGAATGTGGGTGAACTACACTAAGCAGATAATTATATTGAAAACCCTTTTCGGAATTTTTTTTAGATACCTTCTTATTTTTCATTATATAGAAGTTTGCGACCTTGAATTATTTGGCAGTGCCACCTATCATTCAACTTTTGAACCCACCACGGACCAGGTAAGTGATTTGCTCACTGGCGATGTGGTGTCATCGCCAGTGAGAAGAACAGAGGGTACTGCACCGTCGGGGTCTTTCTCGATATTGAAAAGGCCTTCGACCGCGTGTGGCACGCCGGACTTCTGGCGAAACTTCTCTCCACTAACTTGCCACCCGCGATCGTGCGGCTGGTAGCATCATACCTGGAAGGCAGGTCATTTTATGTATCTGTGGAAGGCGCGGACTCCCAGCCTCGCCCAATACGTGCCGGAGTACCCCAAGGCAGCTGTCTATCACCATGTCTGTACGCGGTGTATACAGACGATATCCCTACCCTCGCCGGACACCTGCGCGAGGGGGAGGAAGACGTACTGTTGTCACTCTACGCTGACGACAGTGCGTATCTTGCGTCGTCCTATCACCAAATCGTTGCCACTAATCGCATGCAACGCCTGTTGAACTTGCTTCCTGAATGGCTGGACAAATGGAGAATGGCTGTCAACGTGGGGAAAACGGCAGCCATTCTGTTCGGAGTTCGAAAGCCGCTACGCCAGCTCCAACTTCGAGGCCAGGACATAGAGTGGCAGACCTCGGTGTGCTACTTGGGGTGCCGCATCGACTGTAACCTAAACATGGTTCCCACGGTAGACCACGCCGTGAACCACGCAAAGGCGGCCACGTCGATGCTGTACCAAGTCCTCACCTCAAGACTAACATTGAAGACCAAACTTAGAATTTACGGAGCCTATGTCCGTTCGCGCCTGACGTACGCGGCCCCTGCGTGGTACGCTCTTTGTTCAGCTTACCAGAAGCGCCGGCTACAGGTTCAACAGAACAAGTGCCTGCGCCTGATTGTAGGAGCTCCGAGGTACGTCAGAAATGACGTCATTCATCGGGACACCAAGACGCCCACCGTGGAGGAGTACGTCCACGCACTTGCGCGGCGCATGTTTGCCCGCGCGGACCATGGACCGTACATACACCTCCGTGGGATAGCACCGCTACAATACAGACCACCAAATGGGCGTCCTCTACCTCGTGAGCTTCTGCAGTCACCCGCACCAGCGCAACTTGCTGATGAAGATGATGACAACGAGGACGACGCAAGCATTACTGGACTTGACAATACCCCTGTGCGCGATGGCGAGCCCGTCACCCATACTACGGGGGCCCTGGATCCAACACACAACCGAGACCTCGAGGCCCAAAGCCAAGAAGGCAGGCCTTAGCCGATAACGGCTTAAAGGACATTACCGGGGAAGTGTTCTTCCCCGCGCCACACCCGGGCAAGGAGACCACGCCTCGAGGCCCGTACCCCCGTCTTGACCTAGGTCAGATGGAGAAGACCCCGCTGTGTGATTTGCTAACCCAGTGTCTAACAATGAACGATAGCCACCGAACTCATTTGACATCGGTTGGTTCTACAACTGCTTCATGGAGCGATATTAAAATATTTTTTCGTAGAGAACCTTAATGGATAAAATGTTAATATCAAATGCGCTCGGTGACCTATCATTCAGTGTTCGAAATTAGAGTATAGATTAGAGTAATCAGTAGGCTGGTGGCAGTTTTAATTTGCCATACTACAAACTTTCGGCTTTTACGAGGATCTTCTTAAACATACCCACTGGCTCTCGGGCCAAACTCTAAACAAATCGGAATTCATTACAACATAATCATACATAATAATATTACTATCACAAAGCACAAAACATTTCAATTTTCTATAATACACACTACAAAATCGTGTCTTCATAGAGTCTGTACTTAATTGTTTAAAGAATAAAATGACAATAAATGAAGCTAACTTAACAGTAACATGCTCACACATAATATACTCATAAATTATAAACTCTTAATACTGTATAACTTATTAAAATAAAACATTAACATCATCTTTACATAGAGGGAAACAGTAAAAAAATTCTATACATGCGAGCAAATTAATATTTTGCAAAATAACTGAATTTAATTAACATTATGAATTTTTTAAACATTGTAGGTATAGTAAATTAATTCATTATATTATTTATAGCTTACTGTTAAATTTTATTAGTAGCTATGCTATGCGATATTAATGATATTATGTAAGCATAAAAAGAAATATTTAGAAAAGTTACAAATATTTCGCTTACCTCTTCATAGTTACTAGTTGACAATTCCAGTGGTTGCGTATTAGGCGTTTGTTGTGGTACAAAACTTTGTTGTAATGCGTAGGACATCTGCGGATCTATGGCTGAGTACATGAACGGAGACCCATAGACTGTCTGTCCCAACATCATACATTGCACTGAAAAACAATGTTTTATTAGGGACCTACTCTTACTTTCACTTATTGAGGCACTTGTTCTAACGCCGAAGAGAAAACGGAAGCTGGGACACACCAAACGCGTATGCAGCAAGTAAGCGTAGACGTAGCGCGTACCATGACGTTGTAAAGTATAGAACTGTATGAGATATGGCATACCGCTTGCGTGACGTGAACGTTCGCGTAGACGTAATGATTGCTGTCATGTCTATGGATTCACGCACGTCACTACGCGCGTGGTCACGTATACGTGCTTGGTGTGAATCGGCTCTTACTATCAACTATTTTCTCACTCAAGAAACTATGTGTGATTCCACGACTATAAAAAAAGATATTGATCGCTGACTGTGCACACTGTCAGCCAGAACTTTCTCTCCACTAGTTTGTCGCAGTGGCAAGAGCTATTAATGAAAAACTCGCTCAGCAACGCTCTGTTGGTGGTCAGAACACTCGTGCACTTTGCACAAGGATTAATTTAATATGACGGACGAGTACTAGCCCATCGCACTCGCATACTCGCTCATAGATCAGTGACCAAAACTATATTTCAACTACACAATTGCTTCTCGTTGTACACCAACTCTTTTCTAATCGTTGGGGCTCGGACCAGTTTAACAAAACAATTGCGCTCTGGTTATAATTTTTTTCTTGTCTTAGCTTAAATAAATTATTACAAATCTTTGTATAACTCACATTGATTACTTTGATGTATCTGCTGATAATGAGTAGGTGGGATGTTATTAGGGTGGACTCTATTCGCTTCCCCACTCGTGGCAAATACAGAGTTCATTTGAAATACCACATCAGACTCATTAATTTGTCCTTGTTGCATATACTGCATATGGGGATTTACGGTGCTTACATCTGAAATAGTAGAATAATGTTACTTTCGAAATGCTTCGATTCAATAAAACCGGTCAAACCAGTATTCTAGCAACATTTCACGCGGGTATGATTTGTACAGTAACTAATAGATTACCTATGCTAGCTATAAATAATGTTAAATTGTAAATAAAGATGATATTCAGGCGACTTCCTCTATGGTCTCCTAATTTCAAAACGGGTTATCGAGTCAACTAAGGACCTACTAAGGTAACCGTTATGTCTGTATGTCATTACAAAGCTATAATAAATGCGAAAGTGTGTGTGTGTGTGTGTGTGTGTGTGTTTGTGTGTGTGTGTGTGTGTGCGTGTGTGTGTGTGTGTGTGTGTGTTGTGTGTGTGTCTGTGTGTGTGTGTGTAAAAAAAAGTTTAAATGTTACTCACTTTGATATCTATGATAGTGTGCATGAGGAAGATTGGTATTTGGATTAAATCTAGACGGCATTTGCTGGGTCGACGTCGGAGTATAATACATCGGTAAGGCTCCTGAAAATATGAAACTAGTATTACTAATATGTTTTTTTTTCATAAAGTAGAACTTGCACACGACAGCTTCAAGATTTTTATTAAAACATGACTTTTTGCGATGAGATCCAGAAAAAAACATGTTTTTTACGATTTTTCTCACCAGGCACGGTCATAGGACTCATAACAGACATCTGGGGCGGAATGCCCAAACCAAGTATAAATGCGTTCATATTATTCACAGGATTGGGTGGCCATGGTGAGGGTACTGAAAAGTAAATATTTGGTATCAACTTTTAATATAATATGGTGTGACAGTTACATACTTCTAATGAGTGCCATAGAATATAACTGGGAGCCATAAAAATAACAGCTTTGCTTTATGGACACGGACAGACTTGGTGAAATTTAGAATTTTATGATTGCGTTAGGCAAACATTACTCTGACCATTATACTGCGCAGAGGGTGATTTATCGATATATTTGGTGGTACAATGTAAGTACGATCAGTAGGTATATTCTATGGCACCATTTTCCTTTTGTTTTCATTATACAAATTTTAACCGTGCGTTGAAATATGTAAAGCTGAGTTTTAGATTAAATAAAATACTGTAGTATTCACCATTGTTGGTAGCCTGCAAGGGAGGACTATTAGTGACTTTCTGGCTAAATCTGCGACGGTTCCTGGGCGAAGAGCAGCGGTGTTTATGTGTAGTCCCGTCTTCCGTCTGCTTTGAGGCTCGTTTCAGCCCATGAGCCTATAAAGAGAATTCGGTATGGATTTTCTATGTATTTCTTACTCTACTCGAAAGGATTTTTATTTAAAAACTTTGATAAATTGAGAGGGATATTGTTTTAGTCCATATTACACCCTGACATACAGGCAAGAATCCGTACAAAATTTTCTATTTCTCAAAAAATACCTTATCAGCGGATAAGCCAGCGGTGGTTGGCTGATATAGAGCATTGCATCGTGCTAGATGCTCCTTCTTTTTCTGTCTGCTCTCATTTGAAGCTTTCTCTCTCTCGCCCTTGCTGCTAGACCGAGTTTCACGGTGCTTCTTTAATAATTCTTTCTCCATATCAATGTTGTGCCTGTTGATAAAAAATTACAATACTTGTGAACACTCCAAGAGTTAGATGTTATTTTTGTTAATTTTTTTACACTATTAATACTGACTTGTTCAGTAGCGACTCCGTCAGTCTCAAGGCTGGATATTCAATTGAAGTTCCCGCGCGGCTGGTACTGGCGCCTGCGGCTGCATTAGAATCAGACGTGCTTGCTCTTTCGTCCAATTCACCAGGGTTTGACAAAATACATCTGCTGAAAGTACAAAGAAATAAATAGACTTGCTTAGTTGCATCAGCACCTAATACTTATATTATGTAATTTGTTCATGCTGAACATGAGTTTCGAAAAAGGATTCGCACTAGTACAGGACAGAAGGACAGTGACCTTTAAGTCCAATCTTTCAGCCGCCATTAAGTTAAAAAAATTATTGTCCCAGTCAATAACGCTTGTTAAGCAATATTGATCCAGGTCAGTAGTTGGATGAAACTGAGTCGATGAGATGAAATAACCGCTCATAACCCCGGTCATGCAGAGTGTAGGGACAGAATATGGGTATTCCCCATGATTATCGCGACGTAGGGTCCAAAGAAATTGATAGCAATAACAAGCGATTTAGAAATCTATTGCACTCCCAATACGATATCTTATTGGTCAAAGAAATTTTTTTTTTATAGCAACCAAAACATATAAACGAAATTGAGTGATAAATTAAAGGACAACTGCCACTTTCTATAATAGACAGTTGGTGCCCAAAAGTGAGTTATCGAGTAATAAACTTTGGTCTAATGGAGTGCGAGTTATCTTTAGATAAAGTTGAATGTTTTGGTATTTTTATTAGGTAAAAAGTTGCTCAGCGAGCTATGGAGAGGGCTATGTTAGGAGTTTCCCTGAGGGATAAGATCCGAAACGAGGAGATCCGCAGGAGAACCAAGGTCACTGACATAGCCCAAACTATTAGCAAGCTGAAGTGGCAGTGGGCAGACCATGCCTGTCGTAGGGGCGATGGCCGTTGGAGCCGGAAAGTCCTTGAGTGGAGACCGCGTTTAAGCAAGCGTAGTGTAGGACGCCCTCCAGCACGATGGACCGACGATATAAAGCGGCTGGCGGGAAGTGGCTGGATGAGGAAGGCTGAGGACCGGTTGTGGTGGCGCTCTTTAGGGAAGGCCCTATGTCCAACAGTGGACGTCCACAGGCTGATGATGATGATGATTAGGTAAAAAAAATTGTTTACCTAGTACCCGCTACAGGTTCTTGCATTTCCGATGTGTTCGCATGATCGCAAATTGCTAAAGCGTCAGTTTTTTCGACGTTATAAGGCTCGTGGCTATCAAAATATCTGAAAATAGAGAAAATACACCGAAAAAAATTAACTCTATTTCCATAGTTACGTGCATTGCAACAATATTATTGTTCAAAATAGGTACGGGTGCCATTTTAAAATGATAAAGGGGAGGCAAATTTCCTAAAATTTAGTTGCCAACAGAATCAGTAGGTACCAATATTGTATGTCGGGGTGGTGGTGTCTTAAAAAAATATTTACCTTTGCAAGTTTTCATTGTAGTTAAGTTGGTTGTAGCTCAGAGTTGTCTCGGAGCTTGTATGACTATCATTGTAGTCATGATGAGGGGAAATACCACCTAGCATCACTGAATCTCGCTCCTGTAAAAATAAAACTAGGGTAATAAAATAATAGAGCACCATAGACTATATAATATTACTGCTTTTGAGGAAGTAAAAGAATCAAAATAACTACATAAATAGAAATTTTATAAAAAACTGGAAAAACTATATTTAAGAGGGCTCTCTCCACCACTCGTTTCATACAAACGTAGTTCCAAATTCATTTGAATACTAAGCAACCAATGTCCATGAAATTTTGCAGAGATATTCTAAAAACTAATATCTATGTCTGTGGTTTTCCAGATTTCTGTTAAAATATTCGCTTTCAAAGTTACGCGGTCTTAAAAATTCACATACAAATCTTTGAGCCCTTGTAATTTAACTACATATTTCTAGAAAAATCTAAAATACCACAGACACAGATATTAGTTTCTAGAATATATCTGCAAAATTTCATGGACATTGTCTGCTTAGTATTCAAATGAATTTGGAACTATGTTTGTATGAAACGAGTGACGGAGAGAGCCCTGTTAAATTCATGACACTTTCGACAAAATATTTGACATATAAAGTTAAATGGCGTGTGAGAACTCATTTTTAACCCCCGACCCAAAAACAGGGGTGTTAGAAGTTTGACGTGTGTATCTGTGTATCTGTCTGTGGCATCGTAGCGCCTAAACGAATGAACCGATTTTAATTTAGTTTTTTTTTACGCATTATACTGAATTTTAATAAGAAACCAAAAAAAAAAAGCATCATGTAATGTACCATTGGATAAAATGTACTTATTTAAAAGTCAATGTTACTATTTATATGGTACAGAATCTCTCAACTAAATCAAATTAACAGATCTTTTTTATTAGCCATATTGTTTTCATAGTTTCAACTAATGGTGCCCAAAAGTCGCATTTTTCAATTACGTTCGTTAACTTACATAACAACTGTGGTCTGCGTCTTGTATGACGAGACGCAATTCCTCTTCAGGCTTAGGTGCTTCCTCTATCAAACTTTCCATGAAAGACGCCAAGTCTTGGCATCGCTTGCTCATCTGTTGCTTCGCTGCTTCCGCAGGCTTAGTCAATACCTGAATTTCATTAAAAGGTTAACTTGCACTCTTAGCGTTGTATACCTCCTAACTATCTTGACACATTTCCATGTATCACATAATGGTAAGTTTTTTTGGTAAATAATGGGTTAGAGTAACAAGTCGTTACGCAAAGGGGTTTACTTAATCGGCAAAAATGAATACCCGCCAGACTCTGTTATACTTTTTGTCTAATAAGGCGCGCTTTTACCCTTTAAGAATGTAATCTTAGCCCGAAACAAGCTATGAAAACGTAACAGAAACATTGTGTCTAGGTACATAAAAATCTTCCTACCTCATTCATAATTCTGATCATATTTTCTCTTATAGCTTGAGCCTTTGTTTCTTCTTCTGTATATTTTTTGAAAAATTTGTCAGGCTCTGGAGTCTGGAAAACATCAGGATTTGTTGGGCCCTGATATATAAGAAAAAAGATTAATCGCAATTTTGCATAAAATCAACTCATTACTCATTCATTCAGTCCAGATTAATTTAGCTAGCTAGCTAAATTAATCCCAGCCCAGCACTAAAGAAAATTACATTGTGATGATGTGATACACTTTCAATCAACTGATAGGTACTTTCTTAGTGCCCGGCAAATATTTTGAGCAAGTAGAATAGATTAGAAACGAATGTATTTTTATTCAAGTAAACTTTCACAAGTACTTTTGAATTGTCAAAATAATATATCACTTTCCAAAAAGCTGTGTAGTCTGTAGTGGGAAAAAAATTGGATAAGTAGCAAAGCAAATTCACGTGCATCCCTTACTTACAAACCAATCGCGTTCAAAATGTTTGCTAGGCTTCATTATTGGCTAACATTAGCACGAATACAATAAGTTCAGTGAATTACAAATTTGGCGATTGTTACAATAGTATGATAACCACAACTTTCGTGCTAGTCTCCCTGTTATATGTACAATGTACATTAGGTATACCTAATATAACACGAACCTCAATTATAAAATGTTTTCCAATCACGAATTCGAGCTTCCTTGACCATGGATTAATGAAAGAAGTCCATTCAGTCTCCAGTTTCAAGTAATCTCCATTTTGCGCCATCATCCTAAATAAACAATGAACCAGAATTGAACCACAAAAGTTTAGCATTTATTATTATTAGTAAATATACAATATATAAATATAAAATAAAGATTAATTATTTTATATACAAACATAAAACGCAGGCAATATGATTTCAATGACTAAGGCCCACTTGCACCAAACTGTTTTAGCAAATATTGTACTGCTTCTACGTTTTGAGTTCATTCCAGGATTGACAGGGATAGAAACATTAATAAGTTATTAAAAAGTTGAATCAAGTCGACCATAGTTAATTAAAATATATTTATTTGTGGGCAAAATATGATAAAATACATTCGCTTTAAAGCATCTCATAGTGAAATCAAATAGATCAAAATCAAATTAAACGGTTAGTAAAAATATATAGACGGTTTAGGTTTTAGGTTTCGCACGAAACTTTTCTGTTCGACGTTAGTGACACAAGTATTCAAAACATGAGTAAAAACTGGGACACACCAAACGCGTATGCAGCACGTAAGCGTAGACGTAGCGCGTACCATGACGTTGTAATGTATGGAACTGCATTAGATATGGCATACCGCTTGCGTGACGTGAACGTTCGCGTAGACGTTAAGCGTGCTGTCATGTCTATGGACTCACGCGCATCACTACGAGCGTGGTCACGTGTAAGTGCTTGGTGTGAATCGGCTCTAAATAGTCATCTTCTAGACCAGAGCATTCTATCTTAGATATTATGACTCAACGAAAAGTTGATCACTATATTTTCATTCATTATAATATATGAAATTTAAGCAATTATATCACAGAAAAGCATAAATCAGTCGCTTTAAAACACAGGCAGTTTTAAGAAAATCGCTTTAAATCACAAATATTGGCAATCGCTGAAAATTGCGCGATTCTGCAAAGCGATACGACCACTAACTAATAGAAACTAAAAACATTGTTTGGCTACTTGTCGTACGATGCAAATCTCATAAGTTATCTTATTGATTTTTATATTTCGCACGGCATTAAACTGGACAAATTATTTATTGATTAAACATAATTTTGGTTTTGGTCACGTTTATACTGATTAAATAAACACAAAAAATTTACAAACGTAGATACAAAGCAATGCCAACATGTTTCGATAGCAAAATAAATACAATCTTCAACATGTTTGTATGTAAATGTTTCGGCGGTGCAAACTTACAGTAAAAGAAACTGCCAACTTGTAGTTTATTTTACTGTCTGTTTTTATATACAATCCTCTAGTAATAGGATGCCCGGGACTTCACCCGCGTGGATTTAGGTTTTTCAAAATCCCGTGGGAATTCTTTGATTTTCCGGGATAAAAAGTAGCCTATGTGCTAGTCCAGGATATAATCTATCTCCATTCCAAATTTCAGCCAAATCCGGCAAGTAGTTTTTGCGTGAAGAAGTAACAAACATACACACACACACACATACACACAAACTTTCACCTTTATAATATTAGTGTGATTAGAGACCCACCTGTAAGGTTTAGAGCGCTGTTCTCCACCCTCCTTCACAATAGTTTCATACACCTGACGCAGATAAAAAAGATCGCTGGGATGGTACAGTAGCAAAACATCTTTTTCTATGATATCCTGTGGCAGGTATCCAAGATATGGCACAGATTCTGGATCAATATAATCGAGCCTTCCACTGGGTGAGTGCCTCATAACAAAAGGTTTTGGGTTGGTAACTATTTCGTTGGGCGCTGCAAAATTATGTAAGTAAATTAATCAGAATCGGTGTTCACGAAAGCTATAAGTATCACGCACGTGACTATTTTCCGGAAAGCAGTTTGGTAAATTTCAGTACTTCTAAGGTTTCGGAGATCTCACGTGGTGTTGGCTCTACGATACGATACTTAAAACTTGTGGTTTTTAAAGTCAGTTTTATTTTCCTTTTGAAATTTTTTTATTTCACATTTTTTAGTGGCCCCACTGTATATTGTTTACTAAGCTATTACACTGATCGCGAGCAATTTGCTCTTATCCATTGAGGAGTTCTGTTCTCCATCTCCGAAGATATTCATCAGATCTTCACCAAATTCATCAAATGGGACCACCTGCACGGTATACCCTTTCAAACAAAAAAAAATCCAAATCGGTCCAGGGTCTTTGAGTAATCGGGGAACATACATAAAAAAAAAGATTCCGACGAATTGAGAACCTGCTCCGTTTTTGAAGTCGGTTAAAAATCGGCGAAGAGAAGCCTATAAAACTGTTCGTTTAGTCATAAAGAAAGCCCGTCAAAAGTTTGTGCCATGTTTTCTTAGCATTTTTAGATAGTAGGTATAATCAGGGGGCACGGCAGTGCCTCCGCCAAGACGAGCCAAAAGGCGGCCGGGGCGTGGCGCTACGTACCTTTTTCTCGAAGTGTTTCGCCGTATTTTTGATAATATATATTTCGCAGTTTTTCATTTTAGCCAGTCTCATCGAGGAACATAAAATTTTTTTCAAAACAGTAATAATTAATTTTAGCGCAGTAGGTAAGTATTATCGATAGAGTTCCATCATAATATTGTGAAATAATGTTAAAGGTTGCTCACGTTGAGCATTTGTCGAAGTCTAATAAAACTTAATAGTTGTTTAATAAATACCATAAAACTAAAATAACTTTAGTAACTTACTTTTGAAGGCGGAGAAGAAGGGTGAAGCTTGAATAACCAAATACATAACTTGTCCCTCATCTTCGTTCATATTTTTAAAGAAGAATTTCAACAAGAACGGCATGTACGTAACAACTCTATCTTTGATTCCAAAACCAGTGTTCAATCCTTTGTATCGTCTTATGCGACAGACCATTGTTGATACGTGGTCCCCAAGATCAGGGGCTGTTGAAAAATATCGTTTAAATAGAAAAATGAGGTTAGGCATTAAAATGATAACACAAAATCGTACCTAGTATCATAGTATACAATGAGTTCTGCAAAATTATGTTAAAAAGTATTTCCCTCGAGACATTCATCTAAGAGATTGATTTTACTGGTATAACATTATTAGAATCTCTTTCAATCTTCATAGGATGGATCATTTTTATAATTTATAAGTATTATATAAAATATTAAACGACATATTAAAATATTTAAATATACTAAAAAGGTCAATAGGGTACAAATAATATACCTCTCCAATCCTTAAAAATATGTCTCCTTTTTTTATGATCACGAAACAACGACTTATTTATTTAATGACTATTTTGGATTGTGCTGTTTGTTTAGGTCATTGGATTTTCTCGTTAAAATCAGTTGCTAACCGCGGAGATCGATCGCTCAAGTGCCTACACTTTGTTCGACTTTCGCTTTAATTAATTTTTTAAACAAGTAAAATCTTTTTAATGTAAAGATCAACGCAAGCCTATACTTATACCCATACAAGATGCAGTTTATGTGTCGGAGAATCGGACATCTTAAACTAAGGACCATATTACAGGAAAATTGTTTGAGCACTTTTACTCATTACTTCTAACAATATTGGCAATTATATTATTGCTCAAGGGGGACCTATTCAAGACTACTTATTTAGTATTTAGTTTACCTGTATCTCGTATGAAATACAATTTCTCCATTCAATATATTTAATTAATCTGGAAAACTAATGAAACTAATATATACTGGATGATTTAAAAATCATGTGAATAGTTTAACATCGGGTATAAAATGATACCAGCGTTCTCTTTCGTCATCCATGTGCCAATCATAATAATGTATAACGACGAACAGTATTAACGATATCCATATTCGCTGCAATAAATTACATACGAACAACCACATCCCACTGAAAACAAACATCGAACAATAGGTAGATATATTTCACTCATTCTGCAAAATCTAAACTACGACTTATTATTTGAAACATAAATATTAGAAACTTAAGTTCTGCCAACGGCAAAATTCATAAAAGCAACTATAAATGAAAAACTTGAAAAGAACTAATTTTTTACCTCACAACAGGAAATCAAGTTTGTAGCCGATTGAAACCCACATTCAAATCAGAAAACCCTGTAAACTTTGTACCATAAAACCATTAACTTTATCATACTAATTATAATAGTAGGTTTAATATACATAGGTACTTGCAGGAGCAGTATGCTCGTATGTAAATCATGTTTGATAATGGTGTTGAGACAAATAATGCAGCACACATATTATAAGCAGCGAGCAATTTGTATCTATTGGCAGCATGGATCATTTAAAAAAAAAATTACCTTTAGTTTGCGTACCATTTACACTTTTTGGGGCCGCTAGTCCGTTAGTAATTTGAGATGCAAATGTATTGCGATCCTGCGAAAATATAAATGAATTTAAGTTAAACTTTCCTGCCAAAGATTTTCTGCTGTGTCTATGCCACGTAGCCACGTTGAAATGGATTCGGAGTATAGGTTTAATTGAATGGAAAGACCTCTTCCATGTTAACCCGTTTCCGTCTTTGACTGCACCTAGCACCAGGTGATATTATATCACGGTCAAGGGCTAACTTATGGTCAAGTAAAATAAATTCAGTTATAAAGGCGTGGTTGTCGTATAAATACATAATGATTATTAATAGTATCAAGAATTTTAATTTCTCAAATATGCAATTAAAATTTTTAATACTAGCATTAATTTAATTAAATTAGATGCTACTACCTTACCACCACTAACATTAATTTATCGGCACTCCGAGCAACTACTAACATGTCGGTGACCCAACCTTGAAGTGCTTGCCCATCACAAAATCACCCAACGCATCTAAAGAAGTTTTCACTTCAAAAACAGTTAATCAAAATAATAACCAGAAAATCGTCTTACCCTTTGGTGAACAAAATCTATAAAAGATCGGCCAATCCACATGTCTTTAGGAAAACCAAGCGCAGTCGTGATGGATGACGTCGTATACATTACGATTCCATCTTGCAAGGATATCACACAAGAAAATCCATCCTGGAGGGTAAACAATAATTAAAAATACGTGTATTAGCTTCAAAATTCATTATATTTTTGGTAGGTATTGCAGTATAAAAAACAGTACGTGACAAACCTGCAAAAGGCCTATCATGTGAAACGCTAGAGCTCAAGAGTACTTATTTGTGACGATGCTAGCAACCTACCTCTTACAAAATATAGATTAATCTTTTATACTCACATAAGTTTGGGTAGAATTTGGATCGCTGGTAACAAACATTACTGGAGTACCAACTGGCGTATCGCACACAACGGGCTAGAATGATAAACCAGAAATAATTTTAGATGCGTTCTGCGTCAATTTTTAATACGATAAAGGCTGCCTTCATGGACATGAGAAAAGCGAGAGATATAAGAAAAACTCACAAACGAGTGAGATTCATTATACAGGGTGTTTGGTAATTAGTAACTATATAATGACGACACGTACCCACGCTACTTTGATCTGATAAATACCATGCTGAAGTATAATGACGAAATAAAATTATAAAAATTTCCATACAAAATTTTAAAAAATTATGTCAAGATTTTCATGACCCTTACGTGCCCTAACTCACTGAGAGCCTTGGCCTCCTTTAAATAGGCGGAGGAATCTCAGTGAGTTAGAGCACGTTAGGGTCATGAAAACTTGGACATATTTTTTTTTTAATTTGTATGGAAATTTTTGTAACTTTATTTCGTCATTATACTTCAGCATTGTATTCATCAGATCAAAGTAGCATGGGTACGTGTCGTCATTATATACTAATCACCAAACATCCTGTATAGTTTAGGGTTTTAGTAACAAAGGGAACGAAATCACATCCTTGGACGAATTGCAGCTTTATTCTAATAATGGAGTACCTCGTCTTTTCCACTCGTCCTATCAGATACTTCCATCGTCTCAGGCCCCTTCTCTGGCTGCACCAACCCGGGCGATTGCGTTTGCGCAACTGCACGAAAAAAATTATACCATTATAAAATTAAACTTGAAAATTAAATGAAAGAGAGTGTTCATTATTAGCTGAAAAAAAATCACAGTCACTCGAACAAAAAGTAATATTACCTGTGCACTTGTGAATACTGAGCTGTTTAGATCATGTGTGTTACCTTAACTTACGAGTAGATATACCGGTGAATATTACAAAACTGTTTGCAGGAAGAAATATTCAAATAAGCAGGCCCTTGGACTTCTGTAATAATAATAATTGTTTTAAATTTTTTTATTATTAGAGATGATAGCGTTATTATTTTGAATTAAGTTGGTAGCTAGGGCTAGTTTAATTACTTATAAAATTATTATGAATGTGCTTATTGTGTATCTTATTTTATTACCAGTTGGCCTTGAAGACGTGGCTGGCCTAACTGTTCCCTGATTCCACATAGGTATTTGTATAATTCCTAATTTTGATTATGAGACCTAGCTATAATAAATTAGAGTTGAAAAATAATATCTCAAATTGCAGTAACAAGTTTTCGTCATAAAATAGCGCAGATTAAAAGCGAAGAATTTTAAAATGTCGAAAAAGCTTGATTTTAAAAACATAACCTCCTTTTTTTGAAATCCGTTGAAAATAAGTTCCCAATTAGACTCATATCATACTTAATATAGAGAATATAATAAAAAATTAGAAAGAAAAGAAACTTTTATTACCATCACTGATGTCTTCCTTAGACGATTCAAAGATCGGCGCGATTTCGGGAACGCATTCATTTTCATTTATGACCTCAGTAACTTTTAAATCCGTTTGGAGACCCTGTAGGGGTATTTTCTTCTTTGCGTCTTTATCTTTGGATCTTTTTTCTGGTGGTTGACTTTCATTGTTGATGCTAGAGAAACCAATTGGTAGAATAAACACGGATACAAAGAACACCCATAGCAGTATTTTATGTAAATAAAATTCAAATGCCGCATGTACGAAATATCATCACTTGAGAAAGGCCCGACCAATTAGTCTAATTCTTTTGGAGACCACCGGATAAGTCAAAAAAGATGGTATTTTTTTTTTTAAATCTCATCTAACTTATTATCCTTGTATTAAGTAAATATAAAGATTTTTCAAACCTGTATCCAGAAGTGGAAGGCTTTCCACCATATCCACTGCTCCCACTTGAATTGCTGCCAGAATGTGTCGATTTCGAGCTACGACTAAAAAGAAGTTAAAACTGTTAAAATCACTGAAATGGGAATATACCAGTACCGGAAGGTGTTTTTTTAAAAAAAAAAAAAGAATCATAGCCATTTGAATCATGACTAACATTCCCCTTTCCCTTCCAACTAAGCGTAAAGCTTGTGCTAGGAGTGTTAATTAAAAATTTGTAACACCCCCGACAAGTGAAGGTTACAGTAACTAGAAAAGAGCTTTCAAACGGCCGAACCAATTTTCTTGGATTATAGCAAAGAACACTCTCGATCAAGCCTAAGACCAAGCAAGTTTAAGACCTACGATGCCACAGACAGATACACAAATACACAGATACACACGTCAAACTTATAACACCCCTCTTTTAGGGTCGAGGATTAACAATTAATATAATTAATGACAGTGATCAGTTGGCGTAGTTAAAAAAAATGTCGTTACCTTGTCGTTACGACAACTCTACCTAGTTTTTTTAATCAGCAATGCGAATAAAAGTAAAAGAGATTCAAAATAAAAAAGATTTGTTTTTGAGATGGTAGATTAATTTGACCAAACAACTATTCAATGTTTCTTTCCAAGCTGCAAAACCCTTGCGAAACTGACTTATACTTGGCTGGTTTTTAGACTGAAAACTGAGGCTCTGTTTTTCAACCCACGCACACGTTTTCAGTCACGCGGCAGCGACGAAGTGTATAATCTATGTATAGAATCATCTACAGACCAATTTCACGTGTAGATACTCCTTTTCTAATAATAGTTATGTTCAAGTTATAATTTGGGATAGTAGGTAACTGGTAAGTAGTATGTAACTAGTAACAGGCGGTAACTGGATTACGCTCGCCTTCAGCGAGAATATCGGACATGTGCAAGTTTTTCTTGCACAGTTAAAAACTGGTTGAGATAACCATAATCGAAATTGTGTTTTATTTTTGGATTTGACTTGTACACTGTACAAAGTTGGTGCAGAGAATCCGAACCCAATGGTGGGTTCTTCCTTGTAGAGTTAGAGTCCACGATGCTCGCAATGCGTAGATTATGTAATAGTGTTCTTTTTTAACCCCCGACCCAAAAAGAGGGGTGTTATAAGTTTGACGTGTGTATCTGTGTATCTGTGTATCTGTGTGTCTGTGTATCTGTGTATCTGTCTGTGGCATCGTAGCGCCTAAACGAATGAACCGATTTTAATTTACTTTTTTTTGTTTGAAAGGTGGCTTGATCGAGAGTGTTCTTAGATATAATCCAAAAAAATTGGTTCAGCCGTGTAAGAGCTATCAGCTCTTTTCTAGTTTTCTTGAAGAAAAAAAGGTTAGATAACCGTTAAGTTCATAATATTATGTCAATTGACAAATGTCAAGCTGTCAAGATGGACGTTGCCTAGATACATAATTATTTATTTGAAAATGATGTTTTGGAAAACTCAAATACTTTGTCGGGGGTGTTATAAATTTTTAATTTACACTTGTTTTATTGACTTGTTACTTTGACTCTATATCGATGACTAAACGTTATAATCTTAACCTCTGCGGTGAGTAGAGTCGATGCTATTTAACGAAATGTAACTACTTATCTATCAGTGAAATAAATTTATGTATGTAAAGTGATACCTATTTTTTTTTTCAGTGAAGATCATAAGATCACGTAGTGCTGGAAATAATCCCCTATATACAAACTCAAAAACTAACTTACAATACTCTAGTAACTATAGAGTAGACATAATATCTATGCGAAAGTATGGGTATATATCTCTTTGAGTAATACCCATTCTTTCATAGTAATAATCGACACAAACTTACCTTCTTCTAGATTGGCTGTTACTACAGCTGTTGGAGTAAGCGGAATCCGATACTTTCGCATTATTCTCTGATTCATCCAGGTTATCCATATTAGTGATTTTTTCTGAAAACATAATTATCATTAATTAAGTGTTGCTTACAAACTAAACTTACTTATAGATATCGACATACAAGTGTCATGTAATTGCAGCGCCGAGTTCAATGCCTTCGGAGTCTGAAACTTTATTGTATTTCAGCGAAAAGGTACTATTTACCTTTATATATTTATATTTTACTAACCTAATAAGTTAATTAGCTGACATAGCTTAAGTGCTAGTTGAGAATATTAAAGTGGCAATAGGCAAAACACATAATTCGATGAACCTATGGGCGCTGGGGTTCCAAGGTGCTGGAATGGGAACTACCATCCAGAAAGGGCAGCATTGATATACTCCATAACAGTTAACATCAAATAAGTTGTAGGGACCCGCGGGTTTTAGTCAGCGCAAGACCATGGCCAAGTCCCTGTAAAGACCTATGCCCATCTAACGACGACGGTGAAGGTTGCTAATTATAATTAGCAAAGACTCAGAATAAAACTAATTGACAATCTATCTCCTTATCCATTACCTAGGTCATAGATTATACAGTTATACCACTAACCCAATGGCCAGGATGGCACTATTCTTGCATGTTGTCTGAATAGATAGGGTAAGGAACTTCCTCCCTAACGAGGGAAACCAAGCCTAGGCTTAGGAGAGCAAGAAAAAATTTAACTTTATTCATGAGACGGAAAACCATTACCTCTACCATTGTTCCGGCCAAAAATCCGTCATGGATACCACCCCGCCACGGGGGAGCATAGTGGTTTTGTCAGACTTCTCGACTAAAAACCTCACGAAGTTCCGACCCACCGGTTAACTTCTTTCGTACAATTAATTACCTACCTAAGGTGAAAGTTTTTTTTTATAGTCTGAGTTTTCACCACTGAAGTTTGAAGTAAGAATCTGTACAAGTTTGAATCACGTTTGGGCAGCAAGAACACGTGCCCAATGCCACAACGCAGGGAAAGATCGATTGCTAACGAGTCGCACGCGTAATCCAAAAAAATACTATTTTTTTAAGGTTCCGTACTCAAAGCGTGATAACGGGTCCCTATTACTAAGCCTCCACTGTCCGTCTGTCTGCCAGCGGGCTGTATCTCGTGAACCGTTATAGGTAGAGACTTGAAATTTTCACACAATATGTATGTATATCTATTGCAATTTGCAGGTACAACATTAAATAATACAAACAAAATGGGAATACGGAACCCTTCGTGTGTGAGTTCGACTAACACTTGACCAGTTTTTATACATTTTATAGAAAACACGAACGAGGTCCCGTGCTGGTGGTAACCACACGTCCTCTTAACTTTTACTAGATGCGAGTAAGAGCTTTATAAGTCGGTATTTCAAAATGTGTTTATTTATTTATTAAATGCCACCTACTTTACATGATTTTTTCTCGGAAAAATTACATCAATAAATTGAAAAACGTGATAATATTTCTCAACATACAAAGCCAAGTACAAGCCTCATCATAGCCAATTTGTATATAGGTTTTCTCAGATCTCCATCTCGAGTTTTAAAGGACAAGGTTATTTAATAACTTTGTCCACCTGTCCACCTGTCCACACACACACACACACACACACAAGGTAGGCAACTTATACCTCTTAAATACGACAAGGGTGAGTCAAAAATAAGTTTGGTTCATAGACTTACAATTTTTTTCGTACCCACAAGAGACCTACTTATGTGTAACTCTATATCTTGACCATGACGATGAAAGTTTTTAGCAAGTATGGCACGAAGCTCTACCATAATAATATGCGCTTTCTGACACGCGCTTGGCCAGTTTTGTAATATCTTGGTTCTTATCACACTTCACACCAATATTATAAATAAAGGCGAAAGTTTGTGTGTATGTATGTTAGTATGTTTGTTACGCTTTCACGCAAAAACTACTAGACGGATTTGGCTGAAATTTAGGATGCAGGTTGATTATACCATGGATGAACACAGCGCTTCTTTTTATCCCGGAAAACAAAGGAGTTCCCACGGGATTTTTAAAAACCTATATCCACGCGAATGAAGACGCGGGTGGTCAAGCGCTTGCCTATAGTGAATTTAAAAAAAATACAGCAATTATTTTTTTCAAAAGTCCAGGAAAACCCATATAACAAATTAGGTACCATAATATTATAAAATGTTCCATTCACAAAGTTATCCCAAAATTGACATGGTGGCAGTGGTGGGATGAGAACTAACTTTTATTGCTAAATACCCATAACATTAGGGTAACTTTGTCAAAGCATAAAAGTTGGAAACCTCTACGATTTTTCATATTATTTTGTTGCAAAATTACATACCTTTAGGATCACTTATTTTACGAAATAAACCATATTTACACAAAACTTTTTGATAGTATCCTAAAAATCGGCGTTACTACCTAAGTTTACTAATGTTACCTGTCTCTACTGTACCCGTCTCGATTGCAGTTTTGTGTATCTTTGGATGACTTATCTTTAGTATATAAGTACTATTTTATTCTATTACTTACTTGATAACTGCCACTTCATAAAAATAAAAATCAAGTATTTACCTGCGTTGGAATTTTTAGTCCATTCTCCTTTCACCACACTAATTTTGTAATCTCAAATTACTCTACTGCTATTTGGAAAACGTTTATAACTTAAGGAATACTAAACTTTTATTAAGTAAACACCAAAATTATATTTAGTTTTTATCTTTTAATCAATCACTTGATGTTAGTAAACATTTAACTCGACTTCTCTGCTTGTCGGGAGTTATACGATTGGTTAATTTTGTTCCCTCGATCATGTCAGACGTATATTAGGGATGTGCTACTGAGGCTCGAGTATCGATACTCGATAAACTACTTCACGTGTTGAGTGAATTCACATGTGTATTCTATTTACAATACACAGAGAAGAGAGAAATATTATTAGAAGTAAAATATTATTAATATTGTAAACTTTATAGTATAAGAATACGGTTTTCATGTAACTAACCTTAGGGCTGAGAGTTCTCCATAATGTTTGCAAAATTGTGTAAAGTCTGCCGAACTATACTGGGTCTGCGTAACAGGTTATGACCTAAACCCTTCTCATTCTGAGAGGAGACCCGTACTCAGTAGTAGGCCGGCAGTGAATTAATCATGATGAAGATGATGATTCAATGTGTAAAGGTTTGTATTATGGCCAAACCTTCCCTATTTTGAGAGGAGACAGTGACCTGTTAATTGTTGCGATGATGAAACTCAGGTTAGAAGCGGTGGTAGTCACTAGGCTCTTAAGACTTCAACCTCCTATTTTGGAGTTTCGGGACATGAGCCAAGGCACGTACCTCTAACTTTTCGGAGTTAATGCGTTTTTGGCAATTAAATATCACTCGCTATAACGGTGAAAGAAAAGTCTATGTCAAGGCTTTTCATTCCAGAACTGTACACGCGAATTTCTCATTATTAATTTATTTTTTATTTTTTATTCAGTACAAGTTAGCCCTTTATTGCAATCTCACCTGGTGGTAAGTGATGATGCAGTCTGAGATGGAAGCGGGCTAACCTGGAAGGGGTATGGCAGTTTTCATTAAACCCATACTCTTTTGGTTTCTACACGGCGTCGTATCGGAACGCTAAGTAGCTTGGCGGTATCATTTGCCAGTGGGGTGGACTACTAGCCACGGCCGAAGCCTCCCACCAGACCAGACCAGAAATTTAGAAATTGTAAAGTGCCAACCCCTGCCAGGATTGGATGCCTGATTATATCAACAAATAAATTGAAGTAATGGTTATAGTTACTTGTGTAAACTGTCTATATGCCTGAGAGTTCTCCATAATGTTCTCAAAGGTGTCTGAAGTCTGTTTATCCGCACTTGACCAACGTGGTAGACTGTGACTTAAACCTTTCTCATCCTGATAGAAAACTCATGCTCAGCAGTGAGCTGGTAATGGGTTTATGAGATGATAATGATGAACCTTAATATCTAAGGTTATTATTATGTAACTGCGATCTATATATCGGTAAATTGCAAGGTGATGACACATCACTAAGATTCACACTCCTAAACACGTGAGCGTCGTTGTTAGCTTAATGTGAACGCTCAACCCCGCGGCCCAGCACGTGGCGTCAGAAAGAGAGAGCAATACCACAAAGAAATTTATAAGGTCCCACCGCGTGAAAATAATTTCCACGGAAACGCTTTATTTTCTAGGAACACAAAGTATCCTATTTACTTCTTTGGTTTTTGTGCATTTCGTTTAATACGGTTAAGTACTAGATAGTTCAGGCTCAAAACACTTAGTAGGTAGATATAATAGGAGTCTATAAATAAAAAACAATCTAACCAGACACACTTTTGGAAGGTGTTATGATACGTAGCATACAGTCCTTTTGTCAGAAAAAAATCATGCTTTTTAGGGCACGTGCCAAAATTTTACCAAGTCATTGCTCTGTAATTTAACGCAGGCGTTCCTCTTCTTTAACCCGGGTTTCTTTACCGAACTTAGACGAAGTTGGCCGATAAAGTGAGACCCCTAATCCAAGCTGGCCACCCAGGTCGGTGAGGACTTTAGGAAGTGTTGCTCGGAAGCCAATAATTATTATAGTCTTTTCGTTGACAGATACGCCGCTGCATTTAAGCAGTGTCCAGTTGTGGTTCCGGTATATGATAACGTTATAGAGGATAATTCACAGTATTATTACCAGCGGTCAGTAAAGCTGACACTAGTGAAGGGCTGAAACTCATTTCCCATTCCAATTGAGAAGCTCTTCCTTTTTTAAATTCTCTCTTTTTTAAAAATTATAAATTATAGACCAGCCAAATGGCTGCAATCAAACTTGCTGGTAAGTGATGACGCAGTCCAAGAGCTCGTTCACACAGGCTACGTAAGCGTAGACGTAGCGCGTACCATTGCGTTGTAATGTATGGAACTGTATGAGACATGGCATACCGCTTGCGTGGCGTGAACGTTCACGTAGAAGTAATACGTGCAGTTATGTCTACGGGTTCACGCGCGTCATTACGCACGTGTCACGTGTACGTGCTGCATACGCAATTGGTGTGAATCGGCCTTAAGATGGAGTCTAAGCCTTTTCACTCTTGACTTGAAGGAACTTGAAGTTTTTAGGGCTCTGCTCTGAATCATGGGTAGGTAGTTAACAACACCGAGTATCAGGATTATACGGAGTTGGTAACCGAAGTTCTTAGTCTTTACCTATTTAGTGCCTAAGTTGGCAGGTAGGTAGGTACCTTACCTTCATTCTCAATAGACGATTTTTTTCGATAAGTAATTAATTGGCCATCCTCCCTCTACTTATAACTTATTTCTTTATTTGAAAGAATTTATTATAACCGTCAAGTTAGTCCCATTTGGTCAAAATCTGGATATATTGAGAGATGAAGGATGACATTCATGAGATAGAACAAAACGATTAAAAACACGATTCACCCGTGGACAAAAATGAAAACCCGTGGACCGATTTTGATGCTGGTCATTTTCCTTGTACCAAATTGGTAAAAATAGTAATTAATGATGTCACACAAGTCGAAATAGCTGCATATCCATGATAATAAAATTATGATAAACGTGTTGCAAGATACTGTAATAAAAATCCAGGAGATCAATGAATTTATTTTGCTTTATTAGTTTATCAATCTACAAATACATTTGTACACCGGTAATTTGAAACATCTTGTGGCATTTTTTTGCCCTAACACTCATAATATATTATTATATACCAATTTAATAAATTTCACTTAATTTCTAATCTTCAAATAAAACATTATAATTTCTAAGGAATTTTTTCTGCGCTTTACATTCTAGGTAGATGATAATATTAATTTATAATAATTGGTAACCATAATCTTTATAAAATTAAATACATTGGAATGGTAACAAAACAAAATCTTTTTGTACAAAATATAAATATGATAAAAACGCGTAGGCTTAAGATATCGCTCATTCCCACTGGTACAACGGATTAGTTCAACTTTTGAACTAGTGAGACTTTTGTCCCAGTAGTTCAACTGCTGTCTTAAAACGAATACAGGTATATAAGTTTATTTTCATTAATTTTTTTTGGATTCTAGCTATAAAGTTAGAGTTTGATTTGCAAGTTGAAAATATTTCAAGCGTATATTATTACCTACTTAGGCTGAAATCTATACCGTAGGTATTTTGATGTCAAAACAGACCGATTTATAATAACTCTACATAACCTAGACCATGTACCATGACCATGGGCATGGCAACAATGGAAGGACGAGGCGAAGCCGAGTACTTCCAAAGTGATTTTAAAAGGCTCAGGCTGAAGACCCTTATAAACCAAACCAGGTCGAAGGTTAATCTCTATTTCAGCCGAGATTATTGTATATATACCTACTTTTCCCTCATTTGCGCGGAAACAATATAAAATATGAATTCAAGAAAAATGTTAAATTGCAATGTACACAGCTGTTATAAATTGAATAGGTACCTACTTGTCATGAAATTCAAAGGAAATTCAATAATTATTCTTTTAACGAACTGAGTACCTAGTAGGTAAATACCTACTCATTTTTAGAGTTCCGTACCTTAAAAGGAAAAAAAGAACCCTTATAGGATCATTTCGTTGTCTGTCTGTCTATCGTGTCTGTCAAGAACGATCCTCATTTCTAGTGCCAAGATAAAGTTATGGACAATGTTTCATTAATGAAAACACAATTTTTACCTCCCAAATAAGGTATTTTACCTGTACTAATGGCTGATTTTTACAAAACAAATTGAAAAGTATTGTGTTAAAATAAAAACTTCTACACTAATTGAAAAGAAACGCACATTCAGCCTTTTTAGTAATAAATAGGTTTCACGTGTATGGAAAAAAAAATCTTGCACGTGTTATTTTATTTATATACAGCAGCAGTGTGAAATTACGAAATCTGCATTCAGCATTTATAACAATAAATACCACGAGTAGGTACCTAAAAACCGCTCAAGTGCGAGTCGGGTTTCGCTATTTTAGGGTTTCGTACATAATTATCAACATCATATTTTCGGTGTATGAAATATTTCTTGTCTGAGTAAACATTGCAGTAAACCGTGAAAGAAAACCCCAAAAAATGTTCGTTTGTTTTGATCACAGCTTACAAACTATTTTATAAATCGTTTTTTTTTTTCAGTATTTGTTGTTTAAACACAGTATATGGTACATAATGTACCGAAATTTTATATTCCTAAATGATTCCTAACTACGAGTAGTTTAGCCGTAGTTTAGTAGTTTAGTAAAGCCCCCATGGTCTAAAACTGACAAATTCGACAGCCCGCATTTCTTTATTTTTTGAGATAAAAAAATATATATTCGTACTCTACTCAATGAGTAGAGTACGAGTAGAGTACTCAATGTAGTAAGTAGAGTACGAATGTGTATATGAATACTCTAAATAATGATAGCCCACATGCTTGGTTAAGAAAAAAAATATTTTTGGCACCTACTTCATGTATGGGGATGCCCGCCTGATAAATAATTTACTTGAATTTTTAATTCAATATATGGTTTTGGGTCAACGTTCTGCACCAAACACCAAAATTTCAGGTTTGTAACTCATTTCGTCTACGAGCTAGAGACCTGTGACGCGCGGGCAGACAGACGGGCAGACGGACAAACAGACAGACAGACAGACTGATAGACAGACAGCAGAGTGACAATCGGATTCCGTTTTTACCCTTTGGGTACGGAACCCTAAAAATATCCAATTCATATGTTAGTATGCATTTTATGAACGTCGTCAGCAGTCCAGCACTGTTATACTAGAAATTGCTGACGTGTGCTGGTGTTTTGTTTTATTGGTGTTTTGGTGCTTTGGGTACAATTGCATTATGTACCACTTGGCAAGTTTAGTTTAGTTTACTAAGCAAAAGAACCACCTTACGAACTTTTTGCTTTTATCAAGGACCTCCACAAAATTCCCTCTGGACCATTAGAGGTTGCGATGTTTCAATCGTCCGATCGATATTTTACGATCAGCCTTTAAACTAGAACCATATTATATCGGAATCATGTTATTAAATCTACATTTGCCTACATTTTCAATAGCCTACCAACAGTTAAAAAATAACGTGACAAAGCATATTATAAATTATGATATAGTAACAATTTAAATGTTCTCAAACTTAAATAGATATATGAACATTATAAACGAAATTATAGGGACTCGAATTCTTAGAAATGTAACGGTTTCTTATCGCAAGAAACATAATTTAGGCTTAGACTATTTTAAATTTCAAATATAGATAGCTATAGAAAACTCTTGAAGATCAAAATACACTAACAGAAAGAGGCTAAACTTTTTGAAAGTTACCATTTTAATGGATAATGCCCATTTACTACTATTTATATTTGGTTACTGCAGCAACGTTTAACATCACTGAGCGCTCCATATCCTTCCAGTCCAGTATGGCCAAGAATGACTAATGACTACGTCTGCATTTTGTTCCGCAGTTTACTCTATACTGATTCAAATTATCCTCACTCTCAAGGAGCTTTAATTTATTATATTGGACTATAATTATAATAATAATTAAATGACTAAATCTTATACTTAATTCTCACTTATGAGTTATGACATCTTTATTTCAAGATTAATACTTACGCCTTAAAACTGGAGGTTACAGTCCTTAGCAAAATATCAATATGGAAGCTATTTTAAAAGGACACTAAATACCTATAATTTTAACACTAACTGATTCGGCTAAAATATATTTAACACAGCAAACCAACATTTGAAATGTCAAGTACCTAGTTTTTGATTTAATGATAATGGTTTAACAGGGCTCTCTCCGTCACTCGTTTCATACAATCGTAGTTCCAATTTCATTTGAACATTAAGCAATCAAAGTCCATGAAATTTTGCAGACATTCTTCTCTCTGGGCTGGTTTCCGCACTTAAACGTTTCCGTCTGTTGTGCGATTTTGCAGACATATTCTAGAAACTAATATCTGTGTCTGTGGTGTTTTAGATTTTTCTAAAAATATGTAGTTTTAAAATTACAGGGGCTCAAAGATTTGTATGAAAATTTTTAAGACCGCGTAACTTTGAAACCGAATATTTTAACAGAAATCTGGAAAACCACAGACACAGATATAAGTTTCTAGAATATGTCTGCAAAATTACATGGACTTTGGTAGCTCAATCTTCAAATGAAATTGGAACTAAGATTGTATGAAACGAGTGACGGAGAGAGCCCTCTTAATATCCAGTATTAGAAATATCAGCTATCCTCATCTGTTATTTAATACATATAAAGAATAAATGCCAGATAATGTATACCTAGATTGATACATCGCGCATCGGTTGCCTAGCTAAATCACGTGGGAATGATGTTAAACAATTTTAAAAAAAATTTTTTTCGATAAACAGGAAGCGTTACTAATAATATACCCTCCTCTGTTTTTTATCCAATTTTATATCAAATGAAAGATTATTTTATTCCCTTACCTAGCACAATATATTATTATCACGATTAAATAACAGATCAGGTAAGATATTCCTAATACAGGAATATCTCATACCATAATAATAATACAATGACTAGCTTGGCAAAACATAAACGAAAAATACTCTTAGGCACTTTTGCAATAAATGAAACGTTAAAAGAGCTATATTCAATAAACAACTATACAAAATCTGCCAAGCAATAAAACAAATATCTATTTAACTGTACTTACATTGCAAAAAATATTTTCTATAAATCACCTACTAGTTTAACTATAACATACCTAGAAAAGACTATTTATAATATTAACAACGACAAAGATTATTTTTTATGTGTATTTAATACATCCTAAATTTTACAAAGCTAATTCGATTTTGTACATACGAGTACAAAAAATATGTTTTCGGTAGGTACAAAGTATTAACCAGTGATGTTATTAAAAGTTTTGTATAATTTCGGATAGGGGTGGAGTCTAAATGAGACATGTTATCTATTGTAGTTGGTACCAAACTAGAATAATCTAGAATAAAATCAAACCATTTATCTATTTGTATTTTACTTTTACAATTCCATAAATCTCAAATAACCGTTACCGAAACAATCCGGAAACGAGAGGATAATCAGAAATAATTTCATATGTGTATCCGTATCTGAAACCGGTTATCATGTTATTCCTATATCCGTATCCAGATCTGAAATTCATATCCATAACATCACTGATATAATATACGGTGGAGACAAAGGGGGTTCAGAGTATAGTCGTATCTTTAATAACGTTATTGTGCTCGATATTTTATTTTGAATTATGATATTAAAATTATGTGTAACATATTATTATTATACAACAGAATATTATGTTGATTTCCGCTTCATGACAAAGATGGGAAATGGTTATGAGGTTTGCTTTACTTTTGTTACTTTTTTAATTATTGTTATAATAAATATTATGTATAGGTACTTGCAGAGTATGAAAATCTTACAGAGGGATAGCCTGTGGATTCAATCGTTTAGTACCTACAATACAGAACCAAAGTAGGCAAATCGTATGATGAATCAACAGAAATCCAGGCCACCTAACCCAAACCTAAGCTCCATATAAATCTCATATAGAGCACAGGTCCTGATTTTGCTCAAACAAGTTTCAAATAAAAATCTGTCCCTTTTCAACTGTAACTAAAACCAACAGTCCGCTATAAGAATATCTCATTCTAGATTTCTGTGGATTCATTATACTATTTATTAGAATTAAGATTTATGTTAGAACAGGTTCATAGAAAATTTAAAACTTTGAATAAGAAACGGAAAACACGATTATTTAACCATTCTCTAATTCAGTATTACACATTTTGCAAAAATATGAACCTACTTAATTTTTAATAATACTGGATGAGGTTATATTTTGGTCTCCTTTAGTATCGTAATTGTGCGATTACGTAGCATTGTATTATAAAATTGTACTAAAACAAATCGACCGTCAAAATTCACACTAAATAATAAGCCGATATGAACACAAATACTAAGTCAACTATTTATAATATTCTAGCGAAATAAACATCGCATGAATATCGATATTGTTATTGTCTTTGGAATCTATAGGTTTTTCTACTTGTATCGCAACGGTGTTCTAATTTCTTTTTAAGTCTAAATGCCCGTTCGTATGAGCGAGTGCTTCTTCTTAGTAGCTTTTAGGGTCGGGGCACATATAGCGGAGCGCAGCGCAGAGCGTTTTTCACAGTCAAAATATTATCGACATTATCCTCATTGAAATAATATCTAAAATCAATTGTGCATCCACACGCAGTCCCGCGCGTGCTCGCGCATTATCTGGTACAAATTCACGCGATTAGATAACTTCGCGGGCATGCTCTGCGCTGCGCTCTGCCATATTTGCGCCGGCCCTTCGATCATCTTTCACGCTACAGAGTAGGGATTCTAGACGCTCAGGCGATAGTAGCCAATATATTAGGTGCGTCCAGTTGAGGTACGTCAATGTTGTATATATAAACTTGCATTGTTGAACACCTATGTAAGTATGGAATACTCGGGTCGCCGTTTGCCGGCAAAATTCTCTGAAATGGAATGTAAATGTATAATTGTAATAAGCATCTACTTTTATTTAATAGCTAAGTTTTTTTTATATTTCGTCTTACACAACAGCCATTTTATAAAGCTGAATTTAACTTATTTCGCAGCTTTTAGAGCTAGCCCGCACTGCAAATAATAGGAAGAAATCTATACCGGGAGATATTATTTACAATTTTGATCTTTTGGCATCTTTTTGGAAGAAATTCAAGAGTTTGGAACTTTGTCCATTTCAAAATTCATAGATAGATAGGTACGTCCACATTGGCCAAGAATTGCGTACGAACTGACACAAATCGTGAGGATATAATATTATATGTATTCGCCACACGTGTTTATGGGTCTGGTTTAGAACTTGGATAAACTAACAAAAAATCGCACAGGGGGATTTTGCAGTGCGGACTTACCCAAGGTTTGGACTGTATCTGGTGCTGAGGGAAGATCAGCCTCTGATGAACTAATGACAGTCAATCAATTATAATATCTAGGCATGGAACTAGGAATCAGCTTCGCTTATTATCTAGGCACCTAGTAGGTATAATGGTAATCATGTAACTCGACCAAATAAGGACTCCATTCAACTTATTGATTGTTATCGATAACTTCTTTATATAACACACACATTATTATAAAACAGTTATCCTATTATAGACAACATTTATAAGTTTTAGCGCCTAATTTGTCTTTCGAGACAGCTAGGCCGGTCGCGGAAAAATATGATACCAACAACTATGTTTAAGCTTTAGCCCAATTAAATATGTATTTCTTAAACATTTAAGAGTTATTTGTAGATACAGAGAAATGATGTCCATTTATCTCTGCACTACTAACATTTTACATCACACGTACTCAATACTGTCGCACTTTTGGCACGCGCATCATGTATTTACCTACTTACCTACTCGTAAATATCAGAATGATTGTACAACTATCTACGATTGCATCTAAAACAGTCATAAATCATATTGATCCAGGATCCGCAGCCAGGCTTTACTTATTTTCTGAAAAACAAAATGTATGGGATAGAGTATGATAGTTTACTTTTAATGCATGTATAACTTTTATATCTAATAGCTTGTACCGACAGCTAATTTATGGGTATCAGCTGCTAAAGGTACCTGCGTAAAAACATTAAGCAATTTTCTTAAAGTTTGAGGCTGATGTATGATTTACATAATATTGTTTATAGTAAATATTTAGTATTGGCAGACAAAAATATTACATATTATTCATCTTACATAAAGTCTGAGTCGTAATTTTAACATATGAGTACCTGTGTTAATAGTACACACTAAGGACCGGCGCACATATGGTGGAGCGCAGCGCAGAGCATTTTTCACAGTCAAAATTTTATCATATAAACTCATTGAAATAATATCTAAAATCAATTGTGCATCCGTACGGATATTCGCGCAGTTCGCGCGTGCTCGCGCATTCTCTGGTATAAGTTCGCGTAATGTGTCACCCGATTAGAAAACTTCGCGGGCATGCTCTGCGCTACGCTCCGTCGCGCTCCGCCATATGTGCGCCAGCCCTACACTATCCATTTTGTTTCTCAAAAAATAAGTAGGTATGGTCTAGCGGTGCTGGGATATTGCCCTCAATTTTCGTAAGTTACTCTACGAAATGATAATAATATTATGTGATTTGGCACTGGTAGTTGATTATTATTTTCCATCTTCTCTCATTTTTATCTAAATATAAATTAAACGTGTACCTACTACTTAGGTATTACAATAAACTAGTCTAAATATTCATACAGTAATTATCAAGACGAAATATTTAATTTAATACACAAGAAACAAGTTACTTACTTTGAAAAATATCCTAAAATCTGTATTCCCTCCCACTACTATACGTCATGTAGGAAAAGCAAATAATACATAACACCACTGTCCGCTCTAAAAAGATATTAAGTAAATTACAGTCGAGGCGCAAATAAATATTATCATTGCCGCACTTGTAACATAAAGTATAAGTAACTATTAAAGGATATTTGTGGTTATTTTGGGTTATGCTTGCTTTTCCTACGCGTATGGGAGGGCGGGCGTTGCACAGTATGTACATAGTGTTATATTAAGTAAGTACTATTGCCCGTACCTAAAGATATAAAATATACAGATTCTATCTGATTCTATAGATATCTATCTCTTTTAATGGATAACAGCAAAACAAGTTTCTTCTTCCTTGTATATTATGGACTTTCGCAAAGTAACAACAAACTTTTATCCATCATTATTTTAATTTTTACTTTGAGTTTCCTTTCTGCAATTCACAAATAATGACAAACTGACAATTTCTATATGTATTACATTTGTCTCGTAAAGTATTTCTTCGACTATTTATACATTTTCTAAGGATGGTCCACCGATTAATCGTACCCTTGACTGTATTGGGTCAATTTTCTTTTATCTATAGCTGATAGCTCTGCAATAATTAATAAATTTATTTGTGTTTGTGTCCCTTTAATTTACAAATTCAAAAATACAGTGATTGATTTTTGTTATCTTCCATAATACTGGTTTTTAGTTTCATTAGTCTAAAATATTGTATCTCATAAAGATAAAAAATAATAAGCTATTATATCCTAGATCTATTATATCCTTCACAGATTTCAATTAAGATCCAGTGCAAGAGCTATAATTGAATTTGTAACCTAAAAACCAAACGCACTGTAAACAATTTTGTAAACTTAAACAAAGCTATGATATAATTTAGAAGCGATAGACGAAAATTTAAACGTAATTTTTATTTGTTTAAAAGAAGTTAAAGCTGAGTTGTTTTAAATAAATAAAATAAACCTAAATAAAATTTTACAAACTTCAAACTTAAATTTAATTTTCGTCTTAAACCTAAGCTTTAGAGAAGGCTCTCGTCTTACGTCTGGGACGTCATAATACGTACAGTTCTTTTAAAAAGTCAAACTGCTTTTTTAAATCGTTTGTATATCTTCCTCTAATATAGTTTCTGTCTGACATAGATACAGACATCACATTTGAAAAGTTGGTACGTATCGACCTAGTTCATAGTGCTTTTACTAACAACTAAGATTCTAAACATAATATGTCATACAACATCATAGTATGTTATTAAGGACAATTAGAAATTGTTGATGCATTGTAAC
Organism: Maniola jurtina; assembly: GCF_905333055.1. Classification (NCBI taxonomy): domain Eukaryota; kingdom Metazoa; phylum Arthropoda; class Insecta; order Lepidoptera; family Nymphalidae; genus Maniola; species Maniola jurtina. The sequence goes on along the minus strand of NC_060058.1, from coordinate 5,732,321 downwards.
CAGCACAGACGCGGTGCATCAGCATGATGTGGACTCAGAGTAGACTCGTAATATAAAATGTACCTACTTCGACACCTTCTAAAGAGATTTTAAAACCTAGATAATAGATATATAAATCAACGTAAAATTAATATTTTACGAAGTTGCTTATTTATTTCTTTGGCATAAAAATATTTGTCTGTAGCATTTACTTTGGTTAATATGAACTTTGGCTTAGTTAAATAGACTATAGTACGCGACAGGTTGAGATGGCAATCGGGGTATGAGGCGGGGGGACGCTCGGCACACCCGCACGTCACCTGCGCTCACCCGCAGCGGGTTAGCGCGGGTCTGTAATATAATAATGGTGATAATTTGGTTGTACTCAGTGGCACAATCTCTAAAGTAAAATGGCAGGCCTAAATGTAGAGCCATCTTTTCTAGAGAAATTAGGAATATGGTACTACATTTGAATCTGATATCTGTTGAGCAGGTAGGTAGGTACAACCAAATGAGCACCAATGTCAATGCTTATTGACTTATCATTCTTTATAATATATTGAATCAAAGTATGGACATTTTAGCATTTAAGCTATCGAGAGTGATATTCATTATGAATTCAAACAAAAACCTTTATCTGGCGACCCCGGATGGGTTCGAAACTATTCGAGCTTACTTCGAATAATCATGTCCAGCCGGCTTTTGCTTGTATTTGTAAAGTATGGACAGTAAATTATACATGGCAATGTTTCATCATGAACTGTCCACTGCTTCGGCTGGAGGTTGGACGCTAATTCGCACCGCGTCGGGGCCTACTACAATTTTCACCTGAAAATAATAAAACACAATTTTAGTTCAAACACCTCGAAATAGGTCTTGATAAAGGTAATATACCAGCGATTTCAATTTTACTATTTTGGCATAGGTACATCCGGTAATAAAAATTGCCATTGAAAAACCTGACACGCTTTACTTCACCGTCTCAGTTAAAACGGTTAGGTTATTTTGAGATACTTAGAGCCGGCGCACATATGGCAGAGCGCAGCGCAGAACATTTTTCACAGTCAAAATATTATCGACATTGTCCTCATTGAAATAATATCTAAAATCAATTGTGCATCCGTGCGGATACTCGCGCATCCGAACGCAGTTTCGCGCGTGCTCGCGCATTCTCTACTAGAAATTCGCGTAATTTGTCACGCGATTAAAAAATTTCGCGGGCATGCTCTGCGCTGCGCTCCGCCATATGTGCGCCGGCCCTTATAGTGTTTGTAATGGTTACCTAGTCCCCGCGTCAGACATTCATGGCGTAGTATACGGGATTCTGAGGGGCAGTCATGGGCGAGGTGGCTGTAGCTGCCCCTTCTGGAGCTCCCCTCGCTGTGCGAGAAGGGGAGCCCGGGGCCGGCTGGTATAAGGGCGCTGCAACCTACAACACATTACATGGTTATAACATCGATGTATACGATGGGTTATAATAAAAGAACTAAATATTAACATTTCCTACTCTAAAATATGAAATAAAATATGAAATAAGTAACGGTTCGAAGTAAAACTATACCATAACACTATACTTTTACTTTTGACATGACTGTAGAGACATATCCATAAGAATCTCATTGCAAGTCGATCTCAAAATGTATGCATAGGAAACTGATAAACTCTCAATGATAATGAAAAAGAGTCAAACTTTAGAGTCTGAAGTTTGATTCTTTTTGTTTATTATTACATTAAATAATGTGTGATAGTAATATTACTTAAAACTACAAGGGTTCCAAACGCACCCTGGTCTGAGAAGAGCCCTCAACAATCTCAGCTGGATATTCAAGAGAATTTATGCTCAGATTTGTCACGAACGGAATTCAGCTTACAAAATTTAATGCGTGGAAATTCCACTAAAATTTGTAGAATAGGCATTTAATATACCTACTTTTTCAGAATAGCAGATCATCTGTTTCCCACCACCTGGCTGCGGTGCAGGAACGGGGCGGTATCTAGCGGGTGCGGGACACAGCGTCTGAAATATATTATAACGATACATTGTGATTCTGTAATCTGATTTTAACCCGACTTCCAAAAAAGGAGGAGGTTCTCAATTCGTCGGAATCTTTTTTTTTATGTATGTTCCCCGATTACTCAAAGACCCCTCGACCGATTTGGAATTTTTTTGCTTGAAAGGGTATACTGTGCAGGAGGTCCCATATAAAGGTGAAGATCTGATGAATATCTTCGGAGATGGAGAACAGAACTCCTCAATGGATAAGAAGCGTTCTAGTTACACCCTGTATATCCTCACTCTGTGCTATTACCATATTACTCGTAATTACCTGTAAATGCAAGGCGTGCGAGTAATGCGCTCGCTGTGGCACTGCGGCCGGCTGCGGCGTGCTTGCCCCGCTGATCGATTGCTGCTGTTGGTAATATGGATGCATGCGATTGTCTGAAAACAAAAATGTAAGCAAAACATTAATCATATTGGCCTCCCTGGTGCAGTGGTAAGGCGCTGTGGTCTTATTAGTGGAAGGTTCCGGGTTCGATTCCCGGCAGGGGTTGGAATTTTATAATTTCTAAACTAGTCTGGTGAAAGGCTTCGGCCGTGGCTAGTTTCGCGTTCTGGTACGATGCCGTGTAGGAACCAAAGGAGTAACCAAAGGTGTTTAACTGCCATATACTTTCCACGTTAGCCCGCTTCCATCTTAGACTGCTTTATCATTTACCAACAGGTGAGATTGCAGTCAAGGGCTAACTTGTATCCCAATAAAAAATAACAAAAGAATTAAAAAAAACTAAAGATATGCTAAAGAAAATAAGAAAATTCTAAAGTAAGTAGTCTTTGGGAACGAGCCTAAACTTTTAAAGTAACTTCTGCAGTCAATTTTAGACTTACTTTTACAGTTACACAAGTTTAAAACCCAGTTAAGTGCGAGTCGGAATCTCACAGGAAGAGTTCCGTACCTACCATCCTACAAGATATTACATTATGTAGCTACTTTTTATTTTATTTTAATTTGCATGGGAACTATTTCGAAATTTTTATTATTAAATAGGTATTTGTTGTTATATAGAGAACTCTGTGAAAATTTCACCTCTCTATTATGAATTACTAACCGATGCCCGCGGCTTCGCCCGCGTGGATTTAGGTTTTTCGAAATCCCGTGGAAACTCTTTGATTTTCCGGGATAAAAAGTAGCTTATGTGCTAATCCAGGATATTATCTATCTCCATTCCAAATTTCAGCCAAATCCGTCTGGTAGTTTTTGCGTGAAGGAGTAACAAACATACACACAAACACACACACACACACACACACAAACTTTCGGCTTTATAATATTAGTGTGATTATGGCTCATGAAATACAGCCTGCTGACAGACATACAGACAGACGGATGACATAGGACGAACAATAAAGACTCAGTACCTAATGGAGACCTGTTAACACTCTTGGGTACGGAGCCCTAAATATCTAATGAAAAAGCTTGGCTTTGACTCGCTCCAGTAATGTGCGGTACATTGTTAGAGTTCCGTAGGTACCTCAAAAGGAAAAAAGGACTCTTATAGAATCATTCTCTTATCTCTCTGTCTGTCTGTCAAGAAACCTATAGAGTACTTCCTATTGACTTAGAATCATGAAATTTGGCAGGTAGGTAGGTCTTATAGAACAAGTATAGGAAAAATCCAAAACTCGTGAATTTGTGCTTACATCGCACCAAAAGCGATTCTTACTATTTTACTTCTTCTGTAGTACGGAAACCTCCGTGCGTCAGTCTGACTCGCACTTGGCCGGTTTTTTTAAAAGAGCAATCGCGCCGATGATTTTTCTCGGTAGGTAGAGAATTATAATATACATAGATTAACTTGATTCAAAAGTACTCCGTACCTAATTTGTTTCATTAAAAACGTTTTTATTCTCTTCAAAAGTCATGCGCTTGATTCAATTAAATAACATTCCAAAGCCAGTTACAATCGTTTCGCTTTGAGGAATTTTCCGAACACCGATTAACACAAGGCTAAGCCTCAAACACGGTAAGCCTCAATTTCATTCGTCGATAGAGAATGCGTTCGGAATGTTGAATAAAATATCTAAAATGCATTCCATTTTGCTGAAATGGTGAATGTTTTAATGGCTATGGCTGAATGCGGTGGACTCTGTGTGTAATAATTTAGAATTTTAACGACGAATGTCGGGTTCGTTCAAACACTTGTTTTTCTGGTATTTTTATAAGTACGCTGCGGAGACGTGGACTTTGTGACTAATTGAGAAGAAGGAGATTGATTCTCTGTAAATGTGAAGCTGGAGGCGAATGCTAAGAGTCTCATGGACCGGATTTCGTACCAACGTTTATACTCCAAAAACTCATTCGGCGAAAAAGTTGCATATTAAAATTTTTCGGACACGTCTCCCGGTGTGAGAGTGACTCCATCGAGTGCCTAGTTGTGCAGGGTAAAATTGAGGGCACCAAAAGGCGAGGAAGGTCACCCATGTGATGGACAAATTAAGTCTCCTGTGGGCGGTCGCTTGTACGTGTGTAACAGGCTATCGTCCAGCAGGGATAAGTGGCTAATGCTCGTGAGGCGTACAAAATCTGTCCTCAAAGACGTTGCTTCATGATGACCTCGACCGCTTTGCCAAGACTGTTATAACGAAGAAGAAGAAAAAGGAACACGACTAAAATGAAAACTTGAAACTATCTGCCTTTCACGATTCTAGGTCAACCGGAATTACCGTATAGGTTTCTTGACAGACACGACAGACGGACAGACGAAAAAGTGATCCTATAAGGGTTACGTTTTCCTTTTGAGGTACGGAACCCTAAAAAATAAGAAAAAAAAACGCATTATCAAGGAAGTTACACTTACAGTCATTGCCCGTCCAACTCTGCGCGTAGTCTTGCTGATAGTGGTAGTGGTTGCTATACGGCACGTAGAGCAGTTGGTGGTGGCTGCGAATAGGGGGCGGAGACTCCGGCCTCCTACACCGAGCTGAACGCACCGGGGAAGTTTGTTCCGAACTCGTTTGGGAACTGTATAACTCTTGACTGCTGTCCGAACACCTGCGTTATTGATACAAAGTGTTTGCTACAGGTTCGATCGAACGCTGCCAAGTTAGAATTGCTTCGAATTTAACTTGGGTTGTATATTGTTTGAACAGTTTGTATCGTAACCCTTTGTCAAAATCGTCGACCTACTACTGAGTACGGGTCTTCTCTCAAAATGAGAAGGGTTTGGTTGAAGTCCGCCACGCTGGCCCAGTGTGGATTGGCAGACTTCACACATTTTTGAAAACATCATAGAGACGTCTCAAGCATGCCTCTGTCTATGTGTGTGTGTGTGTGTGTGTGTGTGTGTGTGTGTGTGTGTGTGTGTCGTCGACCTACTACTGAGTACGGGTCTTCTCTCAAAATGAGAAGGGTTTGGTTGAAGTCCGCCACGCTGGCCCAGTGTGGATTGGCAGACTTCACACATTTTTGAAAACATCATAGAGACGTCTCAAGCATGCCTCTGTCTATGTGTGTGTGTGTGTGTGTGTGTGTGTGTGTGTGTGTGTGTGTGTGTGTGTGTCGTCGACCTACTACTGAGTACGGGTCTTCTCTCAAAATGAGAAGGGTTTGGTTGAAGTCCGCCACGCTGGCCCAGTGTGGATTGGCAGACTTCACACATTTTTGAAAACATCATAGAGACGTCTCAAGCATGCTTCTGTGTGTGTGTGTGTGTGTGTGTGTGTGTGTGTGTGTGTGTGTGTGTGTGTGTGTGTGTGTGTGTGTGCCCAGCACAATCGATTTTCAAAGATAAAATTTTGCAACTCCCGCGAGTGAAATGTCGCACTGATTCTGCTCAGACTGCTGGTTGAGTTTTTAGAAAGCAGACAGGGCATACAGAGCATAATAATATGTCTGTAATGAATTAATTGTTCTGAAAAAATACCTCCCCTCAGGCTAAAACTGAACGCTAAATGAATGTTATAATTTCGATGGCACGATGCACAACTAGCAGATATGTAGTTGTATGTTATAATATGATTATTATTTATAACTAGCTGATGCCCGCTACTTCATTCCCATAGATAAAGGTTTTTAAAAATCCCGTGGGAACTCATTGATTTTCCGGAATAAAAAGTAGCCTATGTGTTAATCCAGGGTATAATCTATCTCCATTCCAAATTTCAGAAAAATCCGTCTTATACTTTTTGCGTGAAAGAGTAACAAACATCCATACATACATACAAACATTCGTCGCGTTTATAATATTAGTATGTAGAATATTAGTATGGATAACTTACCCAACATTAGCGTAGAGAGTGCAGTTTCGGTACATATTATTAGTGTCCTGCTGGCGCTGGTAATGGTACGTGGCCAAGGACTGCGCGTGCGCGTAGCACGCGTCGCTGTGCTGCGAGACCGGTGTGCTGCTGTATTGCCGAGAAACATAATCTGATTTAGATCTACCCACGAAAAACCCCCAACGTCAGTCCACGATTTTTAACCCCCGACCCAAAAAGAGGGGTGTCATAAGTTTGACGTGTGTATCTGTTATCTGACTGTGGCATCGTAGCTTTTAAACGAATGAATCGATTTTAATTTTTTTTTTTTTTTGTTGGAAAGGTGGCTTGATCGAGAGTGTTCTTAGCTATAATCCAAGAAAATTGGTTCAGCCGTTTGAAAGTTATCTGCTCTTTTCTAGTTTTCTTATACAGGTTTTTGTTTCGGGGGTTTTGTAAATTTGAGTTATCTAGATTAAAATCGTGCATCAGGCTACGTCCAGACGGCAATATTTTTCCGTATACCGTACACGATCTATTATTACATTATTAGCTACAATGTCATTTTATACTAGCAACCCGCCCTGGCTTTGCACGTGTAGCTTTTTACAATTTTCGTAGGGATATCTAATTTTTTTAAAATAAATTATAGCCTATGTTACTCAGTAATAATATAGCTTTCAACTGGTGAAAGAAGTTTCGAAATTGGTTCAGTAGTTCAGAGACTACTTCCTATAAACAAACTTACAAACTTTTCCTCTTTATAATATTAGTATAGATTATTTTGTAGAGTATTTTAATGAATAGAGCAGTGACAACAGAAAACATATTAAAAGTTGTTCACACAGAGTCCATGCGGGGGAAAATCCCGTGTCCGAGAAATATTTTTTCCCGTTATCCATCAGAAAGTATCACTGATTAGGCTGCGTCTCAAAACAATTTTATCGAATACGACACGCAGCGACGATTGTGTTTGCGTTGTATGGTTTACACGAATAAACTTATTCACGAAACAACCTCAAACAAATTCCTGAAAGGCCAGCAACGCATCGGCGCGGCGGTACCTCTGATGCTGCAAATGTTCATGGGCAGTGGTAATCACTTAACATCAGGTGACACTGCCTGTTTGATAACTCGCTATTTTTTATTTAAAAAAAAAAAAAAGAAAACGTGGATATTCACTTTTCTTTTATTAAAAAAAAAACATTTACCATTTAGAGACGCCGCTGTTCCTACTCTGTGGCCTTGAATTGAGGTTAGCTTCAGAATAATATGGCCAGGAATAGTTGGAGTTGTTGGTGCGTTGACAAGCGTGGACTGGCATTTGGGCAGTTGTACTGGGCGTGGTGGTCGGCTGCAACTCATTTTGCATCTGCTGAAGAATGTCATCCGACGCTCCGAGCTGTTGTTTCACCGCTATTCCTCTGACAGCGGGCCGGCGATGGAAACCTGGGCAATAAAATTATCGTATAGATATAGTGTGCACATACTGAGAACTCACTCGCCATTTTTGAGTATGTGTCAACTGTCATGTCAAAAATACGGTGCACTTTTAAATCAAGGACTAAAATCTACTTTTAACATGACAGTTGAGACAGTGCTAAAATGGCGAGTAAGATCTCAAAAAGTAAGCATTTTACCTACGAGTAAATTAGACGTATCAACTGCCTCGTTGGTCTAGTGGTTGGCATGTTTGACGAGGTCCTGGGTTTGACTCCCGGATCGGACCAAAAAATCGTGTCCTGAGCGATCTCTCCCCGGTCGTGTCGGATTTCCATCCTATCTGAATGGGAATGTGGTTTCCAAACTACTGTAAATATTTATTTAGCGTAGCCCTGGGTATCCTCCTACGCTAATGTTGATGACGTAACAAACCGTAGCAGTGTGCGTAGCAGATCGTTAGAGGGAACGAAAAATATATGAAATTACTACACCAATGCATTAGTTTACGCAATGCGTAATGTGCGAGAATCTCTCACTTCAAAGATAAGTATGTGACCTAAATATCAAATACAGAGTTTTAAGGTTCCGTATTGGCAAAGAAAAAAATTCTTATCTGTCGAAAAAAATCTATGGGGTTCCTTTCGTTGACCTAGAATCATGTCTTATAGCACAAATAAAGGGAAAAATCCAAAAACCGTAAATTTTTCGTAACATCGCAAAAAGTCATATTTCTTCTACGATGGTACGGCCGTTCGAGTGCAATTCTGACTCTCACTTGATTGGTTTTTTATCATCAACAACGAACGATTAATTCAGCAATCAAAAGGAACCCGATGAACTAGCAAATACACATACACGCGTACCTTCATATATAAATACACAGCCCGTAGTCGAGTAAAGAGAGCAAGTCATGACCCTGACATTTATATTGCAGATAGATTGTATAATCAGCTGTTTTACAAATAAAAGCTACTAGTTGTTTTACGAAATAGCTCCGTTATGTAAAGCAGCTTAACGACGTTCAATGATTTTACATAATTTAACTTTAACGCGCTGAATTGTATAAACGTTTTGTGTTATTTACTGCAGCAGGTCAATGTTCAGCGGCTTTGTAAAACTGCGTAATTAAGCGATGCATTACTTTTGGTCCCAATTTTGCCGCTCGTGGCTCTGCATAGCCTAACAACAACTAATGCCTGAATCATAAATTCCGCAACATAGATACCGTCAAAATAGTTTTGCGAACACTACGAATCAAAATTCAAACTATGTATGATATTATAATAGTAGTAAGCAGGTCTAGGGAACTTTTCACATATAAGTGCTTGTCACAAGCGTGTAAATAGAGCTAAAATGTGGTTAAAACGCTGTACAGAGTATTAGGTACTTATTACAGCTTAATTATTCACTCATAGCTTACAAGTTAAAATGCATTAATTTCAATATAGTTCAAGCTTAGCGGCAACTCAACTTAGCTAAAATAGTTTTATATAGGCTAAGCTTGTGCTTGACGACAATCATGTCAAGTAACAAACAATGAAGTAAATGTTTGAACGCACTTTTTTAGAAGGTGCCTATTCACTCTTGGCAATGTAACATATTCTCAAATTATTATGATGATGATCAACCCATCGGCAGCCCACAACGAAGCATAGGTCTCCTCTCAGAATAAGAAAGATTCTTGGTTGCAGACTAGATTCGATTGATATGGTTGTATGTTTATTATATAGAGCTGCCTGACGGTGAGCACTGAGCATTCCTTATAAAGAAGATGTCGCATTACTTCTTAGACATAACTTTCAATGTAGCTTCTTTCAAGCCGAAGCATCGTCGTTGCAAAAGGGCCACCCCAAACCGTTATATCATACACAGTTTGCGATTACACCAAAACAAAATAAGCTAATATTGAGACATCATTATTTGCTGACCTACTTATTTTTCTAAACACATAGGTGAGTTTCGATCCTTTGGGTGAACGAAATAATTTGTCCATATTAATTCCCAGATATCTTATTTCTGATACAGGATCAACACTAAGACACCCATATTCACCCCATAGGGACTCACTAGCCGAGCGTCTACAGACTTGTCATCCACGACTTTACAATACTTATATATAGCCCTTACAGCGTGAGAGCGAGCCGGATCCCAAGCTTGACCATGAATAAGTAGAACTGTACTATTGCGTAAGCTACAATTTTTGTTTTCGGGATGTTGAACTTACATAAATTGTTCATATAAATCAAAAACAAAGTTGGACCGAGCACGCTTCCCTGTGGAACTCCACAGCTAATAATTTCCTCTCAAACCGCTTACCGGTGTTATATGATTTATTCAGTTTAAATAAAGTATGATGTGAGCGCGGAATTTCCTGTACGTTATAATGAAGAAGAGCATTTAAATAGATATTCTTACCATAATCATCATGTTCGTCGTCACTGCTAACTGGTTGGGAGTCCTGGCCGTACCGTTGTCGAAGCCTTTCCGTCCGTGGGGCGGAAGCGCGAGCAAACGCCGCCAGACTGTCGTCGCTTTCAGCTGGACCTGTGAGATTTTACGTTACATCAAAATGATAGAATGAAGGTTTATTAGTATGAACAACAATATCTTATGTGAATCAAGTTAAAGATGACGAAGATGGGCCAATACTACGAAGAATTATTTGGATTGTTGGGGCATAGAAGTCAATTAGTGCTGTCGCAAGCTCTCATAATGTTGTTATCACTCTAATTTGTTTAGTACAAAATTATAAATACGTATGTCCACACACATTCCACACATAGCACTCAAGGATCCTGAAATAAGTTTATAAATATGAGAAGGTTTTCTGATTTACTGTCCACACATTTAAACATAACAGTACCCTATCTCGTGTCCCAAAATCTAAATAACCATACCGGGTGTCCCCGCGACGACGTCAGGTGCCGGTGCTTCATTGTGCTCTTGGAAGTCGATGTTAGTAGCCGATGATGCAGAGGTCCGGTCGCCAGGCGCCACGTAGTAGAAGCCTTCATAATGAGCGGCGTTGCCTACACATGCTGTTAAAGGTGCCAGGGTAGACAAGAACTGTCGTCGAGGCTCCGGCCTTATCTGTTGAATTTCAATTGCAATAAGATTTTAAAACAACTAATACTAGCTAGCGGCAAAGAATTTAATCAAATGCACCGTATCTATTTTTAGGAACAAACGTCTGTTCGTGACGTGAGGGGATTTTCACCATACGAGAGCATGCAATTGGTTAAGCTGTTGCCTTATATTTTTCCCGCTACGTCACTTTTTGCCACTAATCAACGAAGTTGGATGATTTAAAATTATTTACTAAATTATTGCACTTATTGCTAGTGATTTGCTGTTGTCCTCTAAGGACTTTCATTTTCCATCTCTCACACCCATTATTATGAGACCACCTTGAAGACAAGCTTAAAGTTATAACCTATAGTTTGAAGTAAAGTTCAAAAACCTATAAAGCTCGTTAAAACTGAATAAAATCAACTTTAAAATGTGTTTAAAAACATTCTGAGCTGTCCTTTTAATTAACCCGAGAGTAATCGGAAAATCCCGCTGAAGCTACGAGATAAAAGTAATTGAAAGCTTCAAACACTTTACCGCTGTAACAAAGGGATTAAACTACGTATGTGTTTAAACGCGAACAAGACCATCCATCTGTGTTTTTTAAATTTAATACCAATATTCAGAAAAACTGCCTAAGTGCGACGGGTATTTTTTCCGACATTTTGCACGATAAATCAAAAACTTTTATGAATTAAAATATGTAAATAAAAGTCTGTTTTAAAATGTGCAGGTAAAGCCCTTTTATATGATATCCTACTTGGTATAGTTATCTTAATTTGAAATTCGAAAATGTTAATTATTTATTCATAAGCACATTTTTATTTTTGGAATGTAACCAAAAAACCAGGGTTTTCGGATTTTTCTCTATACTTATGATATAAAACCTACCTACCTGCCACATTTCATGATTCTAGGTCAACGGAAATTACCCTATAGGTTTTCTTGACTGATATGACAGACGGAGAATTGGACAGACAGACAAACAGACAACAGAATGATCCTACAAGGGTTCCTTTTTCCTTTTGAGGTATAGACCCTAGAAGGCACGCATTGCATAAACGTCATAGGTTAGACCCTCTGCGGTTTATGCAATGTCATGACTAATGGTGTGGAGTGTGAAATCATTATGAACTGTCCAGCCTGCGTGAAATGAATCAATTTACGGCCGAATAATATTGGAAGGTCGACGCAAAGTTGAGTACTGTTGAAATAATTTCTAAAGGACGAAGTGCCAGCCGAGTCCTTTTAAACTGAACGAGACCGTTAATTGCTATTTTGGCTAAGACTTATACTTTTATCTCATTAACGAGACAAAAACTATTAAACAATTTGAAAATTGTACTAAACTTATGAGATAGTCCATAATTAATTTTCATTTGTGCCAACTGCGAGCAGTCTTGTTCTATTTTTAACATTTAATTTCATAATAAATGCGCATTCAGCCTTTATAATAATAAATCCTTATAATAGATCCAGCAATTTCTTTTATTATGGTGTCGGAAATTGCTGGCGTGTTATTTATTTGCGTACTGAAAGAGCCGATTGGTATTTTGATTTGTTTTATCACCGATACCAATACCATAACCAATTTCCAAACAATTGGTGAAACAATACCTTTTGTGGTTCTTGATGGACATCTCCTAAGTCCGGAGGTTGCTGGCGCGTCAGCACGGGCGCCGATAACGTTGACGACGACGAACTTGAAGACGCACTTCCAAAGGCTTTTTCATTGTTTTTGTCGATACTGTTGTAAGACTTGTCGCTCGATTTGTCACTGCTGGTTAAAAACTTCTCGATACTTGCGCCCGAAGGTGATGATCGTTGGTCCTCTTGCTGCTCCTCATCTTCTACATCGCAAGTTAGGAGCCTTATCCGTTCAGATAGAGACGTTGTCTCTTGCTGTAACAAGATCATATCTGTATCGAGTCACATATACCTATTTTATAAGAAAACCCTCACTTTGAAAGAACAATATTACACCCTCAAGAGCACCCACCCTATACAGATATTTTTATTCCTACATATTCCTTCACTGGCTATCATCTGAGCGGATGATATCTGCAGCTAAGCAGCTTATTTAAGCAGCTTAAACTTCCATAGAAACTTCGAACAAAAGCATTTGAAAAGAAACTGACATTATGAACGTAGCTCAAACGGAGTCTGGAAACTTAAAGATTTCATAATATATAGGTTTTCTTTATAATGGAAACTAACACTAAGAAAATACATATATTCAAAAACAATTACACTCGTCCAAAACGGTGTCGGTGAGGGTCAAATATTACAGTACCTAACACAAAGATTTTTGTGCTGTCATTCTTCTAGGTATCTTTAGTTATAATACGTCCATGGGTATCTTATTTTTAACCCCCGACCCAAAAAGAGGGGTGTTATAAGTTTGACGTGTGTATCTGTGTGTCTGTGTATCTGTGTATCTGTCTGTGGCATCGTAGCGCCTAAACGAATGAACCGATTTTAATTTAGTTTTTTTTTGTTTGAAAGGTGGCTTGATCGAGAGTGTTTTTAGCTATAATCTAAAAAAATTGGTTCAGCCGTTTAAGACTTATCAGCTCTTTTCTAGTTTTCTTGTAGAAAAGAAGGTTAGATAACCGTTAGGTTCATAATATTATGTCAATAGACAAATGTCAAGCTGTCAAGATGGACGTTGCCTAAATACATAATCATTTATTTAAAAATGATGTTTTGGAAAACTCAGATACTTTGGATCGTCGGGGGTGTTATAAATTTTTAATTTACACTTGTCCATATAAAAATTAATTTTGTCTATTTGAAACGGTGTCTACTCATTACGCTCGGCTAACTGTTTTTTTGATTTTCATATAAAGTAGCAATAGTCGTGATCATCGTAATAAAAATGCTAAAAAATGTAAGTACCTACTTACATAAAAACAGCAAAGTTGTAGACTAAAGATTATGGAGCTTCGTTTTTAAATCAACACATTTTATTTACCAATGCATAGCGATGCTATTTTTCGAACAGCATTGAATTAAATAAATGTTTATTTAAATTAAATACACGAGCTTATAATTTTCACCTCTTTATGAAGCCAAACTCTTATTCAATTAATATAGGCAGCAGTTTAGGCATACCATTAAACTGCACATAAAGTGGCAGGCCTCACTTCATTATATTTCGCTCTATCACTGGTAATTTTTACAAGACAGCCCACAAAAGTAGATTCATTACTTTCTTTAGGCTGTATTGGATTGATGATGATAATGATGACATATAAATTACAAAATTTAGTTATTTGTTTAAAAAATCTGCTGTATCTGAGTTTTTCACCTTGTTTCCAAGCTTCAAAACGTTATTATCCATCAATTTCAACGACGAAACAAGCTAATCATAAACAGAACTTGCGATCAAAACCCTATTTCGACGATTCACTATTCTGATGACGCGGGGTGGACTGGTTCTTTGATGTCCACATCCCCGCAGTGGCATTATGCGTTTGACAAGGTTAATAGAAAATCGACCTATGTGACCTATACAAACATTCCCGATTGCCCAACGCTCAGAATATGGGAGTATTCTGATTGCCCGCCTTGATTTGAACTATAGTATCACTAACCTTTGGCTGCTGCTTTTTTCGGGCTTCGCTTCTAAGGAGTGAACACCTTAACGCATTTCTTTCAGCTACTCGTCTTACAGCCGCTTCTTCGGTTTTCGGTCGGACCCCAGCATCCCAAGCCCTAGGGCCAAAAATAAATCATATTATGTCCACTTCTATAACAACTGAAGCTTATAATATTATTTTCTTTGGCACAGACGCGGTAATTAAAGGTTGCCTGGTAGAGATTGCTCCAAACAATAAGACCGCCTTTGCACACAATTGTTTTTTTCTGTTTTCTTCTTACTGTGTTGTTATCCTTTACATGTGTTTTTGTGTGCAATAAAGAGTTTCTATCTATCTATCTATCTAATTCAAAACGACAAGTGGTACGTTCTCATCCGTGTTTTGCTTTCTTGAGATTTAGACACAGTAAATAAAGTTCTAGCTCCACTCTTTTTTAAAGTAAGTAGCTTGATTCTACTCTACTGGTGACAAGATGATGTGATAATTTTTTCACGTCATCTATTCCGAATCTGATTGGTTGATTGAACACATCTCCTCTCCTCTCCTCTTAGGTGGATATCGGGCCTAACGCTCTCAAGCGCAGATTGGACAGTCGTGTGGCCGAATATGGTCAGAATTGATTGATTAATTGATCAATTGATTGTGTACGGGGTATACAGTGTTTTATTGAATTATGGATTGCCACTAACCTGAGAGTTTCTGAAGTGACTAATTGTGGTTCAATTGCAGGAGGTGGGGGTCTGCTACTGTTGAATAATTGTTGAACTGCCGAATTCGCCTTAGGTGTACTTATTGTCAGAATAAGAGGCGTTTCTAACCTGTTCAATAAATGGAGTAAATTACTTCTTTGTTTAATTCTAATACTACCTGCATTGTGTTGATAATACATAATATACATATTACGTCCAATATTAGACTACTATGAAAACTTTTTGCAGTGACTTTATTTATATTTGTTTTTTATTGTTAATATGTTATACTAACTGCATACTTTATATCTACATAGATATAAGCTAGTGATAGAAGAATTTGCAGTGATCAGACAAGCCGTCAAGCCCTTACAAGCACGAAGAAACCAATATCATGATATAATATTTTTTGTTAAAAAAAAAAAACAGTTTATACTTTATTAATTCCAATAAAATATTAGAACTAATATACTCTACATTTGATATTTTGACAGGTTTTCAATACAAAAACTGTCATTACGTCCAATTTATTCCTCGGTTAAACGGCACTCGAAGTTGGTGAAATCGGCATTTAGGATTCAAAATTCAAATACAATTCAGTCGAACGATTAACACTATCTGGAATAGGACATTACCTATCTACAACGGGAAACAAAACGCTCTACGAGAACGTAAACCCTAAATCTAAAATAAAAAAGTTTGATTGGTTGGTATTCAAATGAAAGGCAAACTACGTTTGTTTGGAGCGCACTACGAATAAACTCCTTTTAAGTATATTAAAGAGTGTAAAACAAAACACAAATTTACGCTTTATTGTTTTTAACATCTGCATTCATAAATGTTCTTTTTTATGAGTATTTTGTGTAAGGGATGAAGACATTAAAACGCTATGCAAATGTAGCGGTATTTGTGAATTTCACAAATTTTATGCTCGTAAAGTTACATGGAAACACAATGATATTCATGGAAGTAAAAATTACGTAGACAACTTTTATTTTATGTTACTAGGGTAGGTACCTTAAAAACCATGTAGGTAAAACTAATCACAGCATCAATGAAACAGATCATCAATAATGCCATTTGTGTTCAGTTAAATGTGAATATATCGCTTAGGTATTTATATACCTTGTTATTATTAACAGTAATAATTGAGGAGCCGATGAACAAAACGGTGTAAGTAAAACGGTCTAGGACTGTATGCACGCAAATTGAGTTCATGATTTTTCATTTTTAAACAAAATGGCTTAAAACTATGCTGAAATGAGTCCAAAGTTTGTGTTTTCGCTCAAAGTCATATAATTCACGTAAAGTTTCAATAGCTTTGGAACAGTTTTTTGTTCCTCCGGTAAAATATTATTTCGTGCAATTACACCATTTTGTTCCATTTGGTAAAAGTACTCACCTATGACCAGAATTATTAATGCCGTAATCCCTGTGATAACTCTGCTCTGAATCAGATAACGGTGGTTGCTCTGTTTCCTTTTCTGTGGATTCCTCTTCACATTCTTTGGGTTTTTCGACGAATCGCACCGATCTTGGCGTAACCGACCCGTCGTCGTCGCTGGCCGCTGTCGTGGAATGTTGATCGTCGTTCTAATGAAACAATACAATAAAGCACAACTATACCTAATTACGCCAGGTAAAAATAATTATAGTATGAAGTAAATAGCGCTAAAAGCCCCTTGTCTATGATCTATACTCTAGTCATGGAGAAATTAATATAGGGCTCTCTCTGTTACGAAATTCCATATGAATAACAAAGACAAAAAGTCAGTGGGGTTAACCATTTTGAGTGACCAATCAATCACGACGGTCAGTCCAGTAGGCATTTGCCTACATTTTATTCTTGAAATATTGAGTCGGGTGATAACGTTTTTATCCCCTCAAACGTTTACGAAATTAGACAATTTTTGTCTCATTAAATTCAGTACACCTTAATCTAGGCACCTACGTTTTTTTTTAGTATTTTAGTTTAGTAACATTAAAAAAAACTCAAGAAAGAATTTAGGTATATAACCTTATCTAATTTATGCAAACCGCTTTACTTTTCATGTGCTCTAACTTTAATGATAATAATTACCGTAACTTAAACGCATAGCTGGACTTTTGACATTTTCTGAATGGATTGGTAGTTCTACTATACATTGATCAAAAGTCAATCGGCCCAGTCACATGATGATCATTGCTAAATTGTTGTTTGGTACTCGTAAGTGCGACAATTTGTTAGTAACATAAATTATTATAGCTTAATCTCTTAGTTGAATTTGAACTATGTTTTGTCCGTCCGTCTGTTCATCAGTATGTCTATCAGAGCCTCGTAACTTTTGTTACAAGAAACGTATTTTCTTAAGTTAAATACATAAATCTAAAATCGAAAACGATAATAAAATTTGTTTGATAATAATTATTATGTGTGATAAATAACATCAAACATTATTGCAGTTACGAGCAAGTTATAATTACTATTTGATTGACTTCATGGATTAACTGCAATAATAGAACGTAACGTACTTATCTAAGATACATCGGTGTGGATTAATTTAATTATTCTGCCTCGATCATATCGAAGACAGCGTTAGAATAGGTGAAATTGATATGTATTGATATTACGTAATAGTTGTATTAATTAACAGAATATCGGATGCCATGATAGCGTGCTTATCATATTTAAAATAAGGAAAACTACTGCTTTAGTTCCTATTCTTAGGAAACTACAACCGTCCATTCAATGTTATTTTATCTCTAGCTATAAAGTGGTAAAATTGAGTACCTAATGTGTTGCCATATTGATGACGCGATGGAGTTTCGTAATCGGAAGTGAAACAAACGGATGAAATATAATATTTTTCCTAGAATAGGGATGTATTGGAGCTAGCCAAACCAGTAGGTACTAACTGAAATAGTACTGCACATCAAACAGCAAGGGAAAAAAAATATCCAGTAAAATATAGGAGAAAGTTGTCAAATTAAAACTCGAAATTTCAGGCATTTAAATTAATTACTTTACTTTTAAATTAATTGGTTGAAAAATAACCCATACCTACCACAATTCATATTCTAAAACATAGTTTTTCTATGTATGTAATACAAAATTATATTTTATTAATTTTACTCTCTTTTGATTGGCCCGCTTTCGCGCTTTAGTGATGAAACATCGTGTATGTCACTCGGGGCCAAAATATTTTGTTCTCGTATATTGAATTCCTCGCTACGCTCAGGATTCTACTATAATATCCTTCGTTTCGCCTATGGTTTTGCTCTGGATTCAAAAAAAAGCCCTCGAGCTGCAAAATATCACTTAAGCGCCATGTAAGAAAAATAACTTATTGTTAATAATTCTTACAATCTTACTTACTGATCTTTCAAGCACATCCCGTCCGAGCACGGATCTGGTCTTATAACTTAATCCACTCTCTCTGTGTCTCGTAGAAAAAGGCTTTAATAGGGATTAGGTAGGTATTATGGTAATAATCCATAGATTGTAAGTTAGATCTCTAATCGAGGAATAGATTACCTTTTAAATCCTCTTACATTATATGCAGTTGCTCTATCGGCAGCAGCAGGCATCAGCTGAATAAACTTTGACTCATGAATTAATTTGACGTTTTGACAAATTCTATACAATAACTGTCAAAGCGTCTTTATTCCTTAGATAAAAGTTTTTTGGCGGTTAAAAAAGCGGCGCTAACTTAACTAAACTATCTAATATTTAACAACAAATCCAATTACTAAAATGGTCTGCTGGTTTGCGTACAGATGCTAAACTATTCCAAACTACGAGCAGATTTGTTTGCTGGAAAACTCACACTGGGCTGCTCTGGAAAAGTACCAGTTTGTTAAAACTTGGCAAGGAAGAAACAATACCTTAATAGGAAAGTACATTTACCTGTTCACTCACTTCCTTGTCGTTGTCCAAAGATTTCCATAGTCTCCCCCCCTTCAATATGCCTGCCCTCCTTTGCCGTAGGGGTGAGCTGTCACACGATATTCGCTCGTCGATTTCAGCCGTATCACTTTCTTCACCTAGGATTTTGTAAAATGCTTTTATTTCAAATTACATATGGCGCTTAAAACAAATCTTAATTTTTTTGCTATAATTTTCCCTGTTTCATTTTTAAATATAGTGTTACATAACAACATAACTATGAAATGAGTTTTAGAATGTCTAGTCATAATAGATTTTTAATTTAGATGCAGTAGCTAAGTCTTCCTCATACAACTGAAATTCTTTTGAGTTGAAAATACAATTTCCATTGCTTAAATACGGATTTAAAAATTCTAGCATGGTTTTATTTAAGCTTTTTTAATCTCTGGTTAGATCATCCTTACTGTATTTCAGATCGCTTTTTGCAAAACCAGGAAAAGGTTAATCAAAGATTTTCATCATATTGTACGTATCTCTTAGATCTGCATACAAATATATAAAAATATAAGAAATATGCCCTCTATAACGATTTGGCAAATAATAGGCAGCCATGTTACGAGTATATTAAGAATTTTTAAATAGAAAATTGAATAACTGTAAAAATATTCTTTAGAAAAGATTCTATTTTTTAGAAAAGATTTTATTATAGAATAGAATTTTTTTTGACCTAACTGTTAAAAAGTAAAAATTACTAACTTGTTATTTGTGCTGTAGTCGGTAACTCGTTTGGTATTTCTTCTATGGCTACATCCAGTGAGTTTTCTGAAACAAAGATACATTTTATTATTGCTTAGATATCTTTAAAAAAAAGGTTTTTTATTAATAAGAAAATGGAGGAGAGGCTTTTTGGTCAAACATTGGACACCTTAAAAAGGGCACAAATTTACGCACACACACACACATCCACAGACATCAACTGCCCAACTCGTAATCTTTCCGTAGTAGATAAAATAATATAATGCAGTAAATATGGAAACAACAATCCAGTAAATGAAAAGAGATAGTAAAAATTACAATAATTATCGTTTTTCTTTAACTTTTTATCTCAGCTACTGACTTTTTCTATGTAGAAAGCCGCGGAAAATGCTCGCTTTAAATGAAAAGCGCATTCTGAATCACTGCACAAACGAACGTTAAAAGCAGTGACCATGAACAACAGCTTATTATAAGGTCAAGTTCACATCAATGAATACGAACTAGTGGTGTCTATGAAATATTTCAATGATATAATGTGAAATGTGTAAAATTGTTCGATAACCGCTTGTCTCGGGTGAATTGCGTTTCTCGGAATGTTTTATTGAAGCCGTCCCACGCTTCCCGCTTATTGTGGACCCAGTTAGAAAAATATTGCGGTCAAAGAATAAGGTTATTGATATATTTCATAGCTTTCCATATCATCAAATCATTTATTCAAAGTAGACACCATTAGTACAATGGTACCTTTTTGATGGTCAGAATTTTTAGATTGGAAGATGATACGTAAACTTAGAACTAAAGCTACAAATGTTTCAAACGCACCCAGATCATTTAAAACTGATCATGAGAATATTTAGTTATAGGTGTAGACACGCTTAAAATGCGACAATGCGTATTGCGTTGGCGTTGAAAATATTTTCCATTATTTTACTGTAGGTGCATTTTTATAAATGAAAAATATTTTTTATAGGACAAGAAAGTTTGGATAGAGGAATTGGTAAAATTGTTCTGGTAGAAATATGAGTGCGTTAGTGATTTTTAAAAACTTGAAACCTGCTGTTGTAAATAAATACGTTATTTACATAAAATTGAAAGAAAATAATAAGAGTATTTTTTTTATTTTTGATAAACAGGGAATTTATTTACCTATATCTTCTACCGCCACAGTATGTTGGTAAACCAAAATAGTAATTTTTTAATCACTTAATGTGCTAAAAGTATGCAACGTTCATTGCGATAGATATCACTAATTTTCCTCCCTTCAATCTCAAGCTGCCATACGAAGTAGTTCTGCTGTTTGGTTTGTTAGTTGTATTTTGAGTCCCAAATATTTGGCCCAAATAAGCACTGTTTATTTATTTTATGTCTGCTTAATCTTATATTATTATGAGTTTGCACCATTAACAAAGTTATTTAATTTTGTCTCAATCACTATATGAGCCAGCTTAAACATCCGCTCGTTAGACTTCGAGTGTGGAAGTCTTTAGAAGTCCTATCTCCAGCTGTGAACGTCTATCGGATGATGATGATGATGAATATAAGTAGTTATGTACCAAGTAATTATATACTGCTTAAATTATACTTGACATAGGTAGGTTTTGCGTACACTTGAAAATATTGAAAGTTTGCATTCGATCATAATGTTTCCAGGTCAATAGTACTCATATACGTAGCAAAGCTAAAAATGATTTTGCTTGAGTTCAAGCTTAATTCAGTATTTTAAGTGAAGTTTTTCACTACGGAATAACTTAGATATCACTTCGAAGTTTAAAAAAAAAATAGTTTACCTACCAACACCTATCCGAGTAACGGTTTATAAGAAGTAGCTAAAGTGCAATGTGGACGGGATACGATACTGTTATCGGACACGATATTGTTCCAAGAAAACTTCTAACATTATGATTAGTGGAAAGTGATCAAGATCTCTTGAGTGAGAAATCTTATGCTGATTTTATGGCATCTATTGAGGAGTTCTACCCGTCATTTCCAGTAACATTTATCAGATCTTCACCAAATTTGAGCAAATTAACCTAATGTTACAATTTTTCAAATGAAAAAGAATTATTGTCCAAATCGGTTAAGATATGACGGAGCTATGACTATGTAATACAATCGACGAAACTTTCAAACTTTATCCCAGTGGAATCCAGTTATTTATCGGGATAAAAGAAGACTATAAATTTTATTTTAATTCGTTAGTAAATATTGCCAGCTCGATGCGTATACCTACAGATAGACAAACGAACCAATGCTTATAGCGATTTTAGCTGATAGACCTATTGGTATTAATTATTTTATAAATAGAAAAACATTTCTGTTACTTTTTTGTAGCCCATCTGCCGCATTTGGTTAGCAACCAAATAGCTCGAATCCTAGAGTCATACAATGGTAACTTTCATCTTCCAAAATCAAAAAGTACTCGCGAGATAAAAAAAAATCTTAATTCAAATTGACGAAGTTGCGAGCACTAGTACTAGGTACGGTATATTTAATACATCAGATCAAAGGATTAGCAAGAAGAAACAGCAAGAGAACTTACCGCAGCGCCAGCGTCTTCGCATATTCCAAGTGAAGTCTGTCACTAAATATTGCACACAGTTAAGATCGGAGGTCGTAAAACGTATTTAAATTATTATTTTGATTCAGAAAGAATCACAAATCTAATAAATTGTACATATAAATTAAAAATAACAAATTGAATTCATTTGACCGTGGATGATATCAGACTGTCTTTTATTTCCATTGTTTGAGCGGGGTTCCTTAGTGCAACGCAGGCTTGGTCAATTTACCTTTGTTCTACGGGACTGCTTTGGCAGCGGAATGCCGACTCTACTACATGGTAACTTACATGGAAGGAATTCGATTTAAGTCTTTACCTGTATAGGTATATATATTGTAAGGTTACTTTTAAAAATTGATTTGAACTGTCAACAATAATATAAAATTATTAATTTATCTAATGCAGGTAGTTTGATCAAATCGATATTTGGCTCATTCGATGTCATACAATCTGTTGCTAGGAGGCCAACAAGATTGAACTTGCATAAATACGAGTGTTTTGAAGGTTTTAGTTCAGTCTCCTTCTGAGATTCGGAGCGATATCGCATATTTTCGGTATTTGGATTGTGAACTGGATAATTAGATGTTGTGATAGCAATCACGCTCTAATTAAATTATTTATTTTGGCATTAGTTTGTTTAGATTAAGACTCTCGGATAATCTTTACACATTGAACTTGTGTTTTTTGTGTTGGTTTTGAGAGGACATTCCAATAATCCGATAAAAATATTTAAATAATACCTGCTTTTCTGAGTGACGCCAATAATATACTGTACCAGCGTCCCACCCCGGCTTCGCACGGGTGCAATGAAGATGTCAGTAACTGTCTAATGTGGTGTCATGGATATTTTGTTATATTTCAAAATAAGGCAACATTTTCTACGAAAGATCACAGTCGGCTTGATTTCTTCAGACATATTTAACGATTGTTGTCATATTTCAACAAATAAACACAAAATAATATTACACTATACGTATAAACATTCTATTGATGAAACACGCATTAAAATCCGTTATGTATTTTAAAAGCTCGACGTGTACAAGGGATAGAAAGGCGGGAAGTCACTGCTTTGTAGAGATATAATGCAGTCACAAAGTTGATTTCAAACTACGGAATATAATATAACATATAAATATCGCTCAGCCTACTTTTAAATGTCACTGTTCACAATTAGATGTAATATAGTATTACATCTAAGTGTGAACAGTAGTAGTGGTAGGGTAGGGTGAGCGATATTTATATATTATATTATTTTTCCGTAAGTTTGAAGGCAACTTTCAGTGTGTATGTAATATTATTGTCCTAGGTCAGGTTACCTAAAGGCAAGAAATTCGACTACAAAGGTAAGTGAAAATTGGCAATGATATCAAAAATAATGACTGATCAATTATCACTCAGCATACTTTTGTTATACCTTTTTTTTACTATGGAAAAATTTGAATTGGCAGAATGGGCTTATAACGGAATCTGAATAGTCAATTAAACTACTATTTATCCTACTCTTGAGTATTTTTATAAAGTGCAAAACCAAAAACTCGCAAAGGGGCTCCTGAATGAAGCGAGTCTAAGAGGCCGAGTAAGCTAAAGTGGAGGTGGGAAGCCAAGCAAGCCGTCAACATTCATAGCGAAAGGAAGACTGATAACACGAAGCTTATTGATTACATGACAAAGTCTCTGGCGTAGCCAACCATTTAGAAACTTGACACTCTTCGGCCACCCTATAAAACAAGACAAGAATTGATAAAATCTACCAATAAAGAAGAATTCCCAAGTTCTACCAGATTCAACACAATTTCCCTAAAACACCAAGGAGTTTCAAAGCTATCAAACTATATAAAAAGTTACTAAACTCAAAATCTATGAGGGGCCATAAAAAACGCGAAGTTTCTATAAAAATAAGGCCACCAACTTGATTTTCATAGGTATTCACTTTACTTTATATTTACCCACGAAAATAGGTGATACCTAAAGCGACCAAGTAAAATAAATTGCGGCGACATGTTACTGTGTCGGTCGTTTCGTTCTGACCATGGAGATCCAATATCCCTCTAACAGTAAAGGGAAAATAAAAGTATAGGCGGGCGTCAAAGCATTCGGTTTCACACGATGTTGCTGTAGATTGTAGCTTTATAAATCTTTTGGTTCACTCACAACTTGTGGACTCAAAACAGTGTGAACCTCTGGCTGATAAGCTTTTTGAAATTGTCAAAAATTATGAACGATAGGTAAACGTGACTCATGACTCGTGATCCTACCTTTCTCGTGTGTATACTTTGATGTCCGGGCTTCACCATACATACTATCTATACTAATAATACAAATATTAGTGTGTCTGTCTGTTTGTCTTTTATCTACCTGACTGCTAGTATTTCCTGGCACATATGTTTGATCGTTTTATACGAAAGTTGGTACAGATATATTAGCCTATCATATCGCAGGTATCATATTTAGTTGTTTAGATTATTCCTACTCATTCTGATAAGAGACTCAGTAATGGGCCGACGATAGACTAATATCATCTATGATCTAATATCAAAAACATCATGATGTTGATGAAAACTTATATTAGACCCTTGTGTTTGACGAATTTTAATGCGACATTTTAATACACTGGTATTCTTTAGGTACCTATTATAATAAAGCACTTATTTGGATTAGTATCTATGATATAGAAGTTGGGTATGGGTACAATTCGATGTGCTTAATCTACTGGACCTTTCCACTAACTT
Source organism: Maniola jurtina (assembly GCF_905333055.1). NCBI lineage: Eukaryota > Metazoa > Arthropoda > Insecta > Lepidoptera > Nymphalidae > Maniola > Maniola jurtina. Next base: position 5,707,373 of record NC_060058.1, on the reverse strand, counting down.
CTACATTTGACTAACAATTCTACACTTGGCAAGGATTTTCAGAATGGAGTCTGGCACGGTGCCAGACCCTCGACTCGGCAATCATATTTATCACGGCTTTCTTTATATTCCTATTGTTATTCTCGTTTATCGTTCGTTGTAAACGAGTTACGGGGTCAATTTTTGCAAAGCAAAGCTTTAATTTATCCAACAATAACAATTTGTTGAATATAGAGGTATAATAATGAATTATATTAATTTTTTTTAAATACCTTCTTCATGCAACATTTTATTGTTAGTGGTGTATAAGCAGTTAGTATGCTATTTTTGTACGACCTTGTGTTTTGATTAGTACGAGCCAGGAGCAAAGTAAATAAATAAGTGCATCTATCATGTCTGTATGGATTTTCTATTAACAGGGCTCTCTCCGTCACTCGTTTCATACAATCGTAGTCCCAATTTCATTTGAATATTTAGCAACCAAAGTTCATGAAATTTTGCAGACATATTCTAGAAAATAATATCTGTGTCTGTTGTTTTCCAGATTTTTGTTAAAATATTCGGTTTCAAAGTTACGCGGTCTTAAAAATTTACATACAAATCTTTGAGCCCCTGTAATTTTAAAACTACAGCTTTAAAAAAAACTAAAACACCACAGACACAGATATTAGTTTCTAGAATATGTCTGCAAAATTTCATGGACTTTGGTTGCTTAATATTCAAATGATGTTGGAACTACGATTGTATGAAACGAGTGACGGAGTGAGCCCTCTTAAAAATAGTATACCTACTACTGAGTGACTGACATATCAATTTACAGCTCTGCTGGGTTTTGGTAGGTTTGCTCTAATATCGTAGATTTAGGAAAGACTTTTTAGAAAATCTAACGAGATTTACAAAAAAAAAACCATGCAAACAAATTTGAGACCATAAGTTCGTTTCATATAAAACCTACAGATTTTTCTTTTAAACTTTTAAGAAAAGTGTTTGAAACTCGAAACCCTGCAACAGATCGACTCTTTGAAAAGTTAGTTTTACACATCGCAGATAATTCTACCTAGCAGGGAACGATGTTTTTTAATATCACAGAGCAACCAACTTTTACAAAGTTTGTTGCCGTACGTGCGAGTTGTTTATATAGCGGTGGCACTCGGAATGCACTTTTTGTATCTGTGCGGAAAATACTTTAGGAGATCCCGAGTATTTGGCGAGCTAGTAAATTAAATACTTTGTTTGCGTGCAGAATAAAAATGATTCATGTATTTCTTCCTGCATAATAAAATTGACCAAACCGACAATTTAGGCTGGTTTTACAGTGATGCTTACCGTCCGCGCGACTATGTAACGATCCAAGAGACGCAAAGCTCGTGGCCCGTGACGCTTACCAACCGCGCTGGCGAAAGCGTCACTGTAAAACCACACTAAGTCTCTTTGTAGTAACGTAGAATAATTATAAAAAGAGTAAGAGCTTTGGGATTACTTTTTCTTATAATAAAAATTTATCCTGTGTTTTGTTGAATTTTCATAATGCTGAAACATATTTTATAATACAATGTGCAGTGATTATCATCACTATAAAAATATTCAACTGGTGGGTTTGTACTATATAATGCATACTTTGTGCATAGTGTTGCGAGAAACACATTCATTCTAAGGACCGAAGTATACAGACGGAGTCAAATTATCTTATACTACTCAGAAAAAAAAAATTACTTTCTTCATTTTAGTCTTTCTGTTTTTGCTTAGTCTCCCTCTTTCTGTTTCTTTCATTAATTCTCTCTCTCTCAGAAATATTAAGTCTCTAGCTTCTCAGGAAGTTAAGCAATTTAAAATCGATTACAAAATTTGTACCGAACAGACAAACAAACAGGCCGACAAGAAAGCGAGTTAATTAAAACGTAATAATAACACCACGTTTAGGCATTGCCGGGGTGCGCCGCGCATATATAAAATTTGCATAAGAATTTACCTAATCTCTTGTCCGATAATGTTATTAAAGCTTCCTTTTATAATCTGCATAAAGAGAAGTCTATTAAATGATGTAGGTATCTTTTTTAAAATAAAAGCTCCGAGTGTTCATCGTTAGTCGACGCCTCCGGGCGAATCCAGTTTTGAACGAAGTTGAGTTAATATGATTTTCGAGAGAACCTGTATTGTAGCCAAAATAACCGATAAGATTTCATGGTGAATTCGGATATTCACCATGAATTTTTTTAACATGACATCATCATGATCAACCCATTGCCTTCTATCACTTCACTACTGAGAACGGGTCTCCTTTCAGAATTTGAAGGGCTTTCTGTGGTTTTTTTTTTTTTATTCACTATAGGTAAGCGCTTGACCACAACCACACCTGGTTTAGCCATAGTTTAGAAATATCTATTTCTGGTTATTTACAATTTTACCTCCAGAGTGTGAATATTTTTTGAAAGTACGTCATTTTTCAACTTATATCTATGAACATTCGTATTAAGCTTTTAATTATAAAAAAATGTATTTCTGGATTTCTACAAATTCCACCCCAAGGGTTTTAAATAGGAGTTGAAAATTTCTATAAAAGTCCGTCATTTTTCAAGTGGAAACTATGAAAATTGGTTTTTGAGCTCTCGGGCAAAAATGAAAAAGTAGGAACGAGTTTCCGGATTTTCAGGAATTCCACCCTCCATCGATTTTTCATAATTCCATTCGAGCGAAGCCACGGCGAGTCAGCTAGTAAAAGTAAAAAGACGGCCATCAATCTGAACACAAGCGGATTCATCTACATGTTATTACCGAAAGGCAAAAAGTAGCACTAATCGCATATTCTTTGAAAGACTTAATAAATAACTAGTACCAAAAAATACAAAAAATAATTCAACAACAACAACATACAACACGGAACGTCATTTTGGTGTCCGGGATTGAAAAATAGACTAGACAAGGTTGTAGACACATTACAATGTTGTGTCTAGAAATTTCAGCTTACACCTCCCTGCTTACTCGTTTATTACAAGCTAAGCTAAGTAGCATTAACTACGTATGAGCTTAAATTAATTTCGTGTCTACATAAGAGCGCTTAGGATATATTAACCGTTTAATATCACAGGTAATGGAAGATTTATGAGCGTTACTATAATAAAGATCTAAGTTAAAATAAAATTGCTTCTCTTTCTTTCATCATAGTCGTACTAGTTGATGCTTGCGACTTTATCCGCATTGATTTTGTTTTTTGTTGTTTCCCGGGATGTAAGCTAACTCTGTAACAAACATCTAAATCGGTTAAACTGTTGGACCGTGAAAAGCTCGCAGAGAGACAGACACACTTTCGCATTTTTATAATATTAATAGTATTCTATAGATTCATGCTATCTAACGAGGTATTTAATCTATTTAATGACTGAAGTGCAGCTGGTAGCGAGCGGTTGGAGGGTGCTTCACCTCCTTACAATGTCTAGTAACACTCGAGTTCGACCCGCAAGACAGCAACTTTAATCGTTTACCGTTAGCCTAGATATCCATACTTCCATAGTAATTGACTAAAATTATAATAACTATTTACTATATTACTAATTTTACTTATAATTTAATGCTACTTTTTACCACGAAAAATCAAAGAGTTTCCGCGGGATTAAGAATGCTGACAACGTTTCGGGCCTCATTTGTGAAGATTTGGATGTAAATAGATGTTTGTTACTCCGTCACGCAATAATGGCAGAAACGATTTGGCTGACCCCGAAAAATCAAAAAGTTCTCGTGGAGTTTTTTAAAAACTGTACCCACGGGGATAAAGTCGTGGGCATCTTGTAGTAAATTAAAACTATAAAATTATAATGCGAAAGGTAGGGTACTTAACTACTTATGCATCCATTAACCTACTCGTCCTGAAATCCAACAAAGGAATCCGTAAACGGCGAGGTATATCCGCAGAAAATAGTGCCTCAAAATTAGAAATGGAGTAGCTTGGCACCCCGCCAGCCTTCCTGCCCTGTTTGTCTTTGCGTACGACTACAGCCTTACATAGGTTCTAATTAGAAAGTATGTGACACAATTTTCCCTTTCGCTTCCCGTTAGTAGGTACATATATATATGTATATATGTGTAACGCAGAGACAAGGTGAGTGTGTCAAATAGCTAAAGATTTTGTAAGAAAATTAGCCTTCAATAGTTTAAAACATGCTCTTTTGAGTCATGGCTGCCTTTTGTAAAAGGACTAGGAAATGACTATATTACAGTATCGCTGATTCTGTTAAGAAAATGACAGTATAAACAGAATGCAGAGCTTTTTACATATAGGTACGTACCTAAATAGTTAATCCATATCACACGTTAAAGCATTTAAATGCCTAATTTACTAACATTAAAATATATTAAGTAAAATACTTTAAGAGTATTTGTAACATAAACCATAACGTAGTCGAATTAGTCAAATCAACCTCTTATAACGAATTCACCGAATTTTCTTTAACCGTTACAAGTGTAAATTAAAAATGTATAACACCCCCGACAAGTGAAGGTTACAGTAACTAAAAAAGAGCTGATAACTTTTAAACAGCAGAACCGATTTTCTTGGATTATAGTTAAGAACACTCTCGATCTAGCCACCTTTCAAACAAAAAAAAAAAAAACTAAATTAAAATCGGCTCATTAGTTTCGGAGCTACGATGCCACAGACAGATGTACACAGGTACACACGTCAAACTTATAACACCCCTCTTTTTAGGTCGGGGGTTAAAAATTGGGATTATTCAGCAATTATTTGTGAACGCATTGTATCTTTTATATGGAAATTTATTTTTAACATGCCAGTATGCACAAATCCCGCGGGTATAATCGTCGCCAGCGGAAATCGAAGCCTTAATTTATTCGTGCTCCCTACGTGACCATACAAACTAATAAGTATGTTGAAATTTTCTTTTTTCACACTTGCTTTGTGATATTCATGTTTCATATTTTATTCATGACCTCAAATTGAACACCCACGGAGTTCGTTTGAAATTCCGTGATATACGCTTTATTGAACCTTATATTTTTACTCAACTACAACAAAGCCAAAAGGAAGGGTTACGATCTTTGCAGTTTATGTATATGTCACAGCCAAAGTAATAAATCCTGATATTATATATATTATCTAGTCATTATTTATAATGTCTACCCAATTTAGATAAACTGATAATTGACACAGAATTAATCACATTAACTAGCAATTTTATATAATTTCTTCGAAGACTTGGATGATGTAATAAAACAAGTAGGTACTTACAGGTAAATATTATAAAATTATATTTCAATTTGCCTTATGCATACCTAACTATATGTGTAGCACTATTATACTGTTTTGAGACTTATTTCGTGGTTTAATGACATAATTATGTATTATAACGGGTACATAGGTTAGGTTAGGTTAGGTTAGGTTAGGTTAGGTTAGGTTAGGTTAGGTTAGGTTAGGTTAGGTTAGGTTAGGTTCAAAGTTAGACCGTATTTATTACTTTGGCTAACTTTGAACCGCTATTATGAATAATATCCGGATAAAGTGATTAATTTATTACATTGTCTAGTCAATTTTGATATTATACATAATGACCAGTCATTATGTATAATAGCTATTTAATCACTATGACTGTAACATATATACTTATGTAACGTATGTTCCACTGTAGTGCCTAAACTACTGATCTGATATTTTTATGAATGAGGTATCTATCGATCGGTTCCGGGTGACATAGCTACATTTTATATTACAATGTTAAATTAAAAATGTAGGGAACTTTTTTGCTACCATCGACTCAAATGTAAAATGAAAGAGGAAAAAATTGGCATAGTAAGTTTTTTGGTCAAGCGAGTTGTCTATAAAAAAAAAATTTTTTAAAGCTGATCGACTGTTTCATGCTTTTATATATAATATATTACCGCATAGTTTAAAACCTAATAAAGTTCATTCAGTTAAAAAAAAATTAGGCCAAGGACAAAGACATTCGTTTCCCCCGCGCCGCCTCCTCGCTCGTAAATCGAGCATGAAATACGACTGGAAGTTTTATGAGTCTGACGCATACATACCGACGGATTAACTTCGCATTATTATTACAGATATCAAAATTTGTGAAAAGTGCTTTCAAGCACTTACTAGAGTTTCAAATTTATATAATATTAACTGATGCCCGCGACTTCGTTTGCGTAGACATAGGTTTTTAAAATCCTGTGGGGAATCTTAGATTTTCCGAGATAAAAATGTATTAATCCAGGGTATAATTTATCTCCATCCAAATGTCAGCCAAATCCAAGAGTAACAAGCATGTACACAAACTTTCACCTTTACAATATAAGCTTCCTTTCAAGAGAGCTAAAAGAAAAGAAAAAAAGTTAAACGTGTATTAAAGACTAACTAAAGTTGTAATACACGAATAATTTTATTATCATAGCATCCAAGTAAAAGATTGATTTTATCTCAAGGACACGCGTCGTAGCAGGTGCTACGCTCACGAAATGCTGTCATTGTTAAAGTCTTATAGATAACATGGGTCTCGTATAGTACGCGACAGGCCGAGATGGCAATTAAGGTATGAGGCAGGGGGACGCGCCGCACACCCGCACGTTATCCGCGCTATCCTGCACCAGGCGGCTCTATACATGTTAAATTACTATCTTATTACAAGTGTAAATTAAAAATTTATAACACCCCCGACAAGTGAAGGTTACAGTAACTAGAAAAGAGCTGATAACTTTCAAACGGCTGAACCGATTTTCTTGGATTACAGCTAAGAACACTCTCGATTAAGCCACCTTTCAATATACAAGTGTAAATTAAAAATTTATAACACCCCCGACGATCCAAAGTATTTGAGTTTTCCAAAACATCATTTTCAAATAATTAATTATGTATTTAGGCAACGTCCATCTTGACAGCTTGACATTTGTCAATTGACATAATATTATGAACCTAACGGTTATCTAACCTTCTTTTCTACAAGAAAACTAGAAAAGAGCTGATAACTCTTAAACGGCTGAACCAATTTTTTTAGATTATAGCTAAGAACACTCTCGATCAAGCCACCTTTCAAACCAAAGAAACTAAATTAAAATTGGTTCATTAGTTTAGGAGCTACGATGCCACAGACAGATACACACGTCAAACTTATAACACCCCTCTTTTTGGGTCGGGGGTTAAAAATTGATCTAAAGTCTACACTAAAGTGCGCGTTACCTGTGATAATTTCAATCCCGCGCCTTTCTGGAGCGAGCTGCAGGTGAAATCCACGCTCTTTTATTATTTAAATCTTCGATTGTATAAATATCTAAGCTATTAAGCTAGTATAAAACAAGATTGTTTTTTACTCTTATCCATGTGATTCCACTCTTTGTAAGTAAAGTAGATGTAACAATAGATACTCTATTCAAGGTTATTCTTCCATAGTGAAGGCACATTTACAAAGTGATGCTCTTACAAAGATACTCCGGTGAACCATTGTATTATAAAGTGAGACGCAGGTGAAAAGGTCTGTAAGCCTTGTATTCCTTATAGGCTTATAGTGTAGGGATATACTATCAATGGACTATGCTGAGGTTATTGCAATTCAATAGAGAGATTCTTTTTTTAACCCCCGACCCAAAAAGAGGAGTGTTATAAGTTTGAAGAGTGTATCTGTGTGTCTGTGTATCTGTGTATCTGTCTGTGGCATCGTAGCTCCTAAAGGAATGAACCGATCTTAATTTAGTTTGTTTGTTTGAAAGGTGACTTGATCGAGAGTTTTCCTAGCTATAATCGAAGAATATCGCTTCAGCCGTTTGAAAGTTATTAGCTCTTTTCTTATAGAGATTTTTGTGTCGGGGGTCTTAAATTTTGAGTTATTGTTAGCAAGTATATTAAAGCCTCTTTGAAACGGCAAATAGTAGCCTATGTCCGTCTTTGAGATGCTAGCTGTATTTGTCAAAATTTCGTCAAAAACGGTTAAACAGATGGATCGTGAGAATGTTATAGACATATAGATATACATACAGACACTTTCACATTTAAAATATTACTAAGCTTGAATTATAATATTGATGTGTGTTTAAACATTACCAAAATCCTTACACGTAAATATGACTGTTTATCCGATCAAAATTTGAAATGGTTAAAACAATATTGACAGTACGTTCGTCTGCGAGTTAATTTGTGAGCTCTTTTAATCACAGGATTTAAAATAACTTAAACCCATGCAAACGAGGTAGAGGGCAATAACTAGTTAAAAATATAGCACTTACATAGTAATTGGATTTGCTCTATGATGCAATATATAGCAATTACGTAGTAATAGACATCGAATTAGAACGCTTGGTAGCTTGGGTTACGTAATTGCTGACATATTGTTATTATGGTGCTAACTTGACACAATTAAAAGCAAATGTACCTACAGGTTAATTAGCCTTCATTATATTAGGTAGTTTTAGAAATTATATATTATAGTACTAATTAATTTAATTCTAAGCTCATAGGGATCGAAAATGTTCTTCAAAAATAATGTATTTTGGAACTTTCTGCTTAGTGAAAAGAAAAATGAATGAATGTATGAAAAATTCTTTATGATACATCAAGATTTGAAAATAAATAAATTGAAATAAACATAAGTACAATACTGAAAAATAATTAGTACAGTTATATACGGTCTCATCGCCGAAATGCTATCTCTACTAAGCTACCATATATATATTGCAGTGGCAATGGACATGTAGGGTATTACAATAAATTCATCACTAGCTGATGCCCGCGACTTCATTCGCGTGGGTGTTTTTTAAAAATCCCGTTGGAACTCTATGATTTTCCGGGATAAAAAGTAGCCTATGTGCTAATCTGTCTCCATTCTAAATTTCAGGCAAATCCTTCCAGTAGTTTTTGCGTGAAGGAGTAACAAACATACACACACACATACACACATACAGCTACATACACACAAACATTCGCCTTTATACTATTATAGTGTGATCAACAATCACGGGCTCACTACTGAGCACGGATCTCCTCTCAGAATGAGAATGATTGACCATACCTTGTCTACTTGACTTGACCTGTCTGACCAAGTGCGGATCCACACACCTTATAGAACATTATGTAGAACTCTCAAGCATGCAGTTTTCCTCACAGTATTTTCCTTTACCGTTAAAGCAACTGATATTTAATTGCTTAAAACACACAGCACCGTAAAGTTAGAGGTGCGTGCCCAAGATCGAACCCCGAACCCCCGACTGCGAGACTATGTATGTCCAACTGTGGACATCCACACGCTGACGAGATGATGATGATGATAAATTAAATGAACCCAATAGTTGTAGAATAGTTCAAATTCTCATTTCAAAAGCATTTCAAGGTAGGTACTTAAGTGTGGAGATCACCTGAGGCACTCTATGCTCCGCAACCTGTAAAAAACTCTAAGATGACCCTGTCTTGACACAGTTAAATAGACCACGGCTTTTGGCCCCTTTTTAAATAGTACCACAGCATAAATATATACAGTGAGATGACTTGATATACGCGAACAAGCCGGCAATTCAATGGTAATTTTACTTAGTAATGTAGGTGTACATTACTAAGTAAAATGCGAATGATGTCTATGCCAATTTTTTTAGATACAAGTTAGTCAAGACATTCACTTGGAGACCTTGGGACCGTGGGTCCCGGGGGCTCGAGCTGTTTTTGAGGAAATTTCGAAAAGGGTTTTCGAGTCAACCAGGGACCCGAGAGCTGGCAGCTATCTTGGGCAAAGAATTTGTTTGGCCATCCAAAGGGGTTATGCTGTCAGCATCTTGGGTACAATGCCTCGCTGCGGTGGTCTCGATGAGGTTTTTAATCTTCTTTTAATCATGTATACTTAAAAAGGATATTGCAAATTATTTAGAACTGAGGCATCTAATTTATTAATTTTTTTATTTTAGAAAAGTCAGTGACATCGATGACACGGAAACTGCCACTAAGTCCATGCCAACTCCCTCTAATTTGTTAACTTGCTCAACGCAAAAGTAAACATTTTAAATGTCTAAAGTCCAATTTAGTTTGAATACTCTCTGTCGCAATCAAGCAAAACAACCTTCAAGTCGGTAAGTATTTATGTTTGTATAAATACCTACATTCGCAAACCGCGTAGCACCTCTACAGCCTATAAGAAACTCCGTGACTCATGCTCACTTGACACAGTTTTCGAGTATCTACCCCCGGTCGGTGTAATAGACTTGTTTACAAATTGGTGAAACAAGATTACCCGCCCGGTTTCGTCTGAATGGCATTTTAAAATTGGAGGGGGTGGAATATTCAAAAATGCTGAAACACGTGTTACTTTATTTTTAACAGCAAGCCTAAGTACCAATTTTTACAAAAATAACTTAAAAATGACGGAATATCATCAAAAAAAAATTTTAAACCCCTTGGGGTAGAATTTTCTTAAACCGCAAAATTCTTCATTTTTCACCAAAATCAGAAATAGCAAGTTCCATGGAAATAACTTGGAAAATGAAGGACTTTCATAAAACCTTTAATTCCTTATTTAAACATCTTGGGGGTGAAATTTTTCAAATTCTTTCTCATTGAACTGCTCAAATTTCAAATTTCTAACGCCAGCGGTTTGTGCATTGATAGTCAGTCAGGACACGTCTTCTTATACTTATGTATGGAGTACAAACAAGCATTTTGTAGGTAGGTATAGATTACTTGCATCGCGGAAATGGACATTGACTATTTTTATTTTCAACGGTCTCCCTGGCGCAATAGTGAGTGGAAATTGGGAATTTTATAATTTCTAAATTTTCTCTGGTCTGGTCTGGTGGTTCGCCGTGGCTAGTTACTACCCTAAGCAAAGCCGCTGAGCGATTTCGTTCCGGTGCGATGCCATGTAGAAACCAAAGGGGCATTTGGTTCTAACAAAAGTACTTGTAAAAGTCTAATTGAATAAAAATATTTCGAATTGAATAGAATTGAATTAAAAACTGCCATACCCGTTCCAGGTTAGTCCACTTCCTCCTTAGACTGCATCATCACTTATTACAGGTAAGATTACAGTCAAGGCTTACTTGTATTTAAAATTAAAAAAAAGGGGAACCATTTTGATACGAAATATTTGAAAAGGCGTGTCACGTAGCAAGTTAACGTCGAATAGGAGCGATAGGATTGTATTGTGACGTGTAGCATTGGGTTTACTGCATGCTTACATATCCACAATCACAACCGTGAACTAACGCCACACATAATTCGCTTGTTGAGCTTACCGCATGTCAAATACCAAAATTCGTTGTTATATTATGGCAACAAGGAACTAAACTAACAAGAAATTGTTCTAACTAATGTCTAACTAATGTGATTATGCGCTTTAGTAGCGTCAATATTTCACTTATGCACAGACTAGAGGGTGCCCGCGACTTCGTTCGCGTGGATTTAGAGTTTTAAAGATCCCGTGAGAATTGTTTGATTTCTGGGATAAAAGTTGCCTATTTCAATTAGAAGAACGCAAGCTACTTCGGTACCTTTCATACAAATCGGTTAAGTGGATGGATCTTTAGAAATCCCGCGGGAACTCATTTATTTTCGGGGATAAAAAGTAGCCTATGTCCGTCTCCGGGATATAAGTTAACCCTGTACCAAATTTCGTCAGAATCGGTTACACTAACGGGCCGTCAAAAGGTAGCAGACCGACAGACAGATAGACAGACAGACAGACACACTTTCGCTTATCGTAGGTTACTTAATCGTATGCTGCAACACTTGGGACGGCAGTCTTATATAAAGTCATCAGGTCTATAAAGCTGGCAGCCGGCCGTAATAATAATGGCACTTGACCTTGCCCTCAAATTGCAGTGTGCAGTTAACTGGAAAATTAAACCAAATATACCTATACGTCGCTATTTCCTACCTATCTATCATCCAATACATCACTACTCATATTATATACCCGAAAATGTGCTTATTACTTTTTTTAAAGTCCATTACAATTTAGCCCTTCACTACTATTTCGCCTGGTGGTAAGTGATAAGGCAGTCTAAGATAGTAGCGGGCTAGCAAGAAAGAGTATGTCACTTATCAGTTCCTACATGACATCGTACCTCCCACTTGTATGTGATGCAATTTTTGCATGGGTATAGTTAAAGACAGGGCGTAGCAGTAATTGCAGTACATAAGCTACATTTATCCCAGATAATCAAAGAGTTCCTCCGGAATTTTTAAAACCTAAATTCACGGGCATCACCTAGTTGGTTATACCTGTAGTTATCTGTTATCCTATACGGTTATTGTTATTGGACATTATAACGATATGTTGTTAAAATCAAGCCAAGTAATTGCTATGACTGGGCCAAAAACCTTGTAAAATTAGTTCGCAGTTTTGTCATATTAATATCATTTGTGTTTTTTCCATGCGCTATAAAACAAGTGCAAAGATATTAACTACTAACTTTTACTGTGCTTTTATTTTAATAAAAGAAAGTTGCAACATTTTTACGCTTTTACTGATGCCAAGAACTAGATTTTATATTTTCCTCTCGAACGAAGACGAGAACATAAAGTTACCATAACAGCATTCAAAACAAAGTTTCGGAATGTTGTTCCTTTTTACTGGTTTCCAATAATTTATTATTTCAAAAGAAGATTTCTGGCTTTTTGTTAGTATTTATTTATTCATTATAATAACGCATACAAGTTTAAAAATTATTTATTTTACATTTCATAAAAAAAACTTCAGTCTTAATTAAAAATAATAAAACTAAAATAAGTCTGATTAAATCTAAAACTTCATCAAGACCACCGTAGCGAGGCATTGTACCCAAGATACGGGCAGCATTGCCCCTTTGGATGGTCAAACTAATTCTTTGTCCTAGGTACCTGCCAGCTCTTGAGCCCCTGGTCAACTAGATAAGTCTTTTTGAAATTTCCTCAAAAGGAATTCGAGCCCTCGGATCCCACGGCCCCAAGGTTTCCACGCAAAAAGGCACAAATATGTAATTTACATCGAGGTTTTCATATTTGCGCCTCTTGACACATTCAACGCTGGTGGATAGAGTCACCTGAATATGGGATGCAGCCATAGTGTCTGCATCTCTGAAATTTCATAAATATGCTTACAAGATTGAAATATTTATTTATATGAGAGTACGTAGAGTAAATACGCTTTTTCAAAAAAACATTAATTTCCAACGCAGAAACTAAATATGAGAGAAACTAATAATTTCTGGATAATATAATATTTACTTTAAAAATTAGCGTCCGAATTCAACACACAAACACAGTCAAATATAAATGAGTAGAGGAATTAACTACATAACTAAAACTCCGCTTTTCAAAACTTTTATACCTATGAACGTTCATTAATGCAGAGTACCTACCTACATCGCAATAACTGTGGAATAATTTTCTATGAAATGAATGCAATATCTCTTGTGTCAATGTCTACGTAGCTTTGCTTTTAGTAATTAAAACATAACATTTAGAAAGTTATTAAATTATTACTATTAGAAAGTAAGTACTGGTATTTTATAACTATGAATAATGTTATACCTCGTTAATGAATTCAGTTTTATAACTGTTTCATAATTTCATTACTTCTTGCTTTGTATCAATTGTATTTTTTATTAATTACAAGGGTAAAAATACGAGTATATATTGCTCTATGACTATTTCATGATTTTTAGAGTTCCGTACCTCAAAAGGAAAAACGGAACCCTTATATGATCACTTTGTTTTCGTCTGTCTGTCAGTCTGTCTGTCCGTCCATCCGTCGCTCGGTCCGTCCGTCTTGTCTATCAAATAAACCTATAGGGTACTTCCTGTTGACCTAGAATCACGAAATTTGGTAGGTAGGTTGGGTCTTATAGCACAAGTTAAGGAATAATTCCAAAAACAGGGAATTTGTGGTTACATTTAAAAAAACGTGTTCACGAAAAAAATAATTTACTAAATAACAAGGTACGGAACCCTTCGTTTGCGAGTCTGACTCGTACTTGACCAGTTTTTTTAGAGGAGCAATTATCCTGTGCCTGGACTTCGTCTGTGTTAGTGTTAGCTGGCGGGCGTTTTCTGCCTTTTTGGAGTGTTTTTTTGTTAAAACTGACTGAAAAGCGCTCTGAGGGGGTGTCGTGCGTGTGTCGGCGAGCGCCGGCACAGACGGGGTCCATACTTGTGTAGTTTCCCTAACTTGTTACAAATAACTACAAACTTGACATTGGCTAATCTTTGTAAAGCCATACGAGAGAGTAATCCTGTGCCTGCTTATGTATTCATTTAGTTTAGAGTAGGTAACTAGTGCACCTACGTTTAAAATATTGTGCGATAGAAGAAGAAAAGTAAATGTACAGCTAATCTCATCGTGCGAAGCCTTCATATTATCACAGAATACTAACCGTTACAACATAAATAACGACACTCACTCCCTTCGCTAATTTATCGTCGCCCACAAACTAAAGGCACAGCTACTGGCATTGCCGCACTGGCGTCACTCTGTTCTCACCTTATTGTCACTCGAGCGAGAAGCACTGATGTTGCTTACTTACATAATAATATTATCTTTGTCTCACCCGATGGGCTTCACCCATCTCTATCGTTACCCACACAAATCGTGTGAGGACAGGCCGGTGTTCCAGTAGTAGTAATAGGTAATTTACTTGAATGGAATATGAAATTATGAAACAGAAATAAATTAAATAAGAACATTTATAGGACATTGATTCGTCCATCATCCAGTTGGTCCAGCGACATCACCAAATCTACTATTCCAAATCTAAATTGGCGTACACAAGAGGAGACCTACGTCTAACAATGAGTTCGTCTAACGAGAATTTTGAGTTTGGTTTTCTGAGTCTTTCTATTTTCGTATTCTCATAAGAAATAAAGAACTATAGTTGCCGAGTCTTAATGAGGGGATGCATTAATAAATAGTGGAAAGCCCGAACAATAGATGGGGCATATAACGAGCTAACTCGGAATAAAGAGGCAATATTGTTCGCGATTCTCGAAACAGTTTGTATGGCCTTGCCCTGCCTGAATAACTGAAAGCGGTTTTAAATGCCTCCCCGACTGCCCATTACATAATATTCTGCTAAGGTTTTACCTAAACCATCGCTATTAATGAAGTTTGAATGAATACTGTACTTTTAGCTGCAATGGGATTGCCCGTAACGCATCTTCGCGCGGAAGGGTGTGTGAGTGACTTATGAGTTTAACAATTTGATTATGAATTTTTTCTCAGATTCTCTCTTGCAATATGACATCCCAGAAACTGAGTGGCGCAAATATTCTCTCTTATATATCTTATCTTCTTCTTTGTCGTACCACTCTTGGCAGAGCGGTCGTGGTCATCATGAAGTGACGTTTTGGGGGGTAGATGTTACACGCCTCACGAGCATTCGCCACTTCCTTATATCTTATACCTACTCTCTATTACGACTCTACACGAATAAATAATAACTAGTAAATTATATATGTATCTTAAAAGAGAAATAAATATATCAGATAACTGAGTAACCTCTAAATCTGAATGAAATACTTAATTTCACTCATAGTACCCTATCAATGACCCAGTTGGAGAGTTTCCATTCCTTTATTATGGTTGTGTGCATCCTCTAGGGATTATCGTTGAGTGTATTGTACTTGTGAAGTGCTTCAAAGGGATAAGACCCGGTTGTTAGGATATTCATCGCACTTAGATTAGATAACCCGGATATCTCTTGCCCCTTTCTACCCATACTGTTCGACTATTCAAGGACTAATCTTGACAATTCTTTATCCCAAGCAAATAAATGCAAATCAAACAAAAATTAAAAACATTTTTTTTAATTTAAAATCCAAGTTTTTTTTGTCGTTGAGTGTTACTAGCCTAAAACAATTATTAACCCCAACCCAAAAAGAGGGGTGTTATAAGTTTGACGTGTGTATCTGTGTATCTGTCTGTGGCATCGTAGCTCCTAAACTAATGAACCGATTTTAATTTAGTATTTTTTGTTTGAAAGGTGGCTTGATCGAGAGTGGTCTTAGGTATAATCCAAGAAAATCGGTTCAGCCGTTTGAAAGTTATCAGCTCTTTTCTAGTTACTGTAACCTTCACTTGTCGGGGGTGTTATAAATTTTTAATTTACACTTGTTGCTTATACTGGCTTCCCATGCTGCGTGTTCTGCGGATTATCAAGCACGGCCGACAACCACCGACAGCCAAGCGCCGTGGCAGATGGCACGGACGACAATGACATCGTGTCTACGCTACCATGGATGATACTCCTCCCACGGTGTGAGCTGATCCGGATCCGTCCGCAATATCACGCACCGTACGAAGCCGGTATTACAGTACAGATAAGCTTCTAAACATCATAATATGCATAAAGTATTTAATAGTAACTAAGTACGTAGACTGACAAGCAGCTGTTGGTTATAAATTGAAACAAGTTCTGACTAAGCTGCGCGCTTTAACTCAGATCAATTTAAGTAAAACTTAAAAGCCATTATATTTTATTGCAGCATCGGCAAGAGCAACTAAGGACTTTTTAATAACTCTTCTTCTTTGTTACTTTGTAGTCTCGATTTATTTTACTCAATAAAGAAGGTGACATTAGTTACTGCTACATAATAATGGCTGCGTTAAGGTAGACTTTGAGCTACGCGACAGCGATAAGCGACGAGACACTTGAGTGTCGCGCAGTCTATTGATGTCTGTGGCAAAGTATCGCATATCAGGATCACTCCCTTTTTTTATTCAGATACAAGCCCTTAACTGCTATCTCACCTGGTGGTAAGTGATGGTGCAGTCTAAGATGGAAGCGGGCTAGCCTGGATAGGATATGGCAGTTTTCATAAAACCCATACTCCTTTGGTTTCTAGACGGCACCGTACCGGGATGCTAAATAGCTTACCGGCATGGCTTTTGCCAGTAGAGCTCACTTTATATGCTCTCCATATCATTTTACACAAGTTTTGCCTTTCAATGGTCCCATGTTATTGTCGCTTGTCCCAGTCGGATACCGCTTTATCTATATAAGTTAATCTTTATTTATTTTTTTATTTTGAACTTCGGGGTCAATATTTATGACGATTTGGATCGCAATCTGACATGACCGATAGCTGATCGTAATACATTACGCGGAATACACAATATGTTACATTAATTATAGTAAATCTAGATTCAAATAGCATGATAATATAGGTATTAAGATTATTAGGAAAAGCTGTGGTAGCCTAGTAGTTAGAACGTCCGCCTCCGAATCGGACGTCGAGGGTTCGATCCCGGGCACGCACCACTAACTTTTCAGTTATGTGCGTTTTAAGCAATTAAATATCACTTGCTTTAACGGTGAAGGAAAACATCGTGAGGAAACCTGCATGCCTGAGAGTTCTGCATGTTCTCAAAGGTGTGTGAAGTCTGCCAATCCGCATTGGGCCAGCGTGGCAGACTATGGCCTAAACCCTTCTCATTCTGAGAGGAGACCCGTACTCAGTAGTGGGGCGGCAATGGGTTGATCATGATGATGATGATAGGTATTAAGCGTGATGCAAGGCTTTTTAATGCACAATATTTATTGGACTTTCATTTTCATGTAAATAATGAAAAAGCCATATTCGAAAGTTTCACCGGTTACGAACGATGTCAACATAAGCCAAAAGCCTTTGCTCTGTGATGTTGACAATGCAAATAAACAAAACGAGTGTGACGAAATTAAGTTATTTGATGAAAAAGCCGAACTTCATTTCCCTTTGTCTCCAAATTGGATTAGATTTTTGTCTGCTTTTTGTCAATTTATGAGGGCATTTAGAAGTTTAAACGTGTGTTGAGCAACGATGCGCAATCGCATAGGTAACGATTAGAGAGACAGACAGACAAACATTATTTTATATATATAAGTATTTCTTACTAGCTAACTTCATTCGCGTGGATTCAGATTCTTAAAAAAATCCCGTAGGATCTCTTTGATTTTTAGGAATAAAAAGTAGCCTCTATCATTTTTCCAGGTCTTTCACTAAACCCATGCAAGAAATCTGGTCGATCCGTTGCTCCATCGCAACGTGATTGAAGAACAGACCGACAAACTAACAAACAAACACAACAACAAACAAACATACTTTCGCATTTATAATATGGGTAGTGAAGTAATTTTTTTTATATTACTATTTCATTACTTTGTATTAAGTATTCCACTTTTAAGCAATACAAAGATGTTTCTAAGCACACGGGTGCATATCTGTTGGTCTAGGGTAATTCCGATCGATACTTAATTCGTAGAAGCGTAGCATTTTCGTAGACGCAAGTCTACTAGAGGGAGAGTCTAGAGGGCAACCTCTACAGAAAATGAGTTTTCAAACTAATAAAGTGAAATGATTTGAATGATTTTATAATATTAATTCATTCAATAGAGGTGTACCTTCTCAGACTCTTGTTTAATTCAACTAAGAGATTGTATAAAACCGATATAGCACCAGCATACTTACAAGCATATCCATTAGCAGTTTATTTAAAACACAGGCATTGGATAAACGAGGTAGTGAAAATTTGCGAATACAAGTGTAAATTAAAAATTTATAACACCCCCGACAAGTGAAGATTACAGTAACTAGAAAAGAGCTGATAACTTTCAAACGGCTGAACCGATTTTCTTGAATTATAGCTAAGAACACTCTCGATCAAGCCACCTTTCAAACAAAAAAAACTAAATTAAAATCGGTTCATTCGTTTAGGCGCTACGATGCCACAGACAGATACACAGATACACAGAGACACAGATACACACGTCAAACTTATAACACCCCTCTTTTTGGGTCGGGGGTTAAAAATGAATGTTCAGAGACATAAGCGCTGTAGCCACGTGTTTTGCAGGTTTAATAAATAAAGTGAAATAGCAGAAAATCACGTGCCGAATTTCACAAGAATTTTATATATAGATATGGATCGTGAGATCTTCCTCGTGAATTCGGATATTTAAAAATTTCATGGGAACTTTTTTATTTTTCGGGATAACGAGTTAATTCCGTCCATCTCATGAATTCCAGCTTATGTATCTACTGCTGAAATTTAAATAAGCATCCTTTATATGTATTTAAAACTGAACAAGAAATCCATACTAGTGTTATAAACGCAAAAGTGTGTCTGCCTGTCTGTCTATCTGTCTGCCTGTGTGCCTGTCTGTCTGTCTGCTAGCTGTTCACAGCCTCACAGTTTAACCGATTTTGATCAAAGATACTTTTTATGCCGGAAATCAAAGTCAGAGGTAGCTTGCGTCCTAAAAATTGACATAGGCAGAATTTCATCCCGGAAAAGCAAAGAGTACCCATGGGATTTTATCGAAAACCTAAATCCACGCGGACAAAGACTGCATCTCTAGTAAGCTGTAAATATTAGTACGCTGTAGCAGCAACTAAGTACGAAATATACACAACGAGACAGCAACTGGTGAATAATTATTACCAGTAATTGAGATTCGACTCGCGTCAAACAGAACATTACGCCTTCACGCTCCGTTTATCGCACTCGCTAGTCATAGTCACACACAAAGCGTGCACAAAGCATTTCCCCGTGTATTACATGTGCACGTAGTAATATGCACCTCTATCATACATGCCTACTGCCATCAATACTTAGAACTTGCACTTTCGACGCTCGCTTCATACTGAAATGAGAGCACATCCCTGAACAAAAATCTAGGGCAAACTAGAGTTAGCGAGCATTGTCTACCTAAATACTCTTTCGATAACTTGTAGCCAATGCAATAAACAAACTCCTGCATAGCATAAACAAATCAACTATAAACGTGCCAATAAAGTAGCAAAGTGGAAAGAAAATTCAGCGATTAATCTATAAATATTTCAACCTGAATTTATATGAGGCATGAGATGCGATTTAATTATTCTTCACTAGCCGATGCCCGCGACTTCGCACGCGTGGATTTAGGTTTTTTGAAATCCCGTGGGAACTCTTTGATTTTCCGGGATAAAAAGTAGCCTATGTGCTAATCCAGGATATTATCTATCTCCATTCCAAATTTCAGCCAAATCTGTCGAGTAGTTTTTGCGTGAAGGAGTAACAAACATACACACACACATACAAACTTTCGCCTTTATAATATTAAGTGTGATTGAAAGATTGCGCTTGATGACAATCAGCTTGATAAAAAGCAATGTTGAGATCTGCGTTGGAACGCGCTTGCCTAGAAGATGCCTAGTTACTTTTGCCATGAAATTATTCAGGTTATACGTGGTCAAAAACACGGGCGCTAGGAAGGTATTCCACATCTAAGTGGTTCGTATCAGAAACATTAGCTTGAATGTCGACCACATAAGAATGCTAACATTCACGGTTTCTTGCTGTTATGTGGTAGAATGGTAATGGAGGAATAAGGTTGTGAAGTTCCTGAGCACGCGTTCACAAATATATCCGATAAAAGACCGATAAGCAGGCGACATTGTTGTGCAATTTTGTCTGCGAAAGTTCTAATAAGATATCACCAATATATTTCACAATAAAAAATCTTTTTTGACTACGGAGGTAACAAGTAAAAATTTATAACACCCCCGACAAGTGAAGGTTACAGTAATAACTAGAAAAGAGCTGATAACTTTCAACGGCTGAACCGATTTTCTTGGATTATAGATAAGAACACTCTCGATCAAGCCACCTTTCAAACGAAAAAAAAAACCAAATTAAAATCGATTCATTAGTTTAGGAGCTACGATGCCACAGATAGATACACAGATACACACGTTAAACTTATAATACCCCTCTTTTTAGGTCGGGGATTAAAAACAGTGCCTCCTGTTAGTACCTAATGGTCCAAGAGCTCTTAGGAGGTTTTGAGAAAAAATTGAGTGTTTCTTATCTATGGACTATGACTTAATCCTCTTTACATTCTGAGAAGAGAGCCGTGTTCAGTAGGAGGCAGGCAATGGGTTGATGGTGATGATGATCTAATGATCGCGATAGCTTAGGTAAAGACAAGTGTAAATTAAAAATTTATAACACCCCCGACGATCCAAAGTATTTGAGTTTTCCAAAACATCATTTTCAAATAAATAATTATGTATTTAGGCAACGTCCATCTTGACAGCTTGACATTTGTCTATTGACATAATATTATGAAACTAACGGTTATCTAACCTTCTTTTCTACAAGAAAACTAGAAAAGAGCTGATAACTCTTAAACGGCTGTACAATTTTTTTTAGATTATAGCTAAGAACACTCTCGATCAAGCCACCTTTCAAACAAAAAAAACTAAATTAAAATCGGTTCATTCGTTTAGGCGCTACGATGCCACAGACAGATACACAGATACACAGACACACAGATACACACGTCAAACTTATAACACCCTTCTTTTTGGGTCGGGGGTTAAAAAAGAATACCAATTTTCAGCTGTAATAAAGCACCTGCTCATAAATTCTGTAGGCTCTCTGACTATAGCGCAATTGATTCTGTCTGACACAGTCTAGCTTGATTTGACGCTAACTCGATAACAGAGATTGCCCCCGTTTAACTTGATTTAGACGCCATTTTAGGCATTCACACGACTCTATAGTCACTCTGACTCTATTTACGTTGTTTGCAAACGGTAACAAAAGACAAACGCCTCTTAATCTACCTACTAAATGACTTCCTGACCCCCGACCCAAAAAGACGGTTTTATAAGTTTGACGTGTGTATCTGTGTATCTGTCTGTGACATCGTAGCTCCTAAACTAATGAACCGATTTTAATTTAGTTTTTTTATTTATTTGAAAGGTGGCTTGATCGCGAGTGTTCTTAGCTATAATTCAAGAAAATCTGTTCAGCCGTACGAAAGTTATCAGTTCTTTTCTAGTTACTGTAACCTTCACTTGTCGGGGGTGTTATAAATGTTTAATTTACACTTGTTGTACTATTTAATTGAAATTACATGTCCATTACAGCATAATTGCTAAACAAACATTCAGAATATCGAATTCCGTTTTAACCAGCCAGACCCATCCCGTGGGCCAGAACTTCTACCAGACTCGTGAAAGGTCCCATAAAAGTGAGATGTACACCGATTTCTCCAAGATTTCTAGATCGATTTGCATTTTTTTTTATCAATAGAGAAACTTCGCGAGATAGTCCGATTTTTTTTACATCCAGCTGCTTAATTCTGCTGATGCAGGGTTACTGGCCGTCTAAGTTATGGAAATTCAGGAACTGTTGATAGTGAATTAATATATTGTAGCTTAGCAACGACTTCATATTGAACTCCAAGTCATAACCGTCAAACCTGAAGATACAGGGTACTATATTCCTAAGCCGTGAAGATTAAGGAACTGTTGATGGTAAATCGATATTGTTGGCTTCATATTGAATTCCAAGTCCCAACTCCTCGAGTCTGATACCTGGGGACTCGGGGATCGTGGACCATTAATTTGAAAGGGGTACGTCAGTTTTCCCCATACTCCTAATAGCCTCCCATGCAGCGTATTACTGGAACACTTGTCTCTGCTGGTAGGGTGATAACTTAAACTTTTAAAGTTTATTCAACCTTTTCGAAATCAAATATTCAAAAATTGCTCTTGTTGGGAAACACCAAACGTAACATTTATACTACAGCACTCTCATCAAATAGAGCGACGACTGACGTAAAATACGTTTATGCCGGATGCTATTGAAATGCTTTGTTGCTAAGTAATGCGCATATTTAATGTTCCTAAAGGTTGAAAATGAAAAGGCTTCTTACAGAGTTATAGTTGTAGGCATATTGTAGGCGTAGCAGAATCATTTATGTAAATAAGTAGATAGTAAAAAACAAAAATAGTATAAGTAGGTAGTAAAAAAGTAGTAGTACGTATAGATATAGGTAGGTACATAGATTTGTTCATAGAAACAGACCGGCTCGCAGCCCGCCATAAAATAAGTACATCCTATTCAACTACAGTATCTAAAAAATGAAAAGAAAAGAAGAATACTTCTTTTTCTGAATAAATCTGATTACAGTGGCCACGAGGCTATGATTTCAAAACAGCAATTTTTCTCGTAAGTTTTTTTCATTTAGATGTTTCTAAAGTAGATCAATGCAAAAGAATTTATTTATATTTTACGAAGCAATGAGGAAAGTTGTTCAAGTTATACCTTCCACAATTTTTACAACTTATTTTATAAGCGTAAATTAAAAATTTATAACACCCCCGAGAAGTGAAGGTTAACTAGATAAGAGCTGATAACTTCTTTCAAACGGCTAAACCGATTGACAGACAGATTGAGATGACACTCTCGATCAAGCCACCTTTCAAACAAAAAAAAACTAAAGTAAAATCTGTTTTAGAATGCACAGATAAACCCCTTTCATACGATACCCCGTTTGGTATAGTTATTTTACTTTGAAAATTGATGTAACCATAAATTTACGGTTTTCGGATTTATTCCTTTACTTGTGCTATAAGGCCTACCTACCTACCATTCTATATTCTAGGTCAACGGGAAGTACCCTATAGGTTTTCTTGACAGACACAACGGACGGACGGACAGACAGACAGACAGACAACAAAGTGATCCTATAAGAGGGTTTTTCCTTTTGAGGTACGGAACCCTAAAAAAGATGTGAAAATATGAAAAGACCCATTTATTATGTGTACTAAGTAATATTATTATTCTTAGTTTATTACGTAGATAATATACGGAACTAATATAGGTACCTAGTTTAGTAGAACTTTACTTCAAACAAGTGTAAATTAAAAATTTATAACACCCCCGACAAGTGAAGGTTACAGTAACTAGAAAAGAATTGATAACTTTCAAACAGCTGAACCGATTTTCTTGGATTATAGCTAAGAACACTCTCGATCAAGCAACCTTTCAAACAAAAAAAAACTAAATTAAAACCGGTTCATTAGTTCAGGAGCTACGATGCCACAGACAGATACACAGATACACACGTCAAACTTATAACACCCCTCTTTTTGGGTAGGGGGTTAGAAACAAAATACAATATTAGATAAGTAGGTATGTAATGTAACTAATTCTATTTATGGCAATGCGATTTCAGGGTGTCTAGTTTTGTAACACAAGAATGCTTCTGGTATTCATTATTTTCAGTTTTAACACTGAGGAAAAAAACTTAAGCGCTAACAGAGAAACTAGAAGTAAAGATAGAAAATTAAATAAAGCCGAGCCGGCAGCAGATAACTCGTTCAGACTCACAATTTTCACGGTAACAAGATTTCCGTCACGATTATTTAATGTCCTGGTGGAAGAAATACGTATAGCAAGCGATAGATAAAAAAACCGGCCAAGTGCGAGTCAGACTCGCGCGCCGAGAGTTCCGTACTCCGGTATTTTTTCGGACATTTTGCACGATAAATGAAAAACTATTATGGATAAAAATAAATAAAAATCTGTTTTAGAAAGTATAGGTAAAGCCCTTTGGTACCCCATTTGATATAGTTATCTCACTTTGAAAATTGAAACACATTTTAATTTTTTTTTTTCTGTGGTGTAACCACAAATTCACGGTTTTGGGATTTATTCCTTTACTTGTGCTATAAGACCTACCTACCTGCCTTTCATGATTCTAGGTCAACGGGAAGTACCCTAGGTATAGGTTTTCTTGACAGACACGACGGACGGACGGACAGACAGACAGACAACAAAGTGATCCTATAAGGGTTCCGTTTTTCCTTTTGAGGTACGGAACCCTAACTAGATGATGTTCGCAACTGCGCCCGCGTAGCTAAGTTTTTGAAAATTCCATGATTATCCGGAGAGAGAGATTATCCCTGAACTGCAAACTATCTCTATGCCAAATTTCGTTCGCGAGAAATCAAATGCGTGAATTCGCAAACAATCAGCTAGCTGTAGCGGAGTGGTAAAATATCAGTGTTAACTTTCTCGTCACTCGTCAGCTAGTTTCTAGATTTTAGCTCAATTTATTTCTCGCTAATCGTCGCCAGTCGGACAACTGCCCTGTGTGGAAAACAAAAGGATAACTAATAAGTTACGCGGCAGCATAGACACCCCCGCCTTCGTGCCTTATTTCGTAGTTCCACCAAACAGGTCGATAACTCATCATTCATCAACTCATGTTCAAGTCCAGAGTTCTTTTTAGGGTTCCGTACCTCAGAAGGAAAAATGGAACCCTTATAGGATCACTTTGTTGTCTGTCTGTCCGTCCGTCCGTCCGTCGTGTCTGTCAAGAAAACTATAGGGTACTTCCCGTTGACCTAGAATCATAAAATTTGGCAGGTAGGTATATCTTATGGCACAAGTAAATGAATACATCTGAAAACCGTTAATTTTTCTTTACATAATAAAAAAAATTAAAATGTTTTCAATTTTCAAAGGAACCTGTACATTCTAAAACAGATTTTTATTTATTTTCATACATAATATAATATGTAGTTTTTGATTTATCATGCAAAATGTCGAAAAAATACCCGAGTACCCGAATACCCGGGTACGGATCCCTTGGTGCGCGAGTTCGACTCGCACTTGGCCGGTTTTTTTTGTGGCGTTAATTGTTTTTTGCTTACCTTCAATGGGTGTGGTCTGTTGACTAGAGTTAATACGCGGTCGCTCTTCGCCGGCGGCGATGTGCTTGCCCGTTCGACGTGCTACGGGACGCAGCTCTCTGTCCACATCACTGTTGTCTTCTTCTTCGTAATTGTACTCCAGATCTGTTGAAAACAAGGATTTTCAGTACACATAGATCAATAAAATTTAAAATTTGGGTAGACTCAGGAAGTTAGGGGTTAATCAGAACTGCTATAATCAGCGTGTGTGTGTATGTACTGCCTGCCCTCCCACTACTACACATGCGGACACAGCAGCAAGCAACTACGAACTGCCACCACGCAACACTACACAAACACACGCACAGTAAGTAAGTACATTAGAAAATTAGTGAATACTTCGCAGGCTTACTAGCTAGATATGTGGACTGAATGGATATAAACAGCCAGCCATATAAGTTTATTGATAATAATCTAGTGTGTATTCCAAACAGTGAGAAAAAATCTACGCATATTTCACTCCTACATACAGGGTGGTCAAAAAGTCGTGGATCAAACGAAATAGGGAGATAGAGGAGATCATTTCCAGCAAAAAATATTTCTACAGCATGGCCTTATTTAAATTGCCCTAAGAGTTATGAATATTTTTCAGATTTTTAACAAAATACCAGATTCTCTTACAATTAGACTAATTTAAAAAAAATGAGATAAAAAATAATAAAACAAACGATGCTGTGTCATTACTAGATAATGTATCAGCACTACAAATCTTCTATTGAGGCTCTGGGTGCCAAATTACAAGAGCAATTAATTTTTTTCCAAAACTTTTAAAGCGTTACCAAAAATTAAATGTCATTTTAAAAGCGCACTGTGAAAAAAAAATGTACTACGGAAAAGTGACCCTGTATCAGAAAAACTTGCTGATTTAATGCCAATTTAAATGAGGTATAACACATTACTCTTTGTTTCGTAATTCTGGTATTATAATCGTTTTTTCATATCAAGGTGCAAATTTCAGTAGATTAGTTTAATTCAAAAAAAAAATTGAAGATTATCATGCTGCTAGTTAAACTGCTAGTTTTTTGTACGTTGGAATGCTAGAAACATCACTGTGCTTGTCACACTTAAAATTTGTGAAAAGAATAGAAACTCTTCACTACCACCTCGTGCCAGAACCACCCAGAACTACCCAGAACGCCCGTCTTGCTAGTAGTTTATCTTTTCTAGGAAACAAAAGGATAAAGAAACTATGCCTCTCGTTCACACTAATCATCATTTCTATTTGCATTGTTGGAATAAGGAAGGATGTGAAAGAGGCATAGTTTTTTATCCTTTTGTTTCCTAGAAAAGAGGGCGTTCTGGGTAGTTCTGGCACGTGGTGGTAGTGAACAGTTTCTGTTCTTTTCACAAATTTTAAGTGTGACAAGCACAGTGATGTTTCTAGCATTCCAACGCACAAAAAACTAGCAGTTTAACTAGCAGCATGATAATCTTCAAAATTATTTTGAATTAAACTAATCTACTGAAATTTGCACCTTGATATGAAAAAACAATTATAATACCAGAATTACGAAACAAAGAGTAATGTGTTATACCTCATTTAAATTGGCATTAAATCAGCAAGTTTTTCTGATACAGGGTCACTTTTCCGTAGTACATTTTTTTTTCACAGTGCGCTTTTAAAATGACATTTAATTTTTGGTAACGCTTTAAAAGTTTTGGAAAAAAATTAATTGCTCTTGTAATTTGGCACCCAGAGCCTCAATAGAAGGTTTGTAGTGCTGATACATTATCTAGTAATGACACAGCATCGTTTGTTTTATTATTTTTTATCTCATTTTTTTTAAATTAGTCTAATTGTAAGAGAATCTGGTATTTTGTTAAAAATCTCAAAAATATTCATAACTCTTAGGGCAATTTAAATAAGGCCATGCTGTAGAAATATTTTTTGCTGGAAATGTCTCCCTCTATCTCCCTATTGCGTTTGATCCACGACTTTTTGACCACCCTGTATATATCCTTCCATCCATCAGAGGTTTATAGTTTATACTAATTGACACCATACAGATTTATTTGATTACCTCCCTAGCGCAGTGATAAACACATTAGTTAGATAAGTGAGAGATCTCGGGCTCGATTCCGGGCCGCGGCAACTTGGGAAGTTATAGTTTCTAAGTTCTATGCTTAAGAATTTTTCAGTTTTTGCGAACCATTGAACAAACGATCAGCCGTTCAGAGCGGAAATGCAGCCGATATTCTTGGCACCAGTCAACGCGAGCCTTTGTAGAGTAATTAATTTAGCTTTACTAAAGTTTTACTATTGCATTTTATCTTATTTAAAAACTGGACAAGTACGAGTTGAACTCGCGTGGAGAGGGTTCCGTACAATATAGGTATACCTATTATGTAAGTTTTTACGCACGATATTGAGAAAATCATGTTGGGAGAGAGCAGGGAGGAGGGGACGGGGGTCAATTTTCATCTATTTTAGTATAACTTTCAATCTATTAATTTCACCCAGACCCTTCGAATAAGCCCTTTCATAATTCCAATTTAATCGGTCAAGTAGATTCGGAGCAAATTAGCTGTGACAAAAGGACAGTAGGACGAGTGAGGAGTGATCGGACATTATGAAACCCTAAATAATAAAAAAGGTCAAAAAATTGTCCATTTGTAAAAAGTTAAAATCAAAAATTATTTACATTTCTACCTATAAATCAAAGAGAAACACAGATATTTCGCTATCAAACGTTGGTGTAGTGGGACGAGATAATCCAGCGGATTTCCTACCGATATGCCGGGAACTCTTGAACCAACAATCCGATTATTGACTACAGAAGCTATTGCTATGAAATTTTGGAAAGTTGAATTTTTCCAGTTTCATTTTGACACACAATGAACAAATTGTAGAGCTACAAGACTACGTACCAATTTATTGACTTCCGACCCAAAAAGAGGGGTGTTATAAGTTTGACGTGTGTATCTGTGTATCTGTCTGTGGCATCGTAGCTCCTAAACGAATGAACCGATTTTAATTTAGTTTTTTTGTTTGAAAGGTGGCTTGGTCGAGAGTGTTCTTAGCTATAATCCAAGAAAATTGGTTCAGCCGTTTGATAGTTATCAGCTCTTTACTAGTTTTCTTATAGAGGATTTTGTGCCGGAGTTTTTAAATTTTGAGTTATTTTAACTTTCTTTAGAGCCTATCACCCGTATTCGCAAACGTTACTATGAGGTCTCATAGTACGCTCGAACGCACAGTGTCGGTTCCACCAATCAGATGGAACCTACACTATGCGTTCGAGCGCACTGTGAGACCTCATAGTGATGATTGTGAATACGGCCGTATGTCTGTTAACCTGGGCAGCAAAACAAGTCAAATGTAAGGGTGTTTAAATTAAGTTCTTTAGGGCTAAATCTAAGACAAAGTCCTACACTTCGTGCAAAACATAATATATAGAAATTCAGCTATACAAACTTCAATATCTTTTTAAACAGAAAACAGTGTCTACTAAGCGATCTATTTTGGAACCACTAACAGAAAACTTTTTTAATTATAAAGTAATGTAAGCGTGAGCACTTTTCTCGTATTTTCTTTTATTGTTTTTTAACTATAGCAGTGTTATTGTTGTGCACAATTTTCCAGACTGCGTAGTTTTATTTTATTTATGGAATTAACTTTTGAAATTACATTATGGCTGTAAAACGTATCAATAACTGAATGTATGAAATCCAGCTACTTGTATGTGCTGGAGCGAGCTGCAGATCAAATCTTTTTTATCGTTTACATAATCTTCCATTTTGTTAAATATGAGTTTTTCAGGAGCATACTTATAATAGATTTTTAAACTTGTTACTTAGGCAAGATTGGAGAATTTCGCTATATAAACAAACGACCTTTGGATTTTTTTTGAGTCGGAGCATAAGAGGCCCAAGCTTATTACGATTTCTGGTTTGTCTATTAAGTTGATTATATTAAATATATATAAATTATATTATATTTTTGTGCATGAATATGTTTTAGCTATCCATTTTCCGTCGTCTAAGAGAAAGAGGCTGCGATCCACGCTCTGGGGCCTACCTGCTCCAAAGGTTGTCCATCGCCATTCAGCGGGGCAATGCTGCCAGCTTGATGGGCACTTTTGGTCCAGGGGCAACTAGGGGTGGTCTTTTTGACGACTATAACTAATAGAGTAATTTTTATTTTATAATTATTAATTTTTAATTTATATCAATTAAATTACAACTATTATTTTCAATACGTATATATTTCTAAAACAGTACGCTTACGAGTAGCTATTTCTTCTTGGAAAATAATAATTATACTTCCTTGGAATTTCATTTTATAAAGTGGGAAGGTATGATGATATTACTACTAGAAATGTACAGTGAAGGGAAAACATCTATACAAACTTAAAACGTTTCGCAATTTTTCAAAGCATTTCGAGCGAAGGATTAAAACCGTGCAATATTAAGTATTTTCAGTAAAGTACAGTTTCTATTCATTTCTATGAATGAAATAGAATGAAGCGTAAAATATCTGCTAGGCAGTACAATATTCGCTAAAAAGTGTTATTTGTTATGCAAGTTTGCAAAGTTATTTGGTGCGAGTGTATATTTTAAATTCCGCTCATGCGAAAGATGTGAGCTTGAAGTCAAAAATGAGTTCAAAAATAGCATCCTAAGCCTAGCGAGGAATTCAGTGGCGTGTGCGCAAATTATTTTTGTTACACGTTCTGGAGATATTATACTTATTATTGTTATGAAACTCTGCGTGTGCACTGTGCATTCTTGCACGATTTCAAATTTCTTTTTTTTTGTGGGTACTTATTTAAATACAAATATAGAATATCACGAGTGGATATTTCAGTAAGTAGTATTGAAGACTCCTATTTGTTTCAAGTAGTCTACCTGTACTCAAGTCCCCCAGGTATGGATATTAAAACAAAATGGAGCTCCCAGTCAACAAGCAAACACTATTTCCTCGCCTCGTGTCTCTGAAGTAATATGGGGAAAGAAAGTGTTAGCTATACATAGAAATTGTTGGTTGTGTGCTTCTATTTATTTATGTGAGTTTGCATTGACAGAACACTTATATAAAAAGTATTAACTCTGTAATGGTACAAAATGACTTCAAATGGGTCAGATGTCATGTGAAAATAACGGTTCACCTTTAAAATAAGCACTAAATTCGAACTTTGACATGATATTTGACACATAAAGTTAATATGGCGCGTGAGAACCCATTTTTTAAGCATTATACCCAATTTTCTGCAATACAAACGTAAATTCAATAAGAAATACAGGCTATGAGATTCTTTACGTGCCACACATGACTACATGTCACACATTCACAAAGAAATGAGGCAGGCATAATACTTAAATAATATAGGTAGCCTCAAACGGGCTAGTATAATCTAGAGCCGTACAACCAGTTGGAAAAACGCATAATAATTATTATTACATATTATAAGTATACCTATTATAGGTATATACACAAGAATGCGAGCCTGGTGAGCCTGATTCCAATTATCAACGAGTCAAATGGGAGTTTATTTTACTAAAATAACTGAAATTAATTGAACAATAATCATGAGCAATAATAAGTACGCGCTGTCCAGCCAATATATATTATTATAGTAAGTACATATTTTGTTTAATTTGTTATGAGTTAGGTTCCCGGAAACATGTTTTAAAATGTTATAATAATATTATTGGAATACCTATTCTTAACGCACCGTGTTAGCGTACGTACGTTATAATTTAATTTTGCAACATAGAAACTGTTGTGCAACTAAACTGCTTATTTTAACATAAACTTAATTACGGCCATTTAGCTTTCATCTTGTTGGAGCTTACCGGGTGTAAAGCGGTTGTTAAGTAATTAACAAACTGTTATATTTAACGCTTACTATCAAAAGCCTGATTTAAGTTAATCTTGATTCTTTTTAAGGTTTCATACCCATTATTACCCTGTGTCATGTCTGTCTGGCAGTGCAGGCGGTATCTCAAGAGAGCATTATATAACACGAAATTTCATAAAATATGTACAGAATATAGATTATAGGTAGATTAATTATTATTCATTTATTTCGCCCTAAAGGCCGATTCACACCAAACACGTACACGTGACACGTGCATAGTGAGGCGCGTAAACGCCCAACACACCGGGTTATGCAAACGTCCACGAATTACGCAAGCGATGTGCCATGTTTCATACAGTTCCATACATTACAACGCAATGGTACGCGCTACGTCTACGTTTACGCAATTTATGTGAACGAGCTATAAGTCAGCGCTTTTCCGAATATGATATGGAATGCTCAACGAATCAGTACATAAGTAGTCACGATATATTATCACTGTCGATATTTTGCATAATATATTGAATTGAAGATTGGATAATTTGTCACGTAACATTTTCACACATGATTTGAAGTTAATGATTTTCAGACTTTTCCCTTACTTGTGCCACAAAGCCTCGTTTTATGTTAAAATTCAAAATTTTTACTCAACGAGAAGTGCTCTACAGATTTTGATGATGCGAGTTTTATTTTTCAATATGGATATACGGTTTGAAAAGTTGTAAATTTTTATTTTTTAAACTAGAATTTTGAAAGTTCTATAGCAATTAAAAATCATTTTCATTAGTATGCAGTATAAATTTAAACTTGATACCTCAAGCCGTTTTTAGAAAAGAGCACAGTTGACACATACAGGGACAGACAGACGGTTGGACAACAAAGTGATCGAACATAAGTATATCCAGTTTTTCAATTGTGAGACATAACAGAACCCTAAACAAATTATTATAAAAATACGGAGTATTAGACCTACATACATACATTTATACAAAAAACATGCACCTCCCTTGCTTTCTAAAATCCATACCTAACTGACTATAATTTTTACAATCTTCATGATCCTCATATAATGTGATTATAAATTATTCAAATCTCTTGTAAAGTTATTTCCGCAACTTATATCATATTTCATGTTTCTAATAAAATTAACTTATGAATTCATACGTCTTAGTAGATATTGTCAACCAAATGTGGTTAGTTTATTACACAGCACGCGTGATGGTAATCGATTTTCACCGTACCGGCCACAATTTAATTAACGCAACTAACTATCGATATAATTAAATCCAATAAGCGCCAGTTGCATATTGGTTAGGTTAACATCAAAATCCCAGTTTGTCTTGTAAACGTCATAGAAGTAGGTACTAAGTTTGCTAGGTTTTATTTTAAAAGATTTTATAACTAAGGGGAGAAGTAATTGATGTATCTAATCTATGACAAGCAAATGAAATAAATTGCCAATTGTAATATTTAATCAAAAAAACCGGCCACGTGCGAGTCAGATTCGCGCACCGAGGGTTCCATACTCGGGTATTTTTTCCAACGCTTTGTACGATAAATCAAAAATATTATACATAAAATAAATAAAAATCTGTTTTAGTATATACAGGTAAAGCCCTTTTATATGATACCACTTAGTATAGTTATCTTACTTTGAAAATTGAAACACATTTTAATTATTTTTAATGACGTAACCACAAATTCGCGTTTTTCAGATTTATTCCTGTACTTGTGCTATAAGACCTTCCTACCAGCCAAATTTCATGACTCTAGGTCAACGGGAAGCACCCTACAGGTTTTCCTTTTGAGGTACGGAACTCTAAAAATGATATAGAGTCAAAGCCACAATTAGTTCTGTCTCGTTATTACTCTAAGTAAAGACTGAGCAAGGTATAAGTACGCTCTTTAGAATCAGCCTCAGAGCCGTAAGTAAATAAAATTAACGTTAAATATGTGGTAATCTTCGGTGGTATCGAGGATCAAGAAGTGAAAAGCCGGGGAATTTTTTTCGGTACCTCTGATGCTGCACGTGTTGTTCAACGTGATGCACGTGATGTTCAACCACTAATAACCACTCACTTAAGAGGGTTCTCTCCGTCACTCGCTACATACAAACGTAGTTCCAATTTCATTTGAATATTAAGCAACCAAAGTCCATGAAATTTTGCAGACATATTCTAGAAACTAATTTCTATGTCTATGGTTTTCCAGATTTCTGTTAAAATATTCGGTTTCAAAGTTACGCGGTCTTAAAAATTTACATACAAATCTTTGAGCCCTTGTAATTTTAAAACTACATATTTTAAGAAAAATCTAAAACACCACAGACACAGATATTAGTTTCTAGAATATGTCTGCAAAATTTCATGGACTTTGGTTGCTTAATATTCAAATGAAATTGGAATTACGATTGTATGAAGCAAGTGACGGAGAGAGCCCTGTTAAGATCAGGTGACCCGCGTGCCCGTTTGCTTACTATTTACATTTTTTTAAACCATGGCACATAATATATTATGCTGCACTTACCATCAAGTGAGATTGCAATCGAGAACTAAGACGTTATTGCTGTATAAAAAAATAATATTTCGTCCAAATAACTCTTCAGAAAATGAAGGCGTTCTCGAAACAATGCTATAATATTCAGTCCCAAA
Source organism: Maniola jurtina (assembly GCF_905333055.1). Classification (NCBI taxonomy): domain Eukaryota; kingdom Metazoa; phylum Arthropoda; class Insecta; order Lepidoptera; family Nymphalidae; genus Maniola; species Maniola jurtina. The sequence continues at coordinate 5,673,483 of NC_060058.1, read as the reverse complement.
AGAGAGATGTCCTACATTTCTCGGCTATTCGATTTTGTACCATATCTGAACTTTATTTTACGAATAGCCGGGGTGAATAGGTATTTCAACAGCTGTAGGTACTGATGCCACAGTGGTGTTCCAAATCTGAGACCTAGGGCCACGCGATATATAAGTCTATTATATTGTCAACTAAATGATGCCCGCAGCTTCGCCCGTGTGGATTGGTCAGATCCCCTGCAGCATCAGGATTGAGGAGTTGGAATCCAAACTTTTTGTGGAACAATGTCAAAAGTTCATTATCGATTTTAAAAAAAATTAAGCAAATCGGTTCAGAAATCTCGGAGATAACAGTGCATAGGTAGAAAAACACAACTCCTCCATTTTTAAAGTCGCTTAAAAAAGTAGCCTATGTTACTCCTTGGTTAATCATCCACTTGTCTGTGAAAGTCCCGTCAAAATAGGTTCAGCCATTCCGAAGATTAGCCCGTTCAAACCGCCATACAGTCACTTCAATTTTATTTACTAGAATAGATTTTAAAATTTATTATTACGGTTACACGTCCCAGTAATGGAGACGCAGCGAGGATGCAGTGGATCTAAACTCAAGGATAAAATACTGAAAAATTATATTGCTTAATGAACAAGGTTACTACAAATGCAAACACTAAAATTAGAACAAAAGTATACAAAATGATGTAATATTATGTATTATCTACATATGATTTATTTAATGAATTTTTAATTTAACTTGTTCAATATTATGACAGTGAATCTCTGGTAGTTCATGAGAAATTCAATATTTTTTTTTTAAAAATCACATTACATGGTCAGCAAATATTATTATCTACGTCATATATTTGTCATTATCAAACAGAAACAGGTGTTCTCGGAATTCCATAATATACAAGAAACAATAATTCCGCTCAGCTAAAGACAAAGTCAAATCATTTATTCAATACCATTTACACTTTATAAATTGTCAATTGTTGAATTTGTAAAATAATGATGTAATTAATGGTGATAGTTACTTAATTACGTTTTATCAAGTGTAAATTAAAAATTTATAACACCCCCAAGAAGTGAAGGTTACAGTAACTAGAAAAGAGCCGATAACTTTCAAACGGCTGAACATATTTTCTTGGATTCTAGCTAAGAACACTCTCGATCAAGCCACCTTTCAAAAAAAACTAAATTGAAATCGGTTCATTAGTTTAGGAGCTACGATGCCACAGACAGATACACGGATAAACAGACACACAGACACACAGATACACACGTCAAACTTATAATACCCCTCTTTTTGGGTCGGGGTTAAAAACTAAAGCTACAAGGATTACAAACTCAGCCGGATATTCTTTTAGTATCACCACTTCACCAAATCACTTAAACTTATTAGAACTATCAAAACTAGAATTTTGCAATAAGTTTACGAAAACTATGAACTTTTTGGGAGATAGATAATACGGAAGTGCAGCATGCACACCTCCCGCCCTCCGCTACTACACATAGTGGAAAAGGAAGCAACTAAGCTAGAAATACACACCACCATCACGAAATACCTGATTCTGACACCCTTAGAAAAAATTATACCGTATAATTCAGGAGTCGTTAGGTATCCAGGAGATGTTGACTCTACAATGAATAAAGAATTATACTTTACAGCTGTTGTACAGTCGACATTGCCTTTTAAATTCAATCGAAAGGATCGCGAACAAAATTTTGTAAAATATTGTATCCAATTTTTTTGAGCCTCAATAGCTCAACCGGTAAAGGAGTGGACTGAAACCGAAAGGTCGACGGTTCAAACCCCGCCCGTTGCACTATTGTCGTACCTACTCCTAGCAAAAGCCTGACGCTTAGTTGGAGAGGATAGGGGAATATTAGTCATTTAACACGGCTAATATTCTTTATAAAAAAATAAAAATAAAATCATAATTAATAATATACGTCTTATATTATGTTATTTATTGTAAGTAAGACAGTTGTATCAATATTATATCATCAAACTATACGGTCATGATCGAGCCTTAGTTTGCTCTATCAATATTCTACTGGCTTGTAAAGCAAATCAAGAGCGAGAGTCAACAAGATAAAGTTGGAAACTAAAACCCGACTGCGATCATCTTGATAATTGCTGAAATATTATTATAGTAAAATTGTTTTTCTTGTCCTAGCACATTTATATTCATGAACTCAAATCTTTCATTTGATACTCCAAGGTGCTCGATACAATAGCAAATAAAAATTTTTTGGAGATCCCCACTTTTTTGATGTTATATCCGTTAGGTTATTTTTTTTTTGTATAAAATATAGCCTTTATAACGAATCAATTCATCAAAATCGGCCCAGTAGTGTAGGTGCTACGGTGGAACACACAGAATCTGGATACAAACGTACATACATAGACTGCTAAAATCATAACCCTTCCTTTTGGCTTTGCCGCAGTCGGTTAAAATACAGGTCGGTAGTCGCAGGTCCAGCGTGTTTGTAATTGCAGAGGTCAGTGTGTTAACAATTCCCAGTAATTGTAAAACAGGTATAAAAGCATGCTCCTGGTTTATTTATGTAGAGCACGGTTTCATGGTATAATAAAAGAAACAGGCCGAGGACTTGCAAAGGACTTGCTAACTGCTAAACGATGTACAATGGCGGGTAAAAAATGATAACCTAAATAAAATCTACCATGATAAAATGATTCCGTTGCTTCCGTTAACAACAAAAACTTAGTTTATAATGCTTGTTTAATTTAATGTATATATATGCGATATCAGTTATATAATTAATGTATTTACATTCCACAATAGTATTAAGCGATGTACCTAATTGGTTTCTCAGAAACGGTTCTAACGAGTAAGATAAAAAATTGAATTTAGATAATGTTCTATCCATCTACATAAAGTCCCCACGCAAACTCAAGGATAGACCAAATAAATCGAAATTCAAAATATATATAACACTGGTCAGTTTCATTTAGGTTCTATGTTTAATAAAATCACAACCCTTTTTTTCGGCTTTGCCGTCGTTGGGTTAAAAGAGAAACTCACTGATTGCATATTTCCAAATAAGTGAGTAGAAATTCCCACAAGATCCTTGAAAAAAACTCAAGATACATTATTTAAAATGTTATGTAGGTATGTCATGGTGTAAAATTGTGCTTTGCTAAGTAAAACAAGGTGAGTTCAAGATGAGTGAGTGGAAATGCTTGATCGGGGTTTTATGTAGCTATTCCTTGATTTCTTACTATACTTAGTAAGCACTTATACCTAAAATTATTACTTTCATCATTTTAAAAGGCTTGGATTCCAATAATAACGCAAACGTCAAACATGTATTCAGTTTAATTTTTAACCCCCAACCTAAAAAGAGGGGTGTTATAAGTTTGACGTGTGTATCTGTGTATCTGTGTGTCTGTGTATCTGTGTATCTGTGTATCTGTGTATCTGTGTATCTGTGTATCTGTGTATCTGTGTATCTGTCTGTGGCATCGTAGCGCCTAAACGAATGAACCGATTTTAATTTACTTTTTTTTGTTTTAAAGGTGGCTTGATCGAGAGTGTTCTTAGCTATAATCCAAGAAAATCAGTTCAGCCGTTTAAAAGTTATCAGCTATTTTCTAGTTTTCTTGTAGAAAAGAAGGTTAGATAACCCTTAGGTTCCTAATATTCAAGTATCAATTGACAAATGTCAAGTTGTCAAGATGGACGTTGCCTAGATATACATAATTATTTATTTGAAAATGATTTGTCGGGGGTGTTGAAAATTTTTAATTTACACTTGTATTATATCTTTATCGATATAAAAAAAATTACATGACTTGTACGAGCAACAGGCGATCCGCTTACGCTAATTTAAACTCCATTTTTCTATCAAATTATTCGTTAAAATCCCAACAACGTAGCATATAGCAAGTGCAACGCCCTGTCACACGGTCACCTTACGCATAAAAGTTCGTTGACTCAAACTGAATACTAGACTTCAGACGAGACAATATTCAACGGAACTCTTTTGCGTCAGAAGGAATATAGATAAGACATTATCACAATAATCTAGGTAAATATATACATACAGGTAACGAATGAGTATCTTTCTTCAAACATCGAATAGTCGCTTTTATTTCCCATAGCAGGTGATGCAGGCTAAAGCTAAGTGTCTGCTAGCTATCTACTTGCAACCAAACTTGCAGAGGTAAGAAGATTATTGTACATAAGCAATGGATGTCAATGAATAAGTAATAATTTTAAGAAACAGTTACAGCTGTCACGGTTAAAAACTTAAGTCATTGTGACGTCACATGCCAGTATTTCATAGAAGCTCGCATACTTAGCGCGTGTTTTGACGTTTGATAAAATGATGACGATTTGACTAGTTGTCAAACACTAGATTGAAGACTAATTCGTGCGCTTATGTGTATGATAACTCACTATGATACTTAACAAAGTTAAGATAAAGATGAGGCTATCTAACATCTGTCTGCGAAGAACCCTTGAGTACTTCGGTCACATCGCAAGTAAGAACGCCAGCAATATTGAAAAATTCATGGTCACTGGTAAGATCGAAGGAAAGAGACCCCGCGGACGTAGCCCGAGACGTTGGTCAGACCAAATAAAAGAAGCGGTCAACACACCCATCTGTGATGCAATCCACGCGGCAAGAAACAGAGAGCAATGGAAGAACATCGTAGCAAAGATTGCGTCAAAGGGGAGCCACGATCCTCAAAATTGAGGAAACGACGCAGGAAGAAGAAGAATGTGTATGATAAATGTATGACACATACTCGTATTGATACAGATTACATATATGTATGTATATTTGCGCGGGGTTGAAGTTGATGGACCTTTTGACACCTAGGGGGGTGCTTCAAAAATTGGCAGCCCTTTACCCGGGTCGTAGATGAGTAAGTACGAGAATTGGACAAAATTAACTTGATGCTAATGTCCTAACTAGTGTAGAAAATATCCTACTGTGTAATAAATAATAATATTTAGTCTGTATTTGGTCGGCCTTATTTAACTGGAGTGCATTCGCAGAAAACCATAAATAAATTATGGAGTATGGTACTCGTATTTACTACGAATTGCACTGTTTGGTTACAAATTAATGGAATTTCACTCGTAGCTAGTTAGCTGAACACACAAAACTATTTCGATCTTCGTAATTGAATAGTGTTTGACTAATTACGAACGAGAATTGATTAATTCGGGTTGTGCGATTGACAAGATCAGAGTAGAGTGTAAACTAACGTGTAACTTATTGATTGGTGGTTGTATATAGATAGAAAACACTTTTGTTCATTATGTTATATTCAGGTTTATGCTATTATACTAATATTATGAATGCGAAAGTGTGTCTGTCTGCAGCTGTAGACTATTCGAAAACGTAGTTAAGTAGTATCTAATACCTAATCTGTGAAACGTAGTCTTCCCGACACTGAATGGTGGTAAAGGTGTAAGGGATCACTGAACTAGAATCAGACCTAGACGGCCCACGGTTGGGTGGCGCTTTCAAATTAGCGCTGCAGTATACCTACGATTACTATAACAGTATCTGTGTTGTTTACTACAGCAAAGAAAGATCGTATTTTAATTACCTATATAATTAATTATTGTCTGGGTATCTACCGAGTATAAGTAATCTTTAAGATTTCAGTCCGTTGTGTTTCAGCTGTTGACCTAATTTTATTTAATAGGTGCACTTTCATTCGGTAAGTTTAATGATTTGACAGCAGATGCCCTGGTTTCCAAGATTCCGTATCCGAAGGGTAGCTAAGTATTAATAGCCTCCGCTTTCCGTCCGCTCGTCTGACTGTATCTCGTGAACTGTTATAGAAAGAAAGTAAAGAAGAAGGTAATTATGAAGACCCAATGTTGTCTAGTATTACATACACACAACATACCAAGATTAACATCAGAAAAATTGCACTATTCTGTTCCCGTATCTATGTTCTGTACATATATTATTGTATATTTGGAATTTGAAAATAACTAAAAAACGTCTCTGACACTACGTCAGCAACAAGAGACAAAAAAATAGGTAGAAAGCATGTAGAAAGTTGAAATTTTCACTGGATGTGAAAATCCGATCGATCGATTTATCGATTTATTGCGCTACGGAAAGCTCGTTCCTCGATTATTATTATTGTTATAATAAATAATATAATAACGCCATTTTTTCATGAAAATATGTATCTTTATTTTCATAATAACTATATATCGATTTCTGAATCTGTTTCTGCATCCATCTATAAATCTGTTTTGAAAAAAAAAAACAAATATCAGGATATGCCCTGATATGAAAAGTGAGAGTTGAAATAAATTGTTCATCCTCTCGAGAGATACCCCTATAAATAGGTATCTCAAAATTATTTATTAGTTTTCTTAGATAAGTAGTTTTTAATAATAAACTTTAACAAGTCTTTATTTGACTTTAACCGTTAAAATGTGGTTGAATCTTGCAACTTTAAACCAGCTCCCCCCAACCCATTGAGCTGAAAGTTTGGAACCGGGAGGTGTTATAGGGACTCCTCAAGTACCTATTGTAGCTCCATCGTGTTAAGGCTCGTTGAATTTGTCTAAAAGATTTAATTGAGGATATTATTCAGCTAACTTTTGTTGACAATAATTTTAGTACCATTAATGATCCACAAGACTTGGTCTTCGTTTAATGAGGGTTGACCTAGGTGTCACAGCGGGTATCAGTCGATTGCGTTAGATAAGCAACCTTGACCCATGAGTCGTTAATAGGGTGGATTTTTTAACGTTTGGGGACAGAAAAGTTTGAATTTCAGCTATATAGAATAACTTCTTCAAAAAATGGAAAATATCAGTCTTTCAACTGCAACATGACCAATGTTATGATGGTAAACTGCATCAACAGCATCATGCCAGAAGTGGCGAAAATCGCCAATTGTCAAGCGTAAGTGTTTATAGACTGGGGCTACATAGACAAAATCAAGCCATGTATGGACAGCAGGTTTCCCATATTCCTCAAAGCTTCGGAAACTAGGCCCTTGCCATAAAGTAAGAAGAAGAGACTAGACGCTTTCTCGTGCTGGAGAAAAATATTAAGAGTGTCTTAAAAATAATTTCAGACCAACAAATTGGATTCATTTCAGGAAAGGCATTCCGAACCAGTGGTAGATGCTTTTGACGATTCAAAAGAACTTGTAAAAGTCTAATTGAATAAAAATATTTTGAATTTTGTTTTTTTTTTTTTTTGAATTTTGGAAGAACTCTGCATCTAGCAGCGTTTATGCTCCGTCCTACAGGCTTGCTTTCTCATTTTCTTTGGTCTGAGGATTCAATAAATATAGATATACCAAATAGTGGGTCAAGGGAGAGTATAGGCTGTATTGGGCACTAGAGCGCGTAGCAGATCGCTTTTACAATGGACAGATCAAGTGAGGGTTGCGATGGAACGTGAATCAGGAAGTGTGGAGAGTTGGAGACGTATTTTAGTCTAGGATACTAGAACACTCAAGTGACACGAAGTGCTATGAATTGACAGAAAAAAACTGAGCATCTACAGATCACGCAGAGGAAGTCGCGAGCATTAGCTAGTACCTAATATTATACAAAGTTGAGATGTGGTCAATATTGATACTTTACTGCACTAAGTAAATATAGGATTTTTATTTGCGATTCAGAATAGTTCATAAATCCTTTAGATACTTTAGGTTTGTGTATAATAATAACCATTGAAAATATGCGTGGATCAGCATGTCTATGCATTCTATCTTCATATTAGCATAGAGCACGTATTTATGATATTGGAGATGACGTGTAGAGTCACGCAAGGACCTTGATTATCTATATAAGGAAGAGATCTCGCACCTGTATTGTGCAAAAGCCACCCGCTACATTCCAAATAGGGAAGAATTGTCTATTTTTCTTAGAAATATTATATTATATACGATATTCGTTACCAATTTTAATAGTCTAGGTACAATGTAATGTATTTTTCAAATATGTATTTAGGAAAGCTTTAGTATGGTGGTAGAGAATGCCCGATGGTTTTCAGTATTTAACATCATGGCGCCTGACGTCACTTATTTTGATAACTGTTAATTTGGAGCAATTAAAATGACGTTAATCATCGTCAAATGTACGCATTGCCGGTTTTCGCTTTAGCCATTCACATCTATTTCATAAACTAATTTCGCATAGCAAATGTGAATCAACAATCGCAATAGCACTTGTTCCTTTGATTGGTTATTATAATTCATTTCTTTTTAAGAAATGTTACTTAGGTTTAATTTCAATGTACCTAATTAAAAATAAATAACGTCGATGTGGCAAACAAAGATTTTGCGGAGCGGATTATTGGAATCATAAGGTTTCTTTCATCAGATTACGGAACGAAATCGTGAAATACCTGCAGTGTGACTGGTATACCTAGCTCAGTTTCTAAAACAGTCGTAATGAATGAGAAATATGATACATAAAGGAGAGCAAGGCCGACCGTATGGCGTCTGTCCTCGGCAAGGACGTAGGTGACTCACCGAGTGGCTGGCGGATCGTGGGGTGTGCGTCGCAATCTGCACAGACCGCCGACCGCAGCATTCTCTCGCGCTGCAGCCGGCGCAGTAGCTGCAGGTGCTGCGGCGTGAACACCGTACCCGATCGCTCCCCCACCAGCATCACGTCACCTGCGTCCCACCACGCTTGCTCTCGCAAAGTCCCATCGCGATTGAAAAGCCCCAAATCTTTGTAGCCCTCCGGAGGGCTGAGCGCGCCCGGCTCCGGCTCCTGGAACCGCTCGCAGGCTCCGCACCCCGAGCACTCCTCGGTCTCTCCCTCGTCGGAGTACCCGCACTCATCTCGAACGACAATAATGTAATCTGCCTCGAAAAATTCATTCGCGCTCTCGTCGAAGATGACCCTGTGCTTTTTAGTCTTCGTCCCTTTTTTGAGCGACGACTTTAAGTTTTCATGGTCCTTATTGTGTCGCGTGTCACGAGCGGCGCGGTCACCGCGCATCGTCGCGTGTGTTCGCAGCGTGAGCGGTCGCCTCAGTGGCGAAGTGTCTAAAGGCGGGCGGTTGGCGTACCTTACCCAAGAGCGACTGCAGCGCCGCACCCTCCTATCGATCGGGCCTCGGAGCGACCGCCTCGTCGCGGCTTCAATTCCAGCGCCATCGTCACCGACTAGCCGAAGCCGCCACGCCGACCCGCCACTGACTTCCACACATCCCCACTAATTACTAGTATTTTACCGTATCTTATTTTTAAATTCATCAAATAAAATGGAAAAGTACTTATAAGAGACGAGTTTGGAAGAATTATCTATGAGTACAAATCCTTAATCCCGTAACTAAAATTCAGCTAATAGCTTTGTAAAAATCTGAAAACGATTACTTATCACTGAATTACTAATTTCATGGTCGCAACATACTTGCTAAGCCCTGGTAACATACTCGTAGGCACAACCCAAAAACGCAGTTACTAGAACCAGCAATAAAACTGATTTGTTCCGAATTATTTAGTTTTTATTCCCAAAAAGAAATAGGGACAGCCCTATTTCTTTTTTGGAATTAAAACTATCCTCAAAAAATCGGTGTCCATAAGTACCTACCTACATAAAAAAACCAGTCAAGTGCGAGTCGGGCCTCGCTCTTTTAGGGTCCCGTACATATTTTGGGTGCAGTAGTTGTATGAAATATTTCTTTTCCGAGCTAGAACATCGCAGTAAACCGTAAAAGAAAAACCCAAAAAGTCATAGCTTACAACCTATTTTATAAATCATTGCTTTCAGTATTTGTTGCTTAAATACCGTATATGGTACATAATGCACCGAAATTTCAAATTCCTAACTAGTTTAGTTTTTGAGATAGCCCCCGTCACAAAAATGGTCTAAAACTGACAACTTTGACCCATTTCTTTATTTTTTAAGGTAAAAAAAAAATTAAAAAATGGATTCTCAATGAGCTCTAAATAACGATAACTCACATGCTAGAGTGCGAAAAAAATCGGTTCCTTTTTCATGTATCTATGGGAGCCCCGCTGAAAAATAATTTAGTTGAATTTTCAATTCAATATTAGGTTTTGGATCAACATATAATAACAACATAAATACCAAAATTTCAGCTTTGTAACTCATTTCGTCTAGAGACCTGTGACACGAAGACAAACAGACGGACGAACAGACAGACAGACAGCAGAGTGACGTTAATAGGGTTCCGTTTTTAGGCTTTGGGTACGGAACCTTAAAAACGGGCCAAATTGAGAACCACCTCTTTTTTGGAAGTCGGTTGAAAAGCTGTCATCGTGACGCGGTGCGAGCTAAGTCCCTGTGGAAAAGAACCCCGAAACATCTTTATTATAGACTACAGGCCCATGTTTAAAAATGGGTGGGTCATATGAACCACCAGGTGACGTATACAGGACGATATAAGAGCATAAAATAATAAGTTTCAGCACTATGCCGTCACTTGTAAGCTGTCCAACAGAGTGCTGGTGAGAATTGAAAAGTGCAGGTAGAGTGAGTACATTTTGGTCATATATTTTTGTACGGCATTTTTACCATCGATAGATCCATGAAAAATAATAAGAAAGCGCGCAGTGCCGTAAAAAAATGGTGCGCCACAAAGTCAGTAAATGTTTTGATTTTCTGACAATTTCCGGGGTAAATTTGGTCATTTAATTCTGTACGGCACTAGTTTCATACTGTTTCAATACAGCCTCTAATCCATTATTCCGCAACGCCGTACAAAAATCATGCGACAAGGGGAAAAAATTGAGGGTAGCAACCCCCTCTCTTTCCGTGGTCCGGGGGGTGATTTGAGAAAGTACGGCTTTGGTTCCAAAACATTATCTAGCACTCAAAAGTACTATTAAAAATAATGCCGTAAAAAAATTAGTGTTCATTTGAATGTGTATCAATAATTATCTTAATTTCATGGTATACTTAATTTTTAAAGCTGTAAAATCATTTGACTCTGTACGGCAACTTTTTTTTTAACATGATAGTGTAAAATACTATTGTTATATAGTATTGCCGTTCAAAAGAAACTGTTCTAAAAAAATTATAGATAAATACAAAAACTGAAATTTTTCAAATTATTGCAAAAGTTTAAATATTCATAGATTAATAAAATATAGCAATTTTCTACGCTTTTCCCTTGTTTTAAATAGTATTAAGATAAATAAATTAGGAAAAAATTATGCCGTACATTTTAATGCAGACCATATCTTTTAGGCTGATGAAAATGACGCTACCATTTTAAGGGTAGTACTTTATGGCCATCTGATACTGTACGGCATTAACATATTTTTGAAGAGAACAATTGATAATATGATAAAATCACTATGCCGTCTAACTGAAGTGAACGGGTGTGTATATAATATCCACATCCCCTACAAACCTTTGGACCAACGAAAATGTACGGCATGTAAAAAAATATTATCTATGCATAAAACACTTTCAAAATAAATTAATTTTATGTTGTTTCAAATCACCCCCCGGACCACGGAAAGAGAGGGGGTTGCTACCCTCAATTTTTTCCCCTTGTCGCATGATTTTTGTACGGCGTTGCGGAATAATGGATTAGAGGCTGTATTGAAACAGTATGAAACTAGTGCCGTACAGAATTAAATGACCAAATTTACCCCGGAAATTGTCAGAAAATCAAAACATTTACTGACTTTGTGGCGCACCATTTTTTTACGGCACTGCGCGCTTTCTTATTATTTTCCATGGATCTATCGATGGTAAAAATGCCGTACAAAAATATATGACCAAAATGTACTCACTCTACCTGCACTTTTCAATTCTCACCAGCACTCTGTTGGACAGCTTACAAGTGACGGCATAGTGCTGAAACTTATTATTTTATGCTCTTATATCGTCCTGTATACGTCACCTGGTGGTTCATATGACCCACCCATTTTTAAACATGGGCCTGTAGTCTATTAGAAATCACTCACGATTTTCACTCGCATTTAAATGATTTTTATTATTATCCAGAAGAAAATATAAAAAAAAATAACTTTATACTTGACGAAATTCGCATCTATGGCAGACTTTCAACTTGTCTGGCAAGATATAAGAACTGACGAAACTGGCTTCTAAGAAAACATCTTCTTATAGGTCCCCAAGTAACATAAAAATGACACAAGTAGGTGTAGATACATTTTAGGTGTGTCTGTTCTAATGGTATCCCGAAGAAAATATTAAAAAAAATACTATACTTTGACGAAAATGGGGAGTAATTTTATATACCTTTATTATCTACTAGCTGATGTAGTAGTTTTTTAAAAATCCCGTGGGAACTCTTTGATTTTCCGGAATAAAAAGTAGCCTATGTGCTAATCCAGGATATTATCTATCTCCATTCCAAATTTCAGCCAAATCTGTCGAGTAGTTTTTGCGTGAAGGAGTAACAAACATACACACACACACACACACACACACACACACACATACAAACAAACTTTCTCCTTTATAATATTAGTGTGACTATCTCCCAAAGCCACCATTATCCAAAGTTCATAGTCACTGATCGTTCCTCCATGTGTTAGTGACAATACGCAGAGAAACTATCAGCTTTTATAAAATAACCAAGGTAGGCACACGCTGGCGCTAAGTCCATAATATCGTGTATGTGGGCGTGTTTGCTATATAACATTATTACCTATATAGTTTTTTTTTTTTTAATTATATAGACTAGCGCTTGGCTGCAATCAGACCTGCTAGCAAGTGATGATGCAGCCTAAGATGGAGCGCGCTTGCCTAGAAATTGCCTATTCACTCTTGACTTGAAGGTACCCATATTATAGGTGGAAGGGAAAACTGACGCCGGAAGGGCGTTCCATATCCATATCTATACTAATAAATAAAATTGGAGTGTCTGTCTGTAATTTCGAAATAACTACCTCATATTAAGCTCATATGGTTATTTGAACGATACCATAACGGAATCACACGTTTTTAAAATTTTTGTCTGTCTGTCTGTCTGTCTGTCTGTCTGTTTGAAAAGGCTAATCTTGGGAACGGCTGAACCGATTTTGACGGGATTTTCACAGACAAGTAGAGAATTGACCAGGAAGTAACATAGGCTACTTTTTTAACCAACTTTCAAAAAGGGAGTTGTGTTTTTCTACCTATGTACACTGAAATCTCCGAGATTTCTGAACCGATTTGCGTCATTTCTTTTTTAATCGATAGAGGAACTTTGCGACATTGTTTCATAAAAAATTTGGAGTCCAACTCCTCAATCCTGATGCTGCAGGGGATCTGACCAATCCACGCGGGCAAAGCTGCGGGCATCAGCTAGTCTTTAATAATACCTAACCTCTTTCGGTCTTAGACTTATTAAGGTGGATGCGACGGGTCTGCCCGCGAAATTCAAATTTAATTTGGTTTTTCCATGAGCGTAGCGAAAATTCGTAATTCTATGGGTTTTTCGCAATTTGTAAACTAATACGACAAAGTAGGCTTATGACATTTTAATTGCGCCAACGGCAGTATCACCCTCACAGGTTTATATAAAAATCTTTACTTGAAAGGGTCCAGTTTCAAAAATTAGCTCTACTAGAGTTAATTTCTTAAACTGGACGAACGATTCATTTGACCCGAATCTAGATTTACTAATAAAATATAATTTTGTTAAATAATCAGCGCTTTTCGTTCTCAAACGTTCCCGCGCTTTATTCTGATTTGTCGGGGCTCGGTTGACACTTGACAGTGACATCCAATGTTTGTATTGCCATATCATTATTTTAATATAGTTCAGTAGAAACGGCTAACATTGGTGTACAGTACAAACGAATGGGGCATTTTTGAGAATAAATTAGTGTTCCCAGGGTTTATTGAACAATCCGAGAGACAAATTAAAAAGCCGTAGATTTTTACAAACCGAACTTTTGTGTTAAGTCAAAGGTACCATGCAATTTTGGGTAACATTGTGAAGAGAATATTTTGTAACTATGGTAAATAGGTACGTACGGTGTTTTCCTCATGTTTTGCTCTTTTTTTCCTGTAGGAATCTATTAATAATAATAACCTGGACAACCAGTAAACGTTTGACAAAAATAAGACTTATGGAAAATCACGGAAAATTTCAATTTTAGGTAAAACTTTAATGGTGGGTCTAGCTATTATTGTTAATAATTTACTTTTAGGTAAAACTTTAATGATGGGTCTAGTTATTATGGTTAATAATTCACTTTTAGGTAAAACTTTTAACACATGAAACATGACGCATGTCGCTACCAGCTAGCATACTTCTAGCCGTTCAGGGTGCAGGGTGGGGCCTTCTTAATATTTAAAATATAGGTATATAACGCAAAACTTGCTATTATACAATTTAATGTTACCCGTTTCTACTGTAAGTCGATTTTACATATGGCAACCCTAAAATATATTTCGACTCGTCGTGCGGCAATTGTACAATCTTACTTGTTGCGATTGGCTGAATTTTTGGTATTCTTGTTGAAATATTTAGAAATAGCCAATAGTGACCAAATAACAGCCAATCAAAGGTGAGACGTTGTCATGCAATGATGTAGGCAAGCGTCAACTTCTAACTTCACTCTGAAGTCTGAAAATTGTTAAAGTTGTAAATGAAGTTAGCAGGAAATGTAATACTGCGGATCACAGAGTACTTTCAACTTTGTAAATATCTGCGGATGTTGGCATTTGATTTGATAGAGTACTTACCTGTACAAGTTAAACTTAAACGTACCACAAAGCGATTTTGTAATTTAAAATTAATATTTATGAAATATGAAGTGTTTAGTTTCACCACCATCACCTTGATATGTGCAGTTCGGAAAGAATCCAAGAATCATTTGTTTCGATAACAATGTTTACAGTTTTTTGGTCTAGGTACTAAGGAGTGACAACAGAGTAATTAGGGACATTCTAGTGTTTAGTGCTACTCACCCTCACCGTGATCGTTTGTTTTTCCAGAGAAGAAATGAGTAAAAATTTACGGTAAATTGACTCATAATAAGTAATTTTACATTTTAAGTCGCTTTTTGTATATCAATTTATAAGCCTTAAAAAAGTCATTTCAAATCTATTGCATAGGCAGATAGAGGCATAAAAATGCAAAGTTATACCACTGCATTGTTTTATTGATTTATTGAGAAATATTAAGCTAAGTAGATATCTGTTACCAATCAATGTCTATAATTAAGACATTGTTTCCACAAAGATTTCTTCAGCTTTTTAGGTATATTATGTAGAATGTAATGTGAAAATAATTAAATATTATAGAAATAGTTCTGACTATTATGTAAATAAATAATATTAAGTGCAAGACCCTAAGGAACCCTAAGGACCTTATTATTCTGTAATCATTGTAATTGTGTTTTATTTATAGGTACAGACTAAAGTAACAATAGGATATTATTTCTGCATTGTAAAAATTTTGATTTTATTGAACCTTGTTGAAGAAATAACTTGACAACCCCTTGCACTAACACTTTTATTAAAAAATATTATTGACCATATAGTTAATGATTAGTATGACTGATACACATTAATTGCCCGTTCTAGGTTAATAATATTAGGTCCCTACATAGGAAATTGGTGTTTTATTGAACTGGCCAATTTGATCTAAAATATCTGGAGCTTGGTTAAGAATTCCAAATTTAAATTTATTTCAAAATAAGGCTTGCGAGCGTATGTGCTTATGTTCTGAATTTAGTGATTAATTTGAGTTTTCTTTAACATTGTTCTGTTCACAAAATGAATCACAGACGAAATCGCAGGCATTCTATAGTACTATATAATATGAATTGTGGATAAAATTGTGGGCAAAAGCTAGTGTTGTTATAAAAGGAATTGACTTTGATAAGTATCTGGCTACAAAGATGGAATAGAACTGTTAACAGATTATTAGAAATGTTATCTACAATGATATTTGTCTGACTTTTGGTAGACGTACAACCATTATTGTGAACAAAGGTAAATAATTGATAAGGAATGTAGTGATTTTCAAAAGATCATTTTATTAAAACCGTGTAGAAACTTCAGAGGAGCTATGCTAGCTGTAATGTTTAATATTCTGTCTGTCTTCTTCCTGTTCTGGAGAACATACATCCACTGTTTCCCAGCTAGTTCTATGATATCTTCAACCACTGTTTCTTAGGTCTATCCATATTCCTCGTGCTGTGTGCTTTCTGTTACTGTTTCCATCCACTTCCTTTGAAGATGTGGTGTTCATGACACTAGTAATCATTAAGTACACTTGTCTTTAAACCCCTTGTAGTTCCCGTTGGGTTGTCATTAGGAATATCTTGCCTACCATGGCAATGACGCGTCAATAAGAGAGCTCCCCAATTGCTGATTTAGCAACTATGCAGGGCCTTTCAGACCCTGTATCATGTTGACCGTTGCCGATCTATTTTGATCGCCACTGTCTTACAGTTCTCGTCCAATACTAATTGCCACCAGGAACAACAGCAGCTTCTTGGCCGAGATGTTTTTCTCCTCTTCCCCATGCATTTAAAGTTTCCCTAGGTGAAAACTATGTTTTTTCATTAATCAATCAATCAATCAATCAATCAAATTCTTTATTTGCTAAGTACAGGTACAAAAGGTGGTACAAATAGCATACAATGAGTCCAGTGTATTCAACCATTTCTGGCATGCAAATATAATTAGTGCCTGACATTCACAGATGATGTGGTGTTACAGAGTCTACTCATATCCGTTTCTTGGAGCTTGATGTTGAACATTTTATATCTGTTCAGTGCATGATGCCCCGTTAGTGCCCGCACTAGAATGCATAACTGTTTCCTACTTAGCACTAGTGCTTTGGAAGCAGCCTTCTTGTCGAAGGCTTTGACTAAAGCTCTGGAGTGGTTCATCCCTGGGAGATTTCTCCATTGGATGAGTGTGTCGTAGTAGCAAATAGAGAGCTCCCCCCAATAGTAAAGCAGAGCCACTGGCTGTGTGTGACCTTAAACCCCAGATTTTCCTTATTATGCACTTGCATTGATTAAGAATTATTGGTAATTTTTATATTTTTGTATTTTAAGTGTTTTTTTTCCAGTTTAGTTAGTAGTAATATTACTCCTGAATATTCATAATGATTGACTTGTGCCAAAAAGTGTTGGTATTCTTGGAATGTCAAGTTTTCTTTTATTTGTGAACAGAACTGACTCAGTCTTTTTATCTGTTGCCGCTCTTATAGTTTATTTCTACAGTAGCCGCCAGGAAAAGAAAGAGGTTTCGGCTTCGTAGAGCGTTGTCTCCGTCACTCATACCTATATGACATATTGTGTGTCTCAACAACTGAGACTCTCTCAACACTAAATTGCTGAAAACTGGCTACCGAACCCTATCTAATGCGTGTTCTAAGTTTCCAATACCCATTTGACCCTTCTTTATATTTCTATATATGGACTGTGAAATGAAATAAGACTACCATCACACTAGCTATCAGCTGTCAAAGTAGTATGAGAAGCTTCAAGGATTAAAATTATTGTTATCTTTGTCTGTGTTGGTGTTAGCTGGCGGGCGTGCTCTGCCTTTTTGGAGTGTTTTTTTTATTAAAACTGACTGGAAAGCGCTCTACGGGGGTGCCGTGCCCGAAAAATACCCGAGTACTAAACCCTCGGTGCGCGAGTCTGACTCACACTTGGCCGGTATTTTTATAATAGGTGATTCATGTTATTTTTTCCAGGTAATGGGTGGTTGCTGCTGTAAAGAGAAGGCGCCGGATGAGCCGGTGTACATACCGTCACCCGCTCGGCCGGCGTCCGCGCTGGTTACGGATCCCCACTTACGTATCCCAAGAGTTGTAGATCCAAAGCTGGTTGATCAACTTATCATAGAAATGCTTACGGTAGCAGCTTCACGCGTCGATTCGTAAGTATCTAGTAAATAGCTTTACCAAAAGACAGCAAGCAATTTAAGTTCACAGGCATAATTGAGTAGTTTCCTCCGGTAGTGAAGCGGTACTGGGGAGGTGTGATAACGTGACGCAAGAGTTTTTTTTTATAAAAAAAAGAATATTGGTCATTTTAATCATGACTAATATTCCCCTTTTCCCCTCCAACTAAGCGTTAAGCTTGTGCTAGGAGTGGGTACGACAATAGTGCAACGGGTGGGGTTTGAACCGCCGACCTTTCGGTTTTCAGTCCGCTCCTATAACCGTTGATCTATTGAGGCTTCTAATTCAGTGATTCTTCGACTTGTGACAGCTGTCAACCCTAACGCACCGATCCACCGATGCAGGAGTCTACTCAGTTATGCCTTATACGCTTAATAATACTATGCTGGTTAGTTTAATTGTGTAAATATAGTAATTCACAAATCGTACCTATATGAGATAGTACATACATAATATGGATTAAAAGAAAAAAAAAAAGATTTCCCCGCTTCAAAAGTTTCTGATCACACTAATATTATAAAGGAGAAAGTTTGTATGTGTGTGTGTGTGTGTGTGTGTGTGTGTGTGTGTGTGTGTGTGTGTGTGTGTGTGTGTGTGTGTGTGTGTGTGTGTGTGTGTGTGTGTGTGTGTGTGTGTGTGTGTGTGTGTGTGTGTATGTTTGTTACTCCTTCACGCATAAACTACTGGACGGATTGGGCTGAAATTTAGAATGGAGATAGATTATACCCTGGATTAGCACATAGGCTACTTTTTATCCCGAAAAATCAAAGAGTTCCCACGGGAATTTTAAAAAACCTACATCCAAGCGAACGAAGTCGCGGGTATCAGCTAGTTTTAAATAATAAAACGTCAAAATCGGACCTGTTTCTGAGGACTTGCTAAGATTGGCTGTCTTACGCCTTCATTGACTCCACTTCTTGTTGCTCTGTGAATTGCTGTATGATTTAAAACTTTCTCTAAGAAATTGAAAAAGTTAACTGCTTCCATTTTTCTATGAGAACCAAACCATACGTTCGAGTGCATTCGCAATAAATATTTAATGTGAAAAGAAAAAGGTGTTCACTGTTCATATTAATTATTAAAATGATGTATCAATTTACACTATTTTATCGATTGAAACGTATCACGCCACCGGCAGGGAGGTCCATTGAGGTTCGCTTGGACCCCCAACAACACACATACAAATATTGCTATACCAATACCAACAAATTGGCAATGTATGAAAATATGAAAAAATACCCAATTGTTTCAGTGACGATGAATCGCCAGTCTCTCTCGTGAAACTACATGTAATAGCTGATAAAGAGGAGGGATGGATTCAAATGGTCACATCCATGGTCAATGTAATCCCGTTAGAAGATCCATTCGGGCCGACAGCTATATCTATTTTGTTAGATGAGTGCCCTTTACCGTCTAAAGAAACAGTCATTAAAGTGAGTATGCCCACTGACCTCTACTAATACAAGTACACTGGACCTGCTATTGCCGACCGGTTTTTGAAGCAACATGATTTTCTCAGCAGCAGAGGACAGCATGTGTGCGTACTTGGAACTAAATGTTAGTGATGAAACATCTGTCATCATAGAAAGACCATTTTACACAAAGTGTCAGTTTGATTTCCCTATAGGCTCGGTGGTCTTATTTGAATAAAATTGTTAATTTATGTCCACCCGACCAAATTTCGGCCACGGCGGCCAATTCCCACAGAGATTAGCCAACTGTGCGGGAGATAAATTATAGCGCACAAGTGTGTGCGCAAACACAGATGCACTCTCTATTCCCTCAATCTCATAGCCCGATGGGACGGAACTTCGACACGACCAGAGAAATCAGGCGGATTAACGTGCTCTCTGAGGCATAGGGGTGACACACCACCAATTTCTTACTGTTGGCACTTATGTATTAGGAGTTTCTGAACAGAAAATTACCTTACTACTTATAGGTCATACTTACCTTACCTTATAGGTATACTTACTTATATTACCGGAAATCGATCCCAGGAATTTCGTCATCCGCAGTCGAACATACTAACCACTAGACCAACGAGGCAGTTAAAAAATCAAATTGTTACTGTGCATTTGAATGCAGACTAATCTTCGGAATGGCTGAATCTATTTTAATGAGACTTTCACAGACAATTAGAGGATTAACCAAGGAGTAAACACACTACTTTTTTAACCGACTTTCAAAAGGCGAAGTTGTGTTTTCAACCGATCTACATCGAAATCTCCGAGATTTTTCTTAAATTTTAATTTTCAACAGGTGACACAGTTGTTTGGACTGTCCGCTCAGCGCGCAAGTATTAGTGACTGGAATGTCCGAGTAGAGCGCAATATTTGCGTCGCCTTAGGCTGTATTGCCGAAAAGCTAGTTGGGCCTAACAGCGTGGCGATACTCACTGAGAATACTCTGGACTATCTGCTTGCCTACTTGGTATGTTATATTTTATTTTACTTAAAATAATGTATGTTTTTTCTCTCTCGTCTGGCTTTTACACAGATTAGCCAATGTCAGGTTTGTAGTTATTTAAAAGTTAGGGAAACTATACAGCCGTTTGTTGAGGTATTTAAGAGGATTAGTCTAGGTTTTGTTTTTGAAGATGTTTATTTTTGTTTCAGTCCACGAAATACGATCCGCGCATAGTATTATTCGCTTTAATAGCTGTACAGAAATTCGCCCATACTACGGAGAATAAATTAACTATAAAGAGCCGTCTAGAAGAGTTTCAACAGCATCCTTTACTAAAACTTGAAGATTTTGCCAATATCGACCATTGGTTGTGGCGGCAAGTCGGCTTTTGCGCCAAGTGGGCACTCGACAACCTCTGTAAGTATAACTGATCTGTTCCATGTTTAATATGACCTACGTACATACATTAATTACCTAGGGCTGTGCGAGCTACCGGCGGCATCCAATCTCCTTCTATCTCATAAGAGAGAGCGAGAGAGAGAGAAATATCAAAGATGATATTTTATGCGATGAAAAGGCGTTTGTTTAAATTTTGACCGTAGTACTGTGCGAGCTGATTTGCACTTTATTGCGTCGTAATACATGACGCTATTTTTTTAAACGATTTTCGCGAGTGTGCCTTCTGTACCCTTAAGTCTTGCATTTCACGAGTGCGCGTGGCTCATACTTGTATATAAGTCGTATCGGTATAAGTAAATTAAAGTAAATGTGTGCGTTTGCTTGCTCGCGACTGATTGGTCCGACAGGAACGCAGACTTACGCAATGACGTAACCACAAGTAAAGCCGAGTTTCTTGCTGGTTCTTCTCGGTAGGAAAGGCATTCCGAACCAGTGGTAGATGCTTTTGACGATTCAAAAGAACTTGCAAAAGTCTAATTGAATAAAAACATTTTGAATTTGAATCTGAAAGTTCACGCGCGTTCGTAAATTGTAACAAGTGTAAATTAAAAATTTATATCACCCCCGACAAGTGAAGGTTACAGTTACTAGAAAAGCGCTGATAACTTTCAAACGGCTGAATCGATTTTCTTGGATTATAGCTAAGAATACTCTATCAAGCCACCTTACAAACGAAAAAAACAAATTAAAATCGGTTCATTAGTTTAGGAGCTACGATGCCACAGACAGATACATAGATACACACGTCAAACTTATAACACCCCTCTTTTTGGGTCGGGGGTAATAACTACAACTACGCGTCCTATTAAGTATTCTGTGTTTGTACTGTACATCCTATCGGTGGGGTATCTATCACCGAGATAATGTGGTTATGCTGTCATCTCGGTTAAGTTAGGTTAGGTTAGGTGAGGTTAGTTTTTGTTGGTTACCTTCCGTAACTACTAAATTGCATGGCTTCTGAGATGCAGAATAGATCTTCCGAGTCTATTTGAAAGAGACATTCCTGATCGATAATAATAATCAACATTATAAATTGGACCGTGTTCGCTGACTGGATGTTAAATTTACAGTCATTGTCGAGGGCAGAAGCCTGTCCTACGAAACGGTGGATATGTCAGGCATCCACGCAATACTGAATTCCCAAGACGTGAGCGAATATTTGCAAATATCGTGCAACGGGCTGGAAGCCCGATGTGACTCGTATTCTTTCGAGAGTGTACGTTGCACATTCCAAGTGGACAGCGGCTGTTGGTATTATGAGTCGATCATAATTACGCCCGGCGTTATGCAGATTGGCTGGGCGACAAGAAACAGTCACTTTTTGAATGATGTGAGTATGACAATATAATACATATCTTCAAAGCCAGCCCAGTGGTAGTCCAAGTGGCGTTACCGTACCAGGCCTGTTAAACAGGCTGAAGTCGAAACGTACTCAAAAATTCGGTCCCCTTTGGGCGATATTATAAAAAAAAACCATTGTAATTGTAACTCGCTTTAGTTTTAACACAATTTTTTCGTTCCATTAAGAAATTGGACCTCTAGGTCCATTTTCGCGAGTGCATAAATTAATTTCTATATTCCAGAGTTGCCTACTAAGAAACAATGCTGTAAATAAAAATAAATAGCATTTACAATAGTTTTCTAATTAATATATTGATTTCAACTATTATCTATTATACATTAACAACTATTATACATTAAGCAAGCTATTTGCCTCAGTTTTGATTTGACGCTATAGTATTTCACGTCTACTGCACTAAAGAGCAACTGCTGAGTTTCTGGCTGGCTCTTCTCAGTAGAATATCCTTTCCGAAGCCGTGGTAGAGTCTTGACATATCATATGTGGCACAAGCTGCCCTACGGCTTACATGAAATAAATTCATTTAATTTCATGTACAGATATATATCAACGTGGTCCAGATGTGCGATCGAGTCCGATTCATATCAACTATCAATACAACGATTAGTGATAAGAGTTTTGTCTCAGGAGGGCTACGGTATCGGAGACGATGTGTACTCGTTGTCGTACGACGGATGTCGCAGGCTGGTGTGGTACAACGCGCGCCCAACGTCGGTCCCAAACATTCCCGCTTGGCGCCCTGGCGATGTACTGGGTTGCCTCATCGACTTGGACGCGAAGGAAGTCATCTTTTCCATCAACGGGCAGCGATTGGCACCCTGCCGGGAGATCTTTGAAACCACCAGGTATAGTAAAATTCTAACATCAGCTCAGGTGGACTTTCGAGTTGACCGTGTGTGGTATTAGTGGTGCCGCGTCAGTGCGACGAAGTATCGGGCTATGCAAATGTAGAGGACGACATTTGGGCAGCATCACTGATCCGCCGTGAGCCAGTCGTCACTGACGCTGCGGTCTAACGACGTTCCCTAAACTTTCATAGTACGATAGTCCTAACGCCACAGACGCTCGACTCAACTTGTTTAGGCTCGCTGGTTCATCCTCGATATCAGATCCAAGCTCCGAAGCCCATATGCGGAACCAGTCCGGTGAAGGTAGAGGCACGGTAAGACTAGCTCTCGAGAGCCGTCCTACCAACGAGAATAACATGGAATATATCTGCTATAACGTTAAGGATTAAAGTATATTTCCGCTAACTCAGCCATGTCCAACAAAGTCTGCTCAAGCCCAGTCTGAGGTTATGCATAGTATAATATGTTTGTGTTAGGGAAACTCAGGCATTTGAGGAACGCCTTCAGTTCCTGTAGGCCAGGGAGGACTCACCGGTTACGTTCTGCTGCTCCACGACGTTCCAACTTAGGGCTTTCCCAGGGATTTCCAAATTAAAAGGCGGGGCACTATATCAAACGTCTATTTTATTCCATGTTCAAGGGGAGAGAGAAATATATACATGAGCGAGAAAGATACATAATATGCTTGATAAATTACAATATGATAATATGCAGATTAGATATACTTGGGTACAAAATTTAGGAAAATTGAATTACTAAACAGTGTACATCGTACAAGAAATAACACCTTTGGTCCCCACACCTAGCGTACCGTGCACTCGTGACCTCAGGAACCGCGAGCCACAAAATAAATGACGGAGAGCGCCATCTATGATGTGATATGTTTTAATACCATACTAATCTGTCCTGTGTTAAAACCATTTCAGATATGGATTCTTTGCTGCAGCAAGTTTCATGGCCTATCAACAGTGCCGTTTCAATTTCGGCTACAGCGCATTCCAGTTCCCTCCCACGGATCGCTCGTATTCAGCTTTCAACGATTACGGCAAGCTGACTGAAGAACAGAAGAAGGTAGAGTTACATTTATTTTGGGAGCAGTTTCCTTCTTTTTGCAAAGATATTATAAAACTCCAGATAGACGATGCTCATACAATTGTAATTGTAAGTGGAAGTAAGAGAAATTCATACGCTTTTGCGTGTGCATGAGACATGCGCGTAGCGTCACAACCTACCTACATATTGGCGCCGGGTTGAAGCACCTTCCGACACTTTCGAGCCTGCTTCAAAAAATGGCGATATCGCCCAATTATGTGCTAAAAACGTCAAAAAAGTGGGTGTGTTAAACCATAATTTTTTTTTTTTTTTTAAATAAAGTAAAGTAAGTAAAGTTAAGTAAAATAAGTAAAGCGAATTTGGGATGGGTAAAAACTTCAAGATCGCGTCAGCTACATGCTAATGTTATTAATGCTCGGAACGCCGATAGATGTAAAAACTAAATGAAATCTAAAAAAAACTGTTATCACTTGTGTCGGCAATTTTTTAGGATTCCATATCCGAAGGGATATGGAACTATTACTAAGACTCCGCTGTTCGTCCGTCCGTCCGTCCGTCAGCGGGCTGTATCTCACAATAGGTACAGAGTTGAAATTTTCACAGAATGTGTATTTCTATTGCCGCTAGAATAATAAATAATAAGAATTTCAAAATAACCACCATGGAAAAAAAAGTGTTAATTCTTATACGGACGATATATAAATGGTACGGAACCCGGAACGGATCGAACATTTCAGGATTGCATAATATGGGCGCATGTATTCTGATTTTATTTTGCAGGTGATACCGAAAAGATTATATCTGGAACAGCTGAGGTCTTCTGTAGTGCAAGAGAATTCCTGCACAATTTGCTTTGACGACATCGCATCTTGCATCCTTGAACCCTGTGGACACAGGTAAGATTTAGCCCGACCACGTAGGTTCTGTGATATTCAAAAACCCGGCCAAGTGCGAGTCGCACTCGCATACAAAGGGACCAGTACTATCATACAAGTCATCAATAAATCAATTTATTGCAAATTTGGTTTTTTTTTCTCTCGTCTGGCTTTTCAAAGATTAGCCAATGTCAAGTTTGTAGTTATTTGTAACAAGTTAGGGAAACTATACAAGTATAGACCCCGTCTGTGCCGGCGCTCGCCGACACACTCACGATACCCCCTTAGAGCGCTTTCCAGTCAGTTTTAACAAAAAAAAAACACTCCAAAAAGGCAGAGCACGCCCGCCAGCTAACACCACCACAGACGAAGTCCAAATTTGGGTTATATACATTGGTTTTAATCTAAGCTTATTTAACTTGTCTGGTATAATCACAAATTCACGTTTTTCAGAGGTTGTGCGAGTCCAACTCGCTCTTGGCAGGTTTTAAAATTTATCAACTATTAGATGGAGAACCGCAAAAACTTATAATTATATGATACAACTAGCTGTGCCCGCGACTTTGTCCATGTGGATTTAGGATTTTACTGTCCTGTGGGAATACTTCGATAAAAAGTAGCCTTTGTCGCTCTGCTGGTCTTTAACTATATTATACTAGGGGATGCCCGCGACTCGTCCGCGTGCAAATTTCATACAAATCGGTTAAGTGGATGGGTCTTTAGGAATCCCGCGGGAACTCTTTGATTTTCCGGGATAAAAAGTAGCCCATGTCCGTCCCCGAGATATAAGCTAACCCTGTAGCAAATTTCGTCAGAATCGGTTACACTGTTGGGCCGTGAAAAGGTAGCAGACAGACAGACAAACACACTTTCGCATTTATAATATTAGTATGGATATGGAAGTATGGATAACTGTTGTGCTGTTGTTGCTGCGTTACCAACCAAAAAAAAAACCAAGAAACCAACAAACAAACACAATTTTGCATTTATAATTTGGGTTGTGGTCAATATTAATTAAGGTTCTTTTTCGATTAGGTAGACTACAGAATTTTACACTTTTTATTTCAGGGGCTTTTGCTCAGTATGCACATCCCAGCTCAAAGAATGCCCGATGTGCAGAGCCGACATTCTGAACGTAAAGAGGGAGGATGCATGACATGAGCCTCGTTACGCTCGATTAGGCAACAGAGTCGGCGTCATGCCATCTCTCTCGCCACTGACTGAATACGTAACTCCATCTCTTTCACCGATCTCCGAAGATGTATCAGTGAATCTCCCGGGCTACGCTGTGTCTGCCGATAATGAAAACGAAGACGGAAACATGTTCCATCCTCGACCGCCGCGGCGCCGGTCCAACTGACATCCATGGAGCTTCCCCCGGGCTGCTCCCGGCGCGTTCAACATTAGAACGAACTATGTCTTACTTTATCCGGACCAACTCACCGCAATGTACAATGTGAATCGATTGGAAATTAGGAACGAGCTTCATTACGTACAACTGTTGGGTAATTGGCGACCTACTCTTTCCCCCGTTGATGAAGACGTTACTCCATCTCTTTCTCCGGTATCAAACGACCCAATCGCTAATTATAACGCCATCGAAGGAGTCGACTCTCATCCGTCTCAGCATTCATCGAATGGCGAACCTTCTATTTCCCCTTTGCCGGAAGACTTCACGCCTTCCCTTTCCCCCATATCCGATGACATTCCAGCTGATATGTCAAAGGATAACCCGCACGGAGAGCATAATGCGGGAAAGTCTGATGATTCGTTGCTACTATCATTTTGGTATCCTTCGCGTGCCTCCTTACATGAAGACCTCAATCCTTCTCTTTCCTTCACATCTTATGACAGTCCGCTCCCAAACAATGAGGTTATGGAAAATAGAGATGGCAATGAATAAACCAGAATTTTTAATTTGTGTAAACAACCCTGTCAAAACTAAAAAAGTTTTGTTACTCTATAGTTTTTTGGTTGCCTCAAAACTTAATAAAATATATAATTCAATGGCATAAATTCTCCGTCCTGTTTCATTTCTGTACGTAACGGCAGGACGACTTCATACCATGATTCTCTCTCTAACGAGCGTATCGTATAGTCGTATAGAAGCTATGATACAGAGATGTATTGCATATTTATTTACTGTTACACTTCGATTAAGTGTTAAAATGTGTGATCATTGTTAGCTGTATACATGATACATGCGTAATAATACATTTTCAAATACCATACTTGTGAACGTTGATTCGATGTTATGAAAATGTATAAGTATTCAAAAAATGAAATGAATGGCCGTCGCACACGTTAGCTTTAAACAACGCATTTGTTGTAGTATATAAAGCTTTCTGTTTATTTAATATGTACATAATAAATGTTAGTCGTAAGGTTTTCTTTAATTTTATTTTTTGTTAAAGCATTTTTTATTTACTTTCATAAACTAATTATTTACTTTCATAATTAGTTTAATAAATACTTTCGTAAGATATGTATATCTCGAGTCCATATTACGAATTTCACTATTTATAAGCCCATACATATTAATACTTACTCTAAGGGCGGTTACGCACTCATCCGATCCAAATCCGTGAAAATACGTTCCGAAGTAGTCATAGAACTATTTGTGTGGTAACTTACGCATAAGATCCGACTTCTGTCACTCGATTTCTTTCTAGTCCAGTCATTATAGTAAGTTCACCTCGGAATTCGAGATACCCAGCTGTAAGTCTGTAAATACTTGTATATTGACACCCTAAAATTGTCTCAAAACTTACATATGCAAAAACCCATAGGAAATGAGATATTTACAAAAAAAAAGCGCTAAACAAGTATTTACAGACTTACAGCTGGGTATCTCGCATTCCGAGATTCTTACCTAATTTAAGCTTAAATGACTGGCCTATTCCGTCTCGGATAAATATCGGACGTATGAGTAGATATGTCAAAGATGTCCACTGAATAGGATTTCTAGGCTCGGATCGGATGGATGCATAACTGCTCTTATAGTTCAGAACTCACCATCGACAATTACCATATAAACGATAAATATTGTATAGCCTCTCTTAGACGCCCTTGAACAAGTTGCGCATCGCCACAGTGCAGATTAGCAGAATCTTGAATTACGATGAAAGTTCGCTTGATAAGAATAATTAAAATTTTAGTTACGATTGATGACTGCTTTGGGCAAGTATGTGTAACTAAAGATACCATTTTATCATCTTCAATGAATGCAGACTTACCATCTTTTTTCACTGGTTCAAATCGCAACGCGCGTTAATTTAGGTTCAGGGGTGAGCGCAACAAAAGAGCTTTTTTTCAATGAATATAATTGTAACTCAAAATCGACCTAGGCTCATCGATCTACAATTGCAGATTGATCTCTTTTTTTTCTTGATTGATTGGCTAGAACAATATCTTTTTGGTTTTCGACGTAATGTTTTTTTTGATTAATAAATTTTAGACAGTAAAAACACTGTAACAGTACTACGCACAGTAAGGCAGGTATTTGAAGGTACTCCTCTTTCAGCTGCAGCACATGCTACGCACGTATATTGACAAATGGCAAAGATTGGCTTACCATAAATGCCTACCTATATTTCGCGATAGGCCGACATGCCATTCGGGGTATGAGGTGAGTTGTGGAGGGGAGGGACGTCCCGATTGCTATTCAAGTGATTTTGGTGTAAAATGTAAGTCACGTCACTCACAGCTAAATGACAGACTATGAAGGTATACCTTTATGGATATTTTCAACTGAGTATTGCAATGGATGAAGTGAGACCTAAGGCTAAAATCATTGTTTGGTGCTATGAAGCTACGCGTTTTAGTAGGTTGCAATAGATGATACCTATACTTTTATAGAGAGGAAACCCAAGCTTACGTGCGTAGTATTTTACTGTGCATCAATCTCAATCTACTGATCTCGTCGTTACGTAGGTAGATTCTAACAACTCATTAGATTGAATAAGTACATTATTGATGGAAAAACATTATATAACATAGACTGGGTTATATCAAAGGTAACGATAACGGATGTGACTGATTTTGGGTTCACACGATAAAAGAAAACTGATGTCAAATTTGTCAGTCGGCTTGCGGGTTTTACAGGTACTTTTGAATCCTGCTTTTGAAGTACTTTAATATCCAGCATCAGCTGCACACGTGATCGTTACCAAAGTTTTGACATCCTAGTAGATATAAGTAGGTAGAATAGATTTTAAGGCGCAAACTAACTACTGCGTGTGATGCGGTAGAAGACACAACAGAGTCACATCTATACCTACTTGTAAAAACTGTAATCTATGTTTTCTGTACAATAAATATATTTTGAAAAATTTAAACGGAGGAACCATTATTGTATTGTAGATTTAGAACCCAAAACTGTATTTTATTTTTGTATCGGTCTGTCTGTTGGTTCGGGCTGGAACTACTGAACGGATATGCATGCAACATATCTACTTTTTCTATTGCTGATGATAAAGGGTAGTTTTTATCTCGATAAATGTAGCGTCGCAACGTTTTCTGGTGTGACAGACCAATCAGAGTGAGTTTTGAGTATCAGTGAGTGACTGGCAAGTGTGCGACTCGCCGCTACTAAGAAGAATTCACAAAAGTAATGCGAAAACAACGCTCTTTGCCACTGAATACTGTCATGTGGTCAAGATTTCTTCATTTTTAGGGTTCCGTACCCTACCGGTAAACACGGAGCCCTAATAAATTTTTTATTTATTTATTTTCAACACTTACATCTAGCACAGGTGTTCCTAATTCGCTAGTGTAACACATAATGTCGAGTGACATTATGTGTTACACTTGCTGTCTGTCTGTCTGTCCGCCTGTCTGTCACAGGTCTCTAGCTCGTAGACTAAGTGAGTATCAAACCTGAAATTTTGGTATTCAGTGTAAAACGTTGACCCAAAAACAAATTGTGAATATGAGACCAACTTTGGCTGTCCCGATTGTTTCTTTCGATACAATGAAATGATTTTTACATAAAACTGAGTCGATCGACATTAAATACAATTTTAGTCAATTTCGTTAATTTTTATGGACAACTCACGCTTGACCAAAAAATTGACTATTCCAAAATAGTCTTCACAAAAAAAGAGCTTAAGTTTCCTAAGACAGATTCCCTGTATCACACTAATCACACTTCACATCACACTATCTAATATTATAAAGGCGAAAGTCTGTGTGTATGTGTATGTTTGTTACTCCTTCACGCAAAAACTACTAGACAGATTTGGCTGAAATTTGGAATGGAGATAGATAATATCCTGGATTAGCACATAGGCTACTTTTTATCCCGGAAAATCAAAGAGTTCCCACGGGATTAACGTCCCGGGACAAGTGTCACGTTTACAGCAACTAGAAAAGAGCTGATAACTTTCAAACGGCTGAACCGATTTTCTTGGATTATAGCTAAGTAAACTCTCGATCAAGCCACGTTTCAAACAAAAACAACTAAATTCAAATCGGTTCATTAGTTTAGGAGCTACGATGCCACAGACAGATACACACGTCAAACTTATAACACCCCTCTTTTTGGATTGGGGGTTAAAAATGTAAATGAATGATAAAAAAATCACATATATATTCTGCTTTTTCCATCATTATTTATCAGAACTCGTACAGTTTTTATTACTGACTAGCTGACACCCGCGACTTCGTTCGCGTGGATGTAGGTTTTAAATTCCCGTGGGAACTGTTTGATTTTCCGGGATAAAAAGTAGCCTATGTACTAATCCAGGCTATAATCTATCTCCATTCCAAATTTCAGCCAAATCCGTCTAGTAGTTTTTGCGTGAAGGAGTAACAAACATACACACATACACACACACACACAGTCACATACAAACTTTCGCCTTTATAATATTAGTGTGATAAAAAAGTGAATAGTTGGACATTGAAGAATGGTCAATGGTCATGTTTTATTTTGTCACTTCTCAACTCTTCAATTGATAGTATTGCTTTTATGGTACTTGGGTGCAGGTTCGTACACAATAATTATTAGGGAAAATAAAAACAATAGATCAATTTAATATTTTTATTCTCAAAATATTATAATATGTATCGGTATTGAACACCAGCAGATGAAGCTATCGATCTGAAAGAAAAAGGCATATCAGAAACGGCACAGATAGTAAAAAAATGCCACCGTACATGTTCCAAGAATATAGTAGGTTTTATTTTTCTCTCTCGTCTGGCTTTACAGAGATTAGCCAATGTCAAGTTTGTAGTTATTTACAAGATAGGGAAACTATATAAGTGTGGACTCAACGGCGGATCCAGGGGGGGGGTCATGGGGGTCATGACCCCCCCCCCCCCTGAGCTGGTTCCAGGACTTAGGTGGACCATTAATTGAACATGATGATTTTATTTATATATTTTGTCACCATTCAGATTTATGTAACTACATACCTTCAATATTTAATTAATTTTTATATAATATAATAACTTTGTATGATGGCAAACGTTTGGGAACGAACGCATCGAAAATTTGAATTTTACCGCGCCACACTTGCGCGCGCTTGTCGACTACTTAGTACGTAACGTCTAGCTAGACCTAACCTCGATCGGAACGACTAAACTTCAACATAATATCATAACATAGTTAGTTCTAAGTTAAAAAACTAAAATTTCTTTCTACCTAAACCTTATGTGTTTATGAGTGTACCATGTAACTATACCGTAATAAATAAAATAAAATAAAAATAAAATAAGTATTCTTAAAAATTGTTGCTGCAAATTCATTAATTACAAGAAATGGTAAGTAATCAGTTTCTCATTATTCCAGTGCGTGTGTTTTAACTTAAATGTTATTATTGTTAACATGGCCGTAGCCAAAAGAAATTGTTTTCAAAATGCTATATTAGTTAGTTCTCGAATTTACAAGTTTTTGTAAATCTATCAATAAATTTGCGCTCG
The DNA here is from genome assembly GCF_905333055.1 of Maniola jurtina. Taxonomy (NCBI): domain Eukaryota; kingdom Metazoa; phylum Arthropoda; class Insecta; order Lepidoptera; family Nymphalidae; genus Maniola; species Maniola jurtina. The sequence goes on along the minus strand of NC_060058.1, from coordinate 5,641,732 downwards.
CTTCGCTCGCGCTTTCATATTATGTTAGTTGATTACCGGAACTTCGTTCAAACTCCGTGGAAACTCAGTTTTTTTGGGATAAAATACCTAGGTATACAATGCAAGGTACCACTGAATAGTACCAAATTTTACCTAAAAAGATAAGCCCTGAAAAGTACTTTCGGTAATATTATTTCGTAAATACAATTAATAAAAATTTCGCGCTCGCTTCGCTCGCGCTTTTATTGTATTAGTTGTTTTTGTAGTACTTACCCGGAACTTCGTGCGCATTAGATTACATTTTTGAATATCCCTAGAAAATCTTTATTTTTCATGAGAAAAGTAGAGTGAGGTGCTTTAAAACATAACATTTTTTATGTCTGAGCTCGTTCATCTCTCGCTTTTTTATCTGTAACAGAAAAATTACGCTTGCTGCGCTCGCGCTCATATTTCTTGTTGCATTCTATTTTGTTCAAATCTTCAATCAATCTTGGTCAAATTGAAAGGTAAAATTCCACTAAGCAACTAGGTATTCACCCCGTCAAGTCGAGTAGAAATTTTTTTCTCCGGATAACCCCCTCCCCTCTCCCCCCAAACAAATCCCATAGGTAGATATTATGTAGGTACCTACTTACTGAAAGAGTACTGCGTTACTTATGTACCTAATTTTTACTTAATTCTTGACTTGACCACGACTATGTGACCCCCCCCTGGCGCCAAAGCTGGATCCGCCCTTGTGTGGACTTCGTCTGTGCTGGCGCTCGCCGACACACGCGCGGCGCCCAGGGCTAAAGCGCCTTCCAGACGAACTGACTGGAAGGCGCTTTAGCCCTGGGCGCCACCAAAAAACACCAGCAAACACATAAACCGGCCACTCTTAACGAAAAAAAATGCCTTTATTTTTGATTTGTGTTCTCGAAACAATTAGTTTACCGAATCACATAAAGATGGCGCTGTCATTACATATTATAATATTGGTTTGAGATTTCTTATACGATGGTGCGAAGCCCTTTACTTGACCTGTTTTTGTAAACTTGCTTTACTACGGAAATTGTCACTTGTTGTTTTTATAACCACAGCTCATTTTGATACTTGGGTACTAGATTTATTTAAAAAACTAGCTGATGCCCGCGACTTCATCCGCGTGGTATTGGGTTTTTGGAAATACCGTGGGAACTCTTTGATATTCCGGGATAAAAAGTAGCCTATGTGCTAATCCAGGTTAATATTATCTATCTCCATTCCAAATTTTAGCCAAATGCGTGTAGTAGTTTTTGTGTTAGGAGTAACAAACATAATATTATGTACTTAGGTACACATATACACACAAACTTCACCTTTATCATATTAGTATGATGTACAGAAATCGTTCAGTAACAGTTTTATTATTATTTGTATCTAGTTGATTATCCTGTTATTAGGTAGTCACTTAAGTGGTGGATAGATGGCGCTAGTTAATATTCATATCGCGTGATCATTTATCGCCCTACCGACCATATAAGCATGAATTTCTTATGTGTGAGTAAGCTTCATTCATATCGTCCAGTCTCATTTTAATTTTTGGATTGCTTTTTCTAAAGTAAAATTTAGAAAAGCAGATAATCAATATAATCAATGTAAGATAATTCACTTTTGCCCGAGAAGTTAAAAACTTAAAAAACCGGCCAAGTCGTGTCTGATTCACACACGAAGGGTTCCGTACCATCGTATAAGATATATCTTAACAATTTTATGTACAACACTGCAAGTTAATAACGGTCAGTGCGATCTATACATATAGTGGAGTAAATAAAGCCGTAAAATAGCCAATCTTAGGAAGTCCTCAGAAACAGCTCCGATTTTGATGATTTTTTTTTAAATTCTTATTTTTTATACATTATTTAAAATCAGAAACGTTTTGAAGCGGGGAAATAATTTTTAGTATTTTTTTATCCATATGTGCGATATTTATCCACGAAGTCCAGAAAAACGCTACCTTCTCTTTGAGAAGTTGTAGAGGAGGTCAAATGCTACAAATGACCTCAAAACACTTTTGGGCAAAAACCGCCCGTTTTTGAGTTATTGATCGTTTTCAGAAAAATACGTATTTGTTTCTTTCAAATTCATTAGAAAAAAAGTGAGGCATATTTCCAACTTTTTATTTAATTTCTAAGTACTAGACATCTCAATTAATAATTGTGAATACTAAAATAAAAATAATCTTTGTAGGTTCCCCGGTTAGGGATCCAAGACTGTACCAGTTTCATAATTTCTATTGGGTTACTTTGCCAAAAATGCTATTTTTTTTTAAGTTACAGAAATTTTTGGCTTGCAAATTATTTGCAAAGCTTCTACAGATTCTCAGCTATCTAATGATGTACAAAACATTAAAATAAGTTGAATATTAGCTAAAAAAACGATAAAACAATAGCACAGGGAAGAAAATTCTTAACGCTTTATGGTGCGAGATCACTATTCTTGCACATTGGGATCCCAACGTCTATCGATTTTTCGAACTATGTGCACTGTCCATCGCCACTTCAGCTTTGCAACCCGTTGAGCTATGACGGTTACTCTGGTTCTCCCACGAACCTTCTCATTTCTCCAAGCATAGCTATCTCCATCACCTGCTGAGACTCTGAGCTTTCTTATGAGGCTCATAGTTAGCGAGTAATGACCATGTCCATTAGGTATCAATTTTACATCGATATTAATCGATATGTACTAATTTTCTTCAATGATTTCCCAGAGGCAATTTACACTGACTGTTCATATTTTTGGTGCAAACATAATATTTTTAACAGACAACGGGAAGCGACTTTATTTTACTTAATGAATAGATAGTTATTTTACGCGTAATTTTCGTAACTTGTCACAATTAAAAATTAATAATAAACAAACACCAGGTTAATACTAACCTATCTTCTAAGCTGTCAAATGGGGGTTTTTTGAGTAGGTACTGCAAAGGTTTTGTGGATCTTCATCATTTTTCGACTCAACAATGAATTTTGTCATCCCTGTCGAAAAGCATTGGAATCAATACATTTAGTTTGTCTGCGGGCCAGGTGGGAGCGGGTGCGTCCTGCGGAGCGGGCAGCGGGCGCGATGCCATACTCTCCATGCCGCTCGGCAGCCGCTCTTCATTAGGACGCGTCCGCGGGTCTTCCTTCCGCTTTCTTGCTTACACGCTGACCGCCCCAGGACACACCCGCTTCCACCTTGGCCGCAGACTTACTCCCATCAGCCGATTGGTACAACCCTGTAAATGGATGAAATAACACTTTTTATTAGGGTTCCGTACCTCAAAAGGTAAAACGGTGCCTTTATAGGATCACTTTGTTGTCTGTCTGTCTGTCCGTCCGTCCGTACGTCCGTACGTCGTGTCTGTCAAGAAAACCTATATGACCAAGAATCATGAAATTTGGCCGATCTTATCGCACAATCATAGGAATAAATCTGAAAACCGCGAATTTGTGGTTACATCATTAAAAAAAAATTACCTAATTCCTGAACTTATCAGTTTTTTCATTAACTATAGCGTTCTGTTAACATTTTTAAGCTTCAAGAAGTCAACCCATTACGAATTGTGAAACAGCTTAAATTTTTGGAGACAACATTATTTAATTACTTACTTAAAACAGGAAATTTCTAGATAAATGGATATAGATTTATCAGCGATGTATATGTGGATTTATGGATCATATAAAATAAATTCAATATTTCATTCAAATTGTGTTTATTTGTCACTGTGATTGTAACTAGGTATAGTACGCGATAGATCGGGGTATGAGGCGGCGCAGCGGTTCAGCGCGGGGGCTGTGCGGGTGTGCGGGGCGTTCCCACCCCGGTTGCCATCTCAACCTGTCGCGCACTATACATGTTAATTAAAACATGTATAGTGCGCGATTAATTAAAACAAGTGTAAATTAAAAATTTTCAACACCCCCGACAAATCATTTTCAAATAAATAATTATGTATAATGTATATCTAGGCAACGTCCATCTTGACAGCTTGACATTATTTTGTCAATTGACACTTGAATATTATGAACCTAAGGGTTATCTAACCTTCTTTTCTACAAGAAAACTAGAAAATAGCTGATAACTTTTAAACGGCTGAACCAATTTTTTTGAATTATAGCTAAGAACACTCTCGATCAAGCCACCTTTCAAACAAAAAAAAGTAAATTAAAATCGGTTCATTCGTTTAGGCGCTACGATGCCACAGACACAGATACACAGATACACAGACTCACAGATACACAGATACACACGTCAAACTTATAACACCCCTCTTTTTGGGTCGGGGGTTAAAAATACCTGTGTCACACGCTCCAACAATATCGATGTCTCGTTAAAAAGATTTTGTCTTATATTGTTCTCTGGCAATTCGCCGATTGCCATAATGAAAGATTTCCAAAGAGTGGCACATGATTTGATCCTCAGCAAATTCATCATCTTCCTCCACGCATATCCATAACACTGGTAAGTGAATGAATCCGGTCTCTCCAATGTTAGCCAGTAGATTAGTATTCAATATCTTCACGTTCAATTTAGGCAAAGGCTTCTTTCGCATTGACTTTGTCCAATTATATTGATAATTGCTAGTATCACAACTATCTCTAAGAATTAATCCAGCTTTGCCCCAAAACAGGTAATCAAGTACCACTATGTTTTTAATCCGGCTAAAGCTGTTTCTTCTCTCTATCTTTGCAATATTTGAAGTGCACCATTAAATGTTCCAACGTTTGATTCAAGCTCGTTTCTTATTGTGATTCTCTCGCGTAGTTATTTATTAAGACATTTCAGCAAAGAAAAGCTGTAGGTACATTGATTTCCAACATCCAATTTAAAAGCTGTCGCTATACAAGGCAGCAATGCAATAATTGGCCCCGCAGTTGGATTATTACATATTGTTATTTGACTTTTTAGTAGTTCAATGAAAATAATCCATAGTCTATACCAATAATTACTGCCATTTTCCAAAAGGTTTTCACTAACGCTGGTGGATACCTAAAACATTTACAAGAATCTTGAATTAAATGTAATTTAAATAAGTACATATGTTTTATTTAAAATAGGTAAAAGTAAAGTAAAGTAAAATATTCTTTATTGTATATCAAGACATATAAATGTATAGTAAAAAAATAGATTTTGTGCAACAGACTTATCGGTATAGGTATAAACTTTATATGAAATAAGTATTGTACAATTTCTAGCATCATATTACTAGCGAAACAAGAAAACAGAACTTTTTAATTTTTTTTCTATGACGCAACCCTAATGTACACAAACATATCCCTACTATATAATACCTAACTTAAAATCCATTAAAAAAAAATAGTGATCACAAAAATACAGTACGTAAAGTTGTATGTACCGTCGTGATTTGTTCTAATAATGAGAACTGTGATTAGAACCGCAACAATGAAGTCAACAAAGCTGGCTGTGATATGAGAACATATACATTCCACAACCACTTTGTCGGCCCCCTAGTTGCTCCTTGATGGATCGGCTACTATAAAATGACTCTTCAACTGTTGCCAGATTGCAACCTATCGCCAGAACACCAACTGTCGCCAGATCGCCAGTTATCGCTCATCAAAGCTGGCTGTGATATGGGCAGTAGACACATCACAACCACTTCGTGAGCGACACTCGACGTCGATTCAAAGCGCGACTTTTCAATCGCTGTAACATTACGTCACGCAGCCCAACTCGTCAAAAATGGCTGTGATATGAAAGCCGACCATTGCACAACCATTTTTACGATGGGGCCACGGACCTCGAACGTTATTTTGGTAATCCTCTATATAAGTACCTATAAGGTGGTCTCCGTAAACCGACCACATCAAAGTGGCTGTGATATGAAGACGGAAGACATGTCACCGCCGCTTTGACAGGCTAGGCCCGAGAACGTGCAGAAATTCAATATGAATGCGAGCGTCCGTAGTTCCGTAGGCAATCGGAGTTAAAAATGTAGCCATGCTCATCAAAGCTGGCTGTGATAGCTTCATCATGACCTATGACAAACCGACTTTGATGGCAAGGCCGCATTCGATCTTGAAACATTGAAGTATTATCTGAAATTTCACACATAAAAATACACAGCAATATTTTTATTAGGCCTGATTTACTTTACAGCGCAATGCAGGGCGCAGTTTAAATGTTTGCAGTTAAGTAATTCAGAGAAGTGATCGTAGCGCGTGCAACCCATTCCATACACACGTACTTAGTTTTAGTTCTTATTTGAATATCAACCAATCAAATTTAATGAAATTTTGTAGACACTTTCTAGAAACAAATCTATCTTCTCGTACATACGAATCTTGTAGCCAGTGCAACTGTATGATATGTTTCAATACCAACAACACACAAAAATTCCACAAAATTTAATTTAAGTTTTTCTTGATAATATTGAAATGAGAATCAAACTACGTTTGTTGGGAACTCAGATTTGGAAAGCGCTGGGGAGCGCGCTAGATTATTTATCTTCATCCTAGAACTTGTGTCGCGTCGGTACAGAAGTGTATCGTCAACTGACCAGTTCCCAGACTTTCACGGCCCTGACCTTCCATGGTGTAAAGCCAAAAATAAATCAGGCCTAATATCTTCCGTCTTAGGTCCAGTTGCATAACAAGAGGTTGAAGTTACGTTACCTACTGTTAAATTTTGACCGCCAATAAAAAGCAAAGTGAGTTACACAAGTCAGCATTTATTTTATACCTCCATAATTAAGGTCAAAGGTTGGCCCAAAGTTAACAAACCTTAACTTGTGCAACCCACTTTGCTTTTATTGACGATCATGCAACTATCGTTGGTCTGTCATGCAACTGGACCTTAGTATACCTACATACATATAAGTAACTTATCCCAGAAGTTATATAAAAAGAGCTAGAAGTTGACATCCCTTCCATTTTTTCAGAATATTATGAAAAGTTACGAAACTCTTTACTATCCTACCAGAGTGAATTAGAGTGAGGGAGCTCCCGGTTTCATGAATAGAATAGATTTTTATTCAAATAAACTTTTACAAGTGCTTTTGAATCGTCAAATAAATCGTCAAATTTACCACTGGTTCGGAATGCCGTTCCTACCGAGAAGAACCAGCAAGAAACTCGGCGGTTGCTCTTTTCAATTGTGCAATTTACAATAATATTCTATACTATACAAGCAATTGCAGACCCGCGCATTGCTGGAGCGAGTCAAATCCATGCTTTTTTATCATTTACATAATCTTCGATTGTGTAATATGCTTTTGCCAGGAGCATACTTTTAATGGATTTTTTAAACTTTGGTAAAGGCAAGTCTAATATTGACTGTGGAATTTTATTATGAAATATTACACTCATTCCCACAAATGACTTTCCCACTTTTCTGAGGCGGAGCGTAGGAGTTGCGAGCTTATTACGATTTCTAGTTGGCCTGTCATGGAAATCACCGATTTTTTTGTAGCTGAGGATGTTTTGTCGTACAAAAATTATATTATTGTAAATGTATTGAGAAGCTACTGTAAGAATACCTATTTCCTTAAATTTCTCTCGTAGGGAATCGCGCGGTTTTAAATTATAAATTGCGCGTATTGCCCTTTTTTTGTAAAACGAAAATTTTTCCAATATCTGCCGCTTTACCCCATAGCAAGATGGAGTTTCATACCTTAGCAGTAGAATATAGAAACGAGGAAATGAATAGCTTCTTAGAATAAAAACCTAGCTTAGTACCTAGTCTACGTGTCCGTGGAATTTCAATGCGTACGGATGCAGGTCTTGACGATGCTTTGTAGTTCGATAGAAGAAAGTTGAAGAAGGAATCTGGTCTAAAATACTACTTATCTTAACTACCGAAACTTTAAAGACTACTTTCTTAGAACTTCGCTGCAAAGAATGCAAAATCTCGTGTTTCTAGACCCAGTAGTTTGAGTTGTAAGTTGATACTTGATATTATCTACTCATGTGATATTATGTCAACCGATCAGTTTCTCCCTCTCTTGGGGTTCAGTAATAAAAATAAAAACCTTATAGTTTCGTTCAGTTCATCTAGTCTACCGTCAGAGTGTCAGTTATTTTAAAAATAAACTAATTAGCGCTTAAAGTAGACCACAGTTCTGTGGCACAGTTATAGAAAGTTGGTATACATAGACATAGAGTTTACCTAATTTAAATGACAAGTGTAAATTAAAAATTTATAACACCCCGACAAGTGAAGGTTACAGTAACTAGAAAAGAGCTGATAACTTTCAAACGGATGAACCGATTTTCTTGGATTATAGCTAGGAACACTCTCGATCAAGCCACCTTTCAAACAAAAAAAAACTAAATTAAAATCGGTTCATTAGTTTAGGCGCTACGGTGCCACAGAAAGATAAACAGATACACAGATACACAGACACACAGATACACACGTCAAACTTATAACACCCCTCTTTTTGGGTCGGGGGTTAAAAAAAACTCAATACGAAAAATGAAAATCAAAAGATAATTTTTGCACGCGTCCTCGAATGAAACATTGTTGAACAGGCATCTTTTTATTATTATGAGTTTTCTTGAATAGTTTTTATAACAAGTGTAAATTAAAAATTTATAACACCCCCTACAAGTGAAGGTTACAGTAACTAGAAAAGAGCTGATAACTTCCAAACGGCTGAACCAATTTTCTTGGATTATATAATAGCTAAGAACTCTCTCGATCAAGTCACCTTTCAAAGAAAAAAAACTAACCTAAAATCGGTTCATTAGTTTAGGAGCTAGTATGCCACAGACAGATACACAGATACACACGTCAAACTTATAACACCCCTCTTTTTAGGTCGGATGTTAAAAATAGGTAACAAAAGTGTAATAAATCTACGTCAAAGTATAGTCTAATTTTTTCATAATTTCTTCGAAATAGTATTAGAAATCACATCATGCCTTGCCAGACAGTGTCGTGGCAACCCCCTGTTTCCTGTCTTAGACCTTTGTTATCTGTTATCTACCAAAGCCACCATGACCCAAACTTCATGGTACTGATCGTTCCTCCCTGTGTTGGGGACAATTATACGGAGAAAAACTTTCAGCTTTTATAAAATAACGAAGGTCTAGCACTCGCTGACTCACTTTCTATAAGTATTCTCATTAGGTTTACGGTAAATGACTACGGATTGCGGAACCCTACCTTGCGGTTATTCTGGCACACGCTTGATCAGTTATAAGCTAGTATAGAAGCAGGCGTTATTTTGCGGAAGTCCATGATATACAAGGAACCAAAACCTAATTGCAAAGAACCTAATTGCAAAGAATAGTCTCTTTGCAATTAGACATTGTAAAGTCTACATCTCCTGAGGATGCTCCGGTGTCGGGGCGAAACGTGCGTCGAGTGGTGTTGGGATTTGTGTGGTGCTGCGTGGTGGTGGTGCGTGTGGCTTGGTTGGTGGCTGGTTTTCTACCGGTTATCTACCGGTCTATCTGTTTCAACTAATCTTCGGAAAAGCTGCACCTATTTTTGCCGGACTTTCACAGACAAGTAAATGACTAACCCAGGAGTAAAATAAGCTACTTTTTAAACGACTTTCAACAAAGGAGAAGTTGTGCTTTTCTACCTATGTACACCGAAAATAAGTTGGGTAGAAAAATTAACGAGTTCCCACGGGATTTACCTATACTAAATCCTTAACCTAAATCTACGGGGACGAAGTCGCGGGCATCAGCTAGCATTAAGTACGTAATATGTAAAAAACAAGTTACAAGTTGGGTCACATTCTACATATATAAATCTAGATACTCGTATCTCTTCTACTCTCGTGCGTTTTGTATCTTCTGTGATACCAACGAGAACGGATTTTTAACCGACTTCAAAAAAAGGAGGAGATTCTCAATTCGACGGTGTTTTATTTTTGTGTGTTTGTTACGCGATTACTCCGCCAAATATGAACCAATTTTGATTAAAAAAAAATTATTTGGTAGGTGATACCTGCGAGGTGGCCCGGCCCCATTTTAGTTTGGTGAAGATCTGATGACTATCTTCGGAGATAGAGAACAGAACTCCTAAAAGGATAAAAGAGTATATTGCTCGCGATCTATGTAAAAGTTTTTAACCAGATATAGCATATTTTAGTACAGCGGGACCACTAAAAGTTGTGAAATAAAAAAAAAATAAAAAAAAAACCGACTTCAATAACCACAAACACTAAAAAGTAAAAATAATTTTTGTTTCTACACGTGTATGTATGTATGAAGTCAGGCAAGCTTCAAAACAAACATTATTTTTACTTTATAGTGTTTGTGGTTATTGAGGTTTTCTTTTATTTTGATTTTTTTTTTATATAAGTACGCTATGTTATATGAAAGTAACATATCAATTTACGAATCACTGTTGTTAATGATATTATGATAATAAGGTAAGTATATGTATTATGATTTATGACTCTGAGTCTAACGTCTCATAGAACTTTCGATTAATATAAAGTGAAGACTATAAACTAAGACACATGGCTCATTTTTGTAGAGCGTTATCTCTTCTACTATTACGACTTTTGAATCTTCTGTCTTACCTACACATCACCGAGCACGAATTTTATACGCTTTTTAACCCCCGACCCAAAAAGAGGGGTGTTATAAGTTTGACGTGTGTATCTGTGTATCTGTGCGTCTGTGTATCTGTCTGTGGCACCGTAGCACCTAAACTAATGAACCGATTTTAATTTAGTTTTTTTTTTTGTTTGAAAGGTGGCTTGATCGAGAGTGTTCTTAGCTATAATCCAAGAAAATCGGTTCAGCCGTTTGAAAGTTATCAGCTCTCTTCTAGTTACTGTAATCTTCACTTGTCGGGGGTGTTATAAATTTTTATACACTTGTTGATAATATTATAAACGTTACATGTTGAGCCTATTCAAAGGTAAAAGTGGCCTATTAATATGGCTCTACTATATAGGTATTCCTACCTACTTTACTTACGTATTGTATTACACTGTGATAGCAGTTTCTATCTAATACATAGCTAGGGGCTTATTGATATTGAAACCAATGAAAATAACGATATCTTATTACCAACAATTACGTAGTACATGAGTAGATAGGTACAATTATTTTGTAGGTGAGTGTGGTGTAACTTCGTTATTTTTATATATAAAAGAGTCGTTCGTGACAGCCCCCTGCCAGACACCCTTTAGAGGGGTCTCTCCGTCACTCGCTCCATACAAACGTAGTTCGCCTTTCATTGGAATACTAACCAATCATACTCAATGGAATTTTGTAGAAATGTTCCAAGAACTATTATCTATGCGTCTATGCCTGTGGTTTTCCAGATTTCCTTTAAAATATTCGGTTTCAAAGTTACGCGGTCTTAAAAATTCACATACAAATCTTTGAGCCCCTTTAATTTTAAAACTACATATTTTTAGAAAAATCTAAAACACCACAGACACAGATTTTAGTTTCTAGAATATGTCTGCAAAATTTCATGGACTTTGGCAGCTTAATATTCAAATGAAATTGGAACTACGATTGTATGAAGCGAGTGACGGAGAGAGCCTTGTTAACTGATTTGAAATAAATAAATAAATTTACGAATATAAGAGAACCTAATGGGTCATTTATTTTATCTATTCTACTTAATACAAAATAACGCATTCACATAAAAGCTGGAACAAAATGTAACTTACTTTTATGGTTAACACCCCCGACAAGTGAAGGTTACTGTAATAACTAGAAAAGAGCTCATCACTTTCATACTGCTGAACCGATTTTCTTGGAGAACACTCTCGATCAAGCCACCTCTCAAACAAAAAAAAAACAAAATTAAAATCGGTTCATTAGTTTAGGAGCTACGATGCCACAGACAGATACACAGATACACACGTCAAACTTATAACACCCCTCTTTTTAGGTCGGGGGTTAATAAGATACAAATAATATAATATATCACTAGTCTGTATAAAGTCTCTTTATGATGTAAGATTATTAAAATCGGCTGAGTGGTTTCAGAATTTACCGATTACAAACAAACAAACAAACAAACAAATCTTTCCTCTTTATAATATTAGTACTATAGATATAATTAACTATGATAATTTATAGGTTAAACACAGGCTAATTTTATTACCGTAACGATTGTCGCGTAGATATCATGAACATAATATTGATAAATAGGTCAAAACATAGCTACTTTCTTGCACTAAATTATCTACCTATTTTTTTTACTTCCTACTAGCTCCCATTCCTTGGCCTCGCTCGGGTTGAATTTCTTAAAATCTTCTAAAATTCTTAGAGGAAACCTATACTGTATACAAAATACTAACCTTCGACTCAGTGGTTTGAGCTGTATGTTTGTAATATGTCAGTCAGTCAGTCAGTTTCTCCATTTATATGTTACTACGACATCTCGTACTGCGGTAAATCCTAGGCTTTTCTCGTAGAGCCTATCGTTCACCGAACTGTGACATCGTTAATTTTGGATTTTTATTTCGAATTATACTAGCGAATGCTAAATACTATTATTATATTACTATCGCTTAGTATGGTATTTAGTGAAACTTTTCACGGACTTTTTTTAATGGGCGACGCCAGAAGACTCGCTCCACTTTCTTTTTTTCTAATATTTTACAGTTAGTAGTTTTAATGAAGATCTTATACCTAAATAGTTTCTGATCTTCTTATTCTTCAGATTTTAGATCTGATCAATGTAATAGCTTAGTAAAAAGTAGAGTAACCATAATCACACTAATATTATAAAGGAGAAAGTTTGTATGTGTGTGTGTGTGTGTGTGTGTGTGTGTGTGTGTGTGTGTGTATGTTTGTTACTCCTTCATGCAAAAACTACTGCACGGATTTGGCTGAAATTTGGAATGGAGATAGATAATATTAACCTGGATTAGCACATAGATTATTTTTATCCCGGAAAAATCAAAGAGTTCCCACGGAATTCCGATAAACCTAAATCCACGCGGACGAAGTTGCGGGCATCAGCTAGTCACACTAATATTATAAAGGCCAAAGTTTGTATGTGTGTGTGTGTGTGTGTGTGTGTGTGTGTGTGTGTGTGTGTGTGTGTGTGTGTGTGTGTGTGTGTGTGTGTGTGTGTGTGTGTGTGTGTGTGTGTGTGTGTGTGTGTGTGTGTGTGTATGTGTGTGTGTGTGTGTGTGTGTGTGTGTGTGTGTGTGTGAGTGTGTGTGTGTGTGTGTGTGTGTGTGTGTGTGTGTGTGTGTGTGTATGTTTGTTACTCCTTCACGCAAAAACTACTGGACGGATTGGGCTGAAATTTAGAATGGAGGTAGATTATACCCTGGATTAGCACATAGGCTACTTTTTATCCCGGAAAATCAAAGAGTTCCCACGGGAATTTTAAAAAACCTACATCCACGCGAACGAAGTCGCGGGTATCAGCTAATACTCTAATATAACACATCCATATTTGTGTATGGAATAGTCATGCTCACCGACCAAAGCCTGAGTAGTGAAAAATAATTATAAAACTCTGATCATTTTCATTATTTATTACAAGAGTTTATGTAAAGCCAAGCGCATATCAAGAGAAGACAACATATTAGTATGAATCTTCTTATAAAAAGCTTTCACTTGGACTCTCACAAACATACATAATGTTTTTTTTATTAATAACTAGAGGATGCCCGCGACTTCGTCCGCGTGGATTTAGGTTTTTAAAAATCCCGAGGGAACTGTTTGATTTTCCGGGATAAAAAGTAGCCTATGTCCGTCCCCGGGATATAAGCTAACCTTGTAGCAAATTTCGTCAGAATCGGTTAAACTGTTGGGCCGTGAAAAGGTAGCAGACAGACAGACAGACAGACAGGCACACTTTTGCATTTATAATATTAAGTATGGATAAAAGAAGAAGAAATAAAGTGCTCCGCTTAAAATATAACTTATACGTAAAAACTACATGTATTGCAAAAATCTATACTAAAATAAAATTGGAGTGTCTGTCTGTAATTTCGAAATAACTACCACATATTAAGGTCATATGGTTATTTGAACGATACTATAACTGAATCACACGTTTTTAAAATTTTTGTCTGTCTGTCTGTCTCTCTGTCTGTCTGTCTGTCAGTCTGTCTGTCTGTCTGTCTGTTTGAAAAGGCTAATCTTGGGAACGGCTGAACCGATTTTGACGGGATTTTCACAGACAAGTAGAGAATTGACCAGGGAGTAACATAGGCTACTTTTTAACCGACTTTCAAAAAGGGAATTGTGTTTTTATACCTATGTACACCGAAATCTCCGAGATTTCTGAACCGATTTGCGTCATTTCTTTTTTAATCTATAGAGGAACTTTGCGACATTGTTTCATAAAAAATTTGGAGTCCAACTCCTCAATCCTGATGCTGCAGGGGATCTGACCAATCCACGCGGGCGAAGCTGCGGGCATCAGCTAGTACTAAATAAAGCTAAAGAAAAAGAATTTACTAAGTAATTTTCTTGTCGCAGTAGCCGATGTCCAGTGATATGCGCTTGTCTTAAAATATGTGATAATATAAGTACTATGATTGAGGAATAAGAGGATGGACTTCGTCTGTGGTGGTGTTAGCTGGCGGGCGTGCGGTGCCTTTTTGGAGTGTTTTTTTTTTGTTAAAACTGACTGGAAAGCGCTCTAAAGGGGTGCCGTGCGTGTGTCGGCGAGCGTCGTCACAGACGGGGTCCATACTTGTATAATTTAACTAACTTGTTACAAATAACTACAAACTTGACATTGGCTAATCTTTGTAAAGCCAGACGAGAGAGGAACAATTATTTCCTTACACTACTGTATACAATATAGATATTAAAAGCAAGATTGAGTATATTTCACTGTGGTTTACGTCCCTGTCTTAAGCGGGTTCTCTTCGTCACTCGCTCCATACAAACGTAGTTCGTCTCTCATTGGAATACTAACCAATCATACTCAATGGAATTTTGCATATAAACGTTCCGGGAACTAATATGTGGTTTTCCAGATTTCCGTTAAAATATTCGGTTTCAAAGTTACGCGGTCTTGAAAATTCACATACAAATTTTTGATTGAAAAACCGCGAAATTGTGGTTACATCATTTAAAAAAAAATTAAAATGTGTTTCAATTTTCAAAGTAAGATAACTATACCAAGTGGGGTATCATATGAAAGGGCTTCACCTGTACATTCTAAAATTTTTATTTATTTTTATGCATAATAGTTTTTGATTTATTGTGCAAAATGTTGGAAAAAATACCCGAGTACGGAACCCTCAGTGCGCGAGTCTGACTCGCACTTGGCCGGTTTTTGTCTGCAAGGTGGCTTGATCGAGAGTGTTCTTAGCTATAATTCAACAAAAACGGTTCAGCCGTTTGAAATTTATCAGCTCTTTTCTAGTTATAACCTTAACTTGTCGGGGGTGTTATAAATTTTTAATTTACACTTGTGAGCTAGTGTAGTCATTGTGAAAGTATAGTGTTAGTGCAATTTAGAGAACACAAGAACAGAGTCAAAATATAGTGCTAGTTCAATTTAACGAAAACAAGAACAAAGTCTCTTCCAATAAGACTAACTATAAACTAAGATAGCTGAGAACACTCGCGATCAAGCTACCTTTCAGACAAAAAAAAACTAAATTAAAATCGGTTCATTAGTTTAGGAGCTACGATGCCACAGACTTATACACAGATACACACGTCAAACTTATAACACCCCTATATTTGGGTTAAAAATGCTTACCTTTTTAAGTCTACGTAATAGGTATGTGTTGTCGAGGAGCTGGATAGTAGGAGGAGGAGATTTGTACACATAATGTTAAAACAAAACTCATAACCACGACCACTCTGCCAAGTGTGAACGAAAAAGAAGAAGAATAAATTTTAATAGAGCAAAACTATACAAGAGCTATACAAATAAGAGATAATCTTGAAATTGTGATAGAAAGCATAAATAAATCTTTCGAAAGGTAAACAGTCGATTATTCGCATCTCTTTTTTCCGCTTGACTAAGTCGAAGTAATGTAATTTGTAAAATCGTGCAGCGCTTCTCAAATATAACGAGAAATAATCTACAGAAACTTTTAAAAGGAATTCATCGTTGCGTACATTTAGTTTCTTACAAATATAGTTGACTGAATAATCAGCTACATATATGATTTTGAAGATTTTTGAAGTAAGTAGGTGAATAATAACCAAAAAGTAATCATTTGCAAATAAATATTTCATAAAAAAAACTTAAATTAAAAAAACTCAAACTAAACACTTGGATGAATAAATACTCACTAAACATTATTATTATTATTTTATTTTGATTATTATTTTGATCTTTGGCATACAAACGGTGCGTGGCGTATGGCAAATCCTACGTGTGTTTCCAAAAAGTATACCAATTTCAACGGTGTCAATATATTTAATGCCGAGTTTAGGTACTTAAAAAGACTACTTTCAAGGACTCGACTCCATTCCATCTATATGCGTTCGAACCATAAGTCGGTTATGGAAAATCAAGAAAACCATCTAAGTTTTCGTGATGTCGCAACTCGTATTTTGGGTAACTATATCTAAAGGCGCAAACATATTACTGTGTTATGGAGTGGAGTGTTGCAACGCAAGTTAGGGTGACGACCAATCGGCGCTAGAGCACCACAATCCGCCAGGATTAGTGTGCAGTATACAGGTCTCCTTACAAAATTCTCGCCTTCTGTTGTATCATTTCAAACTCAGTAATATGTACTTGCGCCGGGGATACTTGGTGCATATGAACGCAACCCACACAAGTAACGTACTCGTACCAACAGAAGCCGAACGTTCTTTGAAAATATTCTTAGTGTGCCGGGTAAATTGGTGCACCCAACGTGGTACTTGATATTATTAAGTTATACTTGTACTCCATATACGTACTGAGTTGCATTCATAAGCACCAAGGCGCCTCTATCTTTAATCCTGGCTTAGTCTTGCAATGCGAAGCGAAGAACTTCGTCGATGTATGCTCGATCCGCATGAAAGACAAGGTAGTGAGAATTTTGATGTACAAGTACATCTCACTACCCAAGTCTTTCACGAGGTAAAGAGCAATCTTCTGCAACGTTGTAGATGCTGAAAAGCTTTAATTATTATCAATATATGTATGTATAACAACTTACAACTACTTAAGAGAAATGTCTAGTTGTAAATTTTTATACAAAAAGTGATAACGTTCTTCTCCCCTTAAATATAGTCCAATTATCATAATTTTTAGAAATCTTGTAAATATAATGAAGATCAATGCTCGTACGTTTTAATTTTAAAGAAATATTGCTTATGTTAAAAGTTACTAGCATCTAGTTATCCATATTTTTGTTCTAAATAACTAAAATACAAAAAAATAAAACGCACGAGACTAGATTAAGGTGTACTGAATCTAATGAGATCAAAATTGTTTGATTTTGCAAACTTTTGGGGGGTAAAAACGTTATCACCCGAAATTATATTTCAAGAATAAAATGTAGGCAAATGCCTACTGGACTCGCAACTATCTCTATCGCACGATACGGAGAAGGCAGCAAAGCGGCGTGAAACAGACAGCATTTTTGAAAATACCTACTCGCGTCTCGTTTTGTCATAGATAATCTTAAAGCAATGCGTCATGACTTATGACTGTTTTTGCCCGACTGCGGCAAAGCCAAAATGAAGGGTTATGAGCAGTCTGCGTATGTATGTATGTATTGTATCCAGATTCTGTGGGTTCCACCGTAGCGCCAAAACCATTGGGTCGATTTTGATGAATGAAGCGGGGGGTCTTGACATTTTTTTTTCTATTGTATCGAGTGGGATGTCAAATGAAAGAAGAGAAAATTCTGAGTTCATGAATATAAATGTAGGTACAACAACATTAAAATAAACCAACTGTCAAGACGATCGTAGTCGGGTTTTACTTTTCAACTTTATCTCGTTCTTATAGGTAAAGGCTGTTATATGAAAAAGCAATACAGTGCGACATCGAAGCATGCCACAAGATTGCCTTCTTGAATAATTCAAATGTAGCATGAATTGTCGGCACTCTCCTACCGTAATATTCTAAGTTCTAACTCTACAGCACGAAACAGTCTCTGGATAGACTGCCGTATGATTCTTAAGGGGGATTACGCACTGCATTCAACAGTACTTGTAAAAAATAGATAGATAGATGGATAAAAGTCTTTATTGCACACAAAACATGTAAACGAACAACACAGAAGGAAGAAAACAGAAAAACAATTGTATGCAAAGGTGGCCTTATTGCTTAAAGCAATCTCTACCAGGCAACCTTTGCTGAAAGTTCTCCTTTCTTGCCTTGCTAGTGTTGGCTAGTGTTAGTAGTGGTAAAAGTTTAATTGAATAAAAATATTTTGAATTGAATTTAATTGAATTGAATCCGATCCGAGTCCGTGACAATACGTTCCGAAGTGGTCATAAATCTATTGGTATGGTAGCTTACGCACTAGCTTCGACTTCCGTCATCCGAGTTCTCTCCGTCATCCGAGAGAATTTCTCGGTGTAACTCGGATTCAAATCGGACGTATGACGTAGATATGTCAAAGATGCCCACTGAATAGCTTGGATTTGGATCAGAGATCGGATTAGTGCGTAAGCAATATCTAACTTCAGTCCGAGTTTTTCATATCCGTATTATCGCGGACTCGGATCGGATGTGTGCGTAAGCGCTCTAAAGCCTCAAAATTAATGTTTCGATTTGTAGCTTGCCGCATGGTTGCATGTTATTGCTCCAGCGAAAACAGCCTTTCAAATTCGCTTATTTATGTGGCCTTAGTATAAGTTTGCCCTTAGTGTAAGTTTTCAAGTTGAAAACGTGTCTCACCGAGCATAACGGGAATTTAAGTTGACACATTGTGTCAAATGGTTTTCTTGTTGACATAACATTTAGTTACTAGTCACATGACTATCACTATCAGCGCCAGAATGGCGATATTCAAGCTGCTTCAATCACAGATCCAACGTAGTACATAAATAGTGGGTCTATACAAAATGAGAACTCGCCCGCAATTTAACTCTGTGTCAAAATATGTCATGTCAAAAGTATGATTTTAGTCCTTATTTTTAAGGTGAACGATTGTAAGGAGTTAACATGGCGAGTATGATCTCATTGTGTACGCATTATATGTATAATTATATATCTATGTTATTTTATGTTCAGCTGTAAATATAAATCAAGTAAAAAATCGGCCGAGTGCCAATGCAAGTTACGTTAATCTACGATAGATTAAGAGCAATGTCTTTTAACGATTTCTCAAATGAAATACACGTGTCGCAAAATATTGCTAATGTAAAGGAAAATGCCCTTTCCAAATCATGTCAGCTCTGATAATTCTAGTAGGTAGCTTCGGTTGCAAATCGTTATCAGTTATCAGTAGATTCCGTTATCTTGTCGCATTCACAGACGTCAAAACAAAAAAATACATGGGGTAGGTAGCGGACAAGATGACACAGTTGTAAAGTTTAGGAAAATTGTGACAAGATATAAAAATAAAATTAAAAAAAAAACATTTATATTTTTTTTTGACTAGACAGTGGCACCGACTCGATTTTTTTTCACAAGTCATAACCAAATTAAAATACGCGTCAGATTGAAAAACTCCTCTTTTTTAGGGACCTCAAAAGGAAAAAGAACGCACTTTTAATCAAAAATGAGAATCATCAAAACATTCTTAACCTACCAGTAATCACAGTATAAGTCGATATACCATTCAATAGCTGTAACTCGTGTTAATATTAGTCATATTCGCATTTACCGTAGAGAAATTAGACGAATACGCTGAAAATATTTTTTATAATATTATGTGCTAAGTGCTGTATTAAATATTAGTTTTTTTTTATAGCAAAAATATAAGATTTTGTTCCGCGATAGTATAGTAGAGCACAGCTTTATTAAACTAGTAATTTTTCAAATAATAAATATTCAAACAATCTGCTAGGTTCAAAAGTCGATCTTTGTTTGACACGTACACGAACTTGATGCTGTAGTGACCTTACCGAATACTAGCTGGACCGCCCCGGCTTTACTCGTGTGGAATATTTTATAATCCGTGAGGGGGAGGAATTTCCAAAAATCTTGAAACACGCACATACTTCACATTTGCATAAAAGGTCAAATACCAATTTTCTAACTTGCAAATGATGGACTTTCATACAAACTTTCATCCCCAGTATATTCCCCTTGGGGATAGATTTCTGAAAATCTTATAACCCGTACCTATATCTTTTAACCAAAAACCGAAATACCAATTTTCGTAGGTATAGTATCCCTTTAACTTGAAAATTGACGGGTATTCATACGAATTTCATTGCCTATTTAACCCCTTTAGAATTGGGGTAGAATTCTTAAAACTTTTTACTGAGTGAGCACCTACGTAGGTACCTAATAAAAGGAATCTATGTCAAAATTTCAAGTTTCAAACCCCAGCGATTTAGGCTAGATTGATGATCAGTCAGTCAGTCAGGTCAAGTACTTTTATTGTCCGAGCGAAGCGAGGTCTCTGATGTTAAAAGTTAACTATTACAATCATATGTTTAAAATAGGGGATACCGCGAGGTATATGCATAGATCACGATAATACAGAATTTAAGAAATTTCTTTTAAAACTGTTACATAAATTATACGATATTGTTGTAAACACGAGAGTACTACGTTACATCACTTATCAATATAGGTATTCATTCTTATCACTAAGTAGGCCCCGAGTTGGTCTGACATAAATAATGTAATGTGTTAAATAATTCGTATTCTTTGTTATTTATCTATTCTTTTATTCTTAGGTATACTATATCTCTGTATTAATATAGAGAAGATATATTTACAAATATCACATTGTATGGAGACTCTCGGTGTAAATCTGTCTTTTTTGTCCGACGATTACGGGGTCGCAACAACGTGCTGATTGTACATTATCTTTGTTTTACGTTTATTCCAAAACTAATAAGTCTGGAAGAGCGGATTAGGTTATTGTGCACACTATAGCCGTTGAAATTGTTTGAGCCTAATAGCCTATACTAATAATGCCACTGCACTCTTTATTTCCGTAGAAACCTCATAAAATGTTCATTATTACCTTTCTGTTCATACTTCATGGATAATGCTGGCGCATCCGCAAGCAATAACCAGTATTTCAGAAAGTATTTAAGTATTTATATTTCTGAAATCATTCATCATTGGTCTAGTTTGACTAGCGTATTTGGCTGCGCGTATGTACCGGGTTCGACTCTTAACAGGGCTCTCTCCGTCACTTCCTCCATACAATCGTAGTTCCAATTTCCATCAATCAAAATTCATTCAATCGTAGTTCAAAAGTCCATAAAATTTCGCAGACATATTCTAGGAACTAATATCTGTGCCTGTGATGTTTTAGATTTTTCTAAAAATATGTAGTTTTAAAATTACAGGGGCTCAAAGATTTGTATGTGAATTTTTAAGACCGCGTAACTTTGAAACCGAATATTTTAACGGAAATCTGGAAAACCACAGGCATAGATATTAGTTCCCGGAAAGTTTCTACAAAATTCCATTGAGTATGATTGGTTAGTATTCCAATGAAGACGAACTACGTTTGTATGGAGCGAGTGACGGAGAGACCCCTCTTAAGTTGGAGCAAAAATTTATTGAGTTTTCTGACCAGAAATACTGTATAACAGTCCGGTATTGGAGGTATTGCACCTCTGTACCTCGGAAAGCACGTTGGTTCTGTATCTCCAGTAGTGTCGGATTACGGTTCCATCGCTCATGATAGTGATTAAGAGTTAATCTATTTGTGGACAGACTTAGGTACGATAGTAATATTATATCCAGCATAGTTAGCTAGTCTCCATTGAGGCTGACTGTCGTTGCCGAAATTATTTTAGAATAATATCACCTTTTTGAAAGCAATAGTAATAAATACTCATACCTATGTTATGTCATTGTTGATAAATACTAAAGACAAATGATTACGCAGTCAGTCAGATAAACTTGTTGAACCTACTGTTTGATAAGATAAAGAATGAATTGATCCGAGCAGGATTCATATTATTTTTTGCGCTAAATAATAATTAAGATAAACTGTAGGTACATTTGGGTCATTGTCATTTAAATACATTTACTGCTTAAAAGTTATGAGATTATAATTTGAACTTTAAAATCAGAGATTTCTAATCATACTGAATCCCTAGAACATGATGCTGATTTTTTTTGAATTTTTTGACTTCACGAGCCTGCTTGAAAAACATTCATCTTATTTGTTACGTGATACGTCTTTTATTTTATTTGGATTCGGAAGATGTTGTACTTGTGATCGTTTAGACGAATACGAATCGTATGCACGAAATATCTTGAGTTTAATGCAAATTAACGACAGTCATTTAATATCTAATTTTATAAAAAACATATAACACAATACATGACTTATTTGTAAAGATAATTATATTTAGAAATTTAGTAAGTACACCTAATGTTGAAAACCATTTAGGTACTCTAAATTCTAGTGCCTACAGAAAATCTATAAACTTCTATCTGTTGTATTTCATACTCCAAGATCCCACTACATGATATCTTCACACAGGTGTTATCCAAATAAAATGCTATTCTAGGATAAATATCCGTTAAAGAGATTTAAAACAATGCTTTTTATACCAATGACGTTCTACATAACAGAAAGTGTCCAACAAATAACATTCTCCAAACTTTTCATTGACTAACTTCGGTAATGTATATCTAACCCTGCCGAAATAACTCCATTAACAATGTGACCTATCTAAGGCGTTTGATTGTGCTGATCATAAAACTTTGTTAGTTGAACCAAGAGAAACTAAGCTACTATAGCATCAAAAGCGTTACACTGGATCTCATTAATGACAGAATTCAAAGGTTAGTCATAAATTACGTGAAGTTTCAAGGCTCATCTGTCTCACTAAGTGTCCCACAGGGCTCAGTCTTGGGTCCTTTTCTATTTTTGATTTACATAAATGATTTGCCATACCATGTTAGCAACGTTTGTGACATTGTTATGTTTGCAGACAACACACCAACCAAACTATTTTTATATTGCTAAAAAAGAGCTATCGATCAATTGATAAACTTTCGTCACGCGAATATTTACGAAAAGTTTGAAGAGACTGGTATGGTACTCACAGTGCCTTCGCAATTCATTTGTAATTTCTCAATATATAAACCTAGAATACGCCTGTCAAATACGGAATCCTGCTCATCAAGTTTATATCAACCAATCAATGTAACATAGTTGAAAATATTCAACGTAAATTTATTCGGTTTTTAAAATATAATTCACCTTCCTAAAACTCCTTATGAAAAAGCGTGTACAGATTTACACCTTGTACCGCTTTATATTAGTAGAATTATAGCTGATATTTATTTCCTACTTAATACAGCGAGGAGGTCAATAGACTGCCCCGAATTATTTGTACCCTTTCTATTAATACATACATCCAGACATTTTTTTTACATATATCTGTGTCTAAAACGAACCACAGGTCAAATTCTTTCATTACTCGCGCTTCTTGCAATCTAAATTCAATTTATAACGGATCCAATATAGATTTATTGTATGGCCGTGTGAAAAGTGTACGCCAAAGTTTTTAAGTAATTGTTAGATAGCGTAACGTAATTATATCTAGTTATAGCGTACTTGTCACTGTGTTCTTCTTATTAATATTGTGTCTAACTGTGAAAACCCATTATTAGCTCTAAGTTACTTAATTTTAAGATTATTTAGTGTAATCAAGCTGTTGGTTTTCCAACTAAAATAAAAATAAGAATAACATTGCTTTTGTTAGATAGAATACTAATTTTTGTAAACAAATATAAGTGGTACACACAATAATTGACATACCAGAAATCGTCATAAGCTAGTCATAGCGTCAAATCGTCTACGCAAAGTACAAAGGTCTTTTATGGGGACACCACAGGGCGCTTCCAAAATCAATGGGGGTAATCACTTACACGCTTTCATAACGCGATTCCGAGAGAGTTGAATTGAATTTAAACACTGTCATTTGTAATGTCGCGTTTTTAAACCCCGACCCAAAAAGAGGGGTCTTATAAGTTTGTTTATCTGTTATCTGTCCGTGGCATCGTAGCTCCTAAACGAATGAACCGATTTTAATTTAGTTTTATTTTGTTTGAAAGGTGGCTTGATCGAGAGTGTTCTTAGCTATAATTCAAGAAAATTGGTTCAGCCGTTTGAAAGTTATCAGCTCTTTTCTAGTTACTGTAACCTTCACTTGTTGGGGGTGTTATAAATTTTTAATTTACACTTGCATTATAATACAATCGACGAATTGTTTAATGACACGATTACCTGCATGACAAAATTCGCCTTTGCATTTAGCAGCCCAGACGGTGGTGTATTAGTTACATTGCTATGTAAAGTCTGTTCACTAACACAGTGTCACTACCTAACTTTTGTTTATTATTTAAATTCGTATTTTATTACAATATAACCATAAGAATAACATAGTATCCTATTTTATTCTGAGAATAGAAAATATTTATTTAATAAACACAATAAAAAATAATAAAAGGCAAAAAAAAATTAGTTCGCCTGCGGGTGTAGTGACACTATGCTAGTGAACAGATTATACTATATATCGAGGGCGGAGGGTTATATTATAATATACATAATATCTTAATAAATTCGTCTACAAATCTTGGGATTGGCACTTCTCATACTGAGAATAGACCCGTGCTCTGTAGTGGATGAAGTTGGTGTAAGATTTTTCTAAAAATATGTACTTTTAAAATTACAGGGGCTCAAAGATTTGTATGAAAATTTTTAAAATCGCGTCACTTTGAAACCGAATATTTTAACAGAAATCTGGAAAACCACAGACATAGATATTAGTTTCTAGAATATGTCTGCAAAATTTCATGGACTTTGGTTGCTTAATATTCAAATGAAACTGGAACTACGATTGTATGAAACGAGTGACGGAGAGAGCCCTCTTAATAAAGAAACTATATGTATCCTAGCCATTTTGATTGATAACACATTTTTTAGGGTTCCGTACCCAAAGTGTACGGAGCCTTATTAATGTCACTCTGCTCTGCTGTATGTCTGTCCGTGTGTCAGAGGTATCTAGCTCACAGACAAAATAAGTTACACACCTGAAATTTTGGTATTTAGTGTAGAAGGTTGAACCAAAACTGAATTAATTCAATTTAACCAAAACTGAATGAATTCAATTTAATTAAATTGAATTAGAAATTCAATTTAATTATTTTTAAGGCGAGCTCGCATACATGAAAAAGGAATCGAAAATTATTTTTTTCTTATTATTGTTATTGAGTAAGTAAGAATATTTTTATTTTATTTTGTATCTCAAGAATTGAAAAAAATGAGGTGTTATTAATGTTGTCAGTTTTAGACCATTTTTGTGACAGGGTCTATCTCAAAAACTAAACTACTTAGGAATATGAAATTGAAGTGTATTATATATATTGTACTTAACAGGGCTCTCTCCGTCACTTACTCTATACAATCGTAGTCCCAATTTCATTTGAATATTAAGCAACCAAAGTCCATGAAATTTTGCAGACATATTCTATAAACTCATATCTGTACCTGTGGTGTTTTAGATTTTTCTAAAAATATGTAGTTTCAAAATTACAGGGGCTAAAAGATTTGTATGTGAATTTTTAAGACCCCGTAACTTTGAAACCGAATATTTTACCGGAAATCTGGAAAACCACAGGCATAGATTTTAGTTCCCCGAACGTTTCTACAAAATTCCATTGAGTATGATTGGTTAGTTTTCAAATGAGAGACGAACTACGTTTGTATGGAGCGAGTGACGGAGAGACCCCTCTTAAACAACAAATACTGAAAACAACTACTGAATTTAGGAAGAAGTAAACTGTGATCAAAACAAATGAACATTTTTTGGGGTTTCTTTCACGGTTTATTGCGATGTCGAGCTCGAAAAGAAATATTTGATACACCCAAAATGGTTATGTTGTACGTGATTATGTACGGAACTCAAAAACGCGAGGCCCGACTCGCACTTGGTCGGTCTATTTCAGTTATTTATTTGTTAATCTTAGAATGTCCATGACATTGTTTTTGTTACATTCAATGCCACAAAACCACATGGGTGAAAATATCATGCAGTGGGATCTCAGACTATGAAGGAAATGTGGTAAACTACACAACAATGCTTCAATGCAATGAACGAGCGACTCAACTATTCAAAACAACAAATTGATACGCTGTATCTACGTGCTAAGCAAAGTATCTATGTATTTATAGGTTCCGTAGTCCATACTATATTAAAAATCCAAAAATAAGTTGGTCTGTTTGTAACTACTTAAGTCTTAACACCTCAATCTACTCAACCTAATTCAACATTTGGTCCAAAGCTGGTATACCTGTAAAGGTTTTCTATGCAAATCCACGCGGTCGAAGTCGCTAGCTAAAGCTATAAATATACTTCTGTGAAGATACCTATAATACCTATAATATAATTATTGTACCTTAATTTATTCGCAAACTAAAAATTCTAAACTTAGGTGTTGTAACTTCAACGAGGTTTTTTGAATTCAACGCTCAGTCAAATAGAAACAATAAGAAGAGATTATTTATCATTTAAATATAAGTAAATAGGTATAGCTGGTCTCACTGAACACATGCATATGTTATTATAGAACATAATAACATATATTATTGCTTTAAAATAAACTTACTGCACTTTGTAAAAAGTATTTTTGCATAAAGAAAATTTTTTGTTCTATATAATATTGTATATAATATTACCAACGGATTGTGCAAAGTCAACGTTGTACTATTTATATCTTATTACAGTTCCTGTAATGGATAGTAATGAATTTCGTAACTTATAATTGAATGTAAGAAGACACTGCACACGTGGAAATTTATTTGGAGGACGGGGAATAAATAAAATAAATATATGAAATTCCCTCAAAAGAATTATTCTTCTGTATTTCTAGAAAATGCACGAAAGCTAGTTTTACGCTGAATTCAACTTTATACCCATATTTCTCAATTAGTATTGTGTGGTAACATTCGTGGATTCAATTTTGATCCGTAAATCAAAATTCAAACCGTTTCCTACATTACGCTCTGACCGTTTTAGTTTCGATTATATAAATGAAATGATACAGTTCCTTTTAAAATTCTTAGTACACCCTTTTCACCGTAAAAAGTTTCGAATATCGGAATGCTATAACATCAGAGTAATAATAAAAAGTCGATTTTAATTCAAGTGAAAATTTCTATAGGCGCGTTGGGCGATGTTGAGATGAATAAAAAATTCGGGTTCGTGTCACCGACATGCTAATTTTGACAATGCTCGGGGTGCCGCTAGATAAATTAAAGTAAACAAATGTTAATGGTTTAATTTACAAATCATGAAATTTTAATTTTTGATACTACAATTAATTTGAAAATCTTTAAAAAAAACACTGTTATTTACCAAACTGTTTTAAGTTATCACTTCTGGTGGCAATCCCCACTGAATGCCAGTTTTAGAGAACGTTTCAGATTGTAGCGCTGGCTGTAGATGTCTGGATGGACATAAACTTTAAAGCAAAAGGGTTCAGGTCTAATATATTTTATTCTGATGTTATAGCGCTTCACTTTCCATAATCGAAATCTATAAACGTTTTCGAGATGTAAAAACTCGCACTAGCCTACAGTTGCATACAACAATAGAGTATCTACGTCCTACACCCAATAATGCGTGGGCCGTATCACAATCACAAGCCGTATTCAGCTATGGATTATGGTGGACATTTACACCAAACGTTACGCGATCAACATTTTGATGGTGCGTTTCTGTGTTTCGATATAATAAGCATGAGTTTAGCTAACATATAAAATATAAAATCACACAACCATCACACAACTTCATATAACTTTAATTTAACACGCCCATCGCCGTCTCGACCTGCCACGTAAGCGTTGATGATTCTGGGTAGTTCAGAAAAAAGTAGATACTGTCCATTTTTATATGGCACACAGTCCCATTTAAATAAAAGGCTGCATAACTTGCTGATATTATACAATGTACACATTTAATTATTTATTAATTAGGTTATAGAAATGAAAAACGCAACTGTAAGCTTTATTGGTAGAGTTCTTCCACTGAAACAATCTGATCATTTATACAATTAAAACCATAACAGTTATTAAGCGTCACGCAATATAAAGTTCCGTCTTCTATCGTAGAATTCGGCTTAACTCAGGAAGATAAAAATAATCCAATTGTATTGTAACGAAATGTCATGACTGAGGTCCCTGGAGGGCTTCATCAAATAATAATCTTCGAGTACTTATATGAATTAAGCCGGTTCTTACATTTAAAACATATATATAAAATCGCATTGGCATGTTACATTTGAATGAAATAAATTAATATCAAACATAAACAAACAATAAAAGAATAAATAAGTTAAAATAATGTAAATATTATGTAGATGAGAGAAATATACTTAAAAAGTCAAAACATATTTATTTATAGGTTCGCTTGCAAAGTCATAAAATATATTTCTCTCAGAATTGATTTGTGTCCTACCTGAGAATGATTTCAATCTTCAGCCTCGGAACGGAAGCTTGGCTAGCCTGGCACCACGGCACTGGACGTCCGCAAGCTGCCAAAATGCATTACAAATTCTGTTCAAGCTATTCAATCACCGCAACAGCTACGGTTAAACCAATACATAAAGAGCATTATGGTTAATCGCAGCGCAATTTTACAACCAAACAGAAGAGTAACTCTGGATTCGTTGTTACGAATTTCTAGTTTCAAAAGGGGAACTGTGCAAAAGTGAACCATCCAGAGTTAAGCTTATTGATTTATATCAGACATGCACCGAAAAATCAAGTAAAATTGACAGAAAAATCATGTCGCATGTGCTGTTTTGTACATTCGCTGTTTAAGTACACGAATATTAAAAATAAAAAACTTAATGCTAGGAAAGATAATAAAAATCGTCATTTACCTGTTAAAATGGCGTTGATTGATTCATATTTCCAAGCGAAGACTTGTTGACCTGTGTAGCTGTACAAAATCTGTAACAATACAGAAACATGTCTTTGATTTTAACATTAAAAATTTTAGTATAATGAAACGACTTTTAGTCATCGTTGCAAATTTAAAATCATTAAAATATCTGGTTTTTTTTGCAAATATTTACCGTAATTATGAATAGTTATCGTTT
Source organism: Maniola jurtina (assembly GCF_905333055.1). NCBI lineage: Eukaryota > Metazoa > Arthropoda > Insecta > Lepidoptera > Nymphalidae > Maniola > Maniola jurtina. The sequence continues at coordinate 5,612,656 of NC_060058.1, read as the reverse complement.
TTTTTCTCCAAAGGGTAATTTTCGCACAGGGAAGATTTTAAATATTCAACGATGATAAAGTAGAATATTAATTTACTTATACATAATATTAGATTACTTAGTATCTAGAACGCATAGCTTTGCTCAGCACATAGTTCAATCGCGCAAAGTAAAGACACAATGAAATATAAGACAATTCGCATGATGCAAGGGCAGCATATAAAAACTAGCAACTACAAACAATAATTACAACGTAAAGATGTAATGTTACAAAACTCACCCGTCAGGTCTGAAGCTAATTACATCCTTTAATAAGTATACGGATTCATCTTCTTCGAAGTTTTATGTACCTGCGGAAACAAGAAGAAAAATATTTGAAAGGATCCCGTTAATTATAAATACATGGAAAGTATCTGTGAAACTTCTTAGAAGACAAAAGAAAGCGCAGCGAACACAAGGTTATGGGGGTTTACCAATTCATAGTACAGAAAGAAAGAGCGAAAGGTAATCATCATCATCAAACACAGCGCTGTCTCGATGAGCCTCGATAGCTCACCGGTTGAGGAGCGGACTGAATTCCGAAAGGTCAGCGGTTCAAACCCCACCCGTTGCACTATTGTTGTACCCACTCCTGGCATAAGCTTTACGCTTAATTGGAGGGGAAAGTGGAGTATTTGTCACGATTAGCATGGCTAATATTCTTTAAAAAAAAAACCACTAAACAGGGGTCTTCTCTCATAATGAGAAGGATTTGAGCAAAGACCATCACGCTGCCCAAGTGTGGTTTTTCAGACTTCTCACACCTTTGAAAACTATCGGACTCACGATGTTTTTAGTTCACCGATAAAGCAAGTGATATTTAATCAAAGGCGATAACTAACAAACCGATTTTCTATGTAAAATGCTGTCTGTTAACGTAAAAAGTTATCTTTAACAGAATGACAGGACCCTATTTGTAACTATACCTTTCTACGCCTTTGAACAGCACTTAACAAAAGGCGGTTATTACGTTTTGTGTAGAGTTTAGACCACAGAACACATAAACCTAACGGGCTTTTGGCATGCAATCTCATGCGATGTATGAAGTTTAAGTTTTACAACCTAAAGGAATTCGTAAATTGAAATAACTGGTCAAGCGCGTGTCAGAACATGATTATGGTAGAGTTCCGTAGTCGTGCTTATAAAAACCGTCTTATTGTAAATCGGAAATAAGATTGATGAGAAACAAAGTTTTTTTTTCGGGTGAATTTTCGCTTTCTATAGTTTCATCCAAGTCCAACCAAACATAGTTAAGAGGGCTCTCTCCGTCACTCGTTTCCACTCGTTTCATACAATCGTAGTTCCAATTTCATTTGAATACTAAGCAATCTAAGTCCATGAAATTTTGCAGACATATTCTAGAAACTAATATCTATGTCTGTGGTTTTCCAGATTTCTGTTAAAATATTCGGTTTCAAAGTTACGCGGTCTTAAAATTTTCATACAAATCTTGGAACCCCTGTAATTTTAAAATTACATATTTTTAGAAAAATCTAAAACACCACAGACACAGATATTAGTTTCTAGAATATGTCTGCAAAATTTCATGGACTTTGGTTGCTTAATATTCAAATGAAATTGGAACTACGATTGTATGAAACGAGTGGAAACGAGTGACGGAGAGAGCCCTGTTAACAACCTATTGGTCTCACAATAATGGTGGTTTTTTTCTTGTAACTTTATACTACGAGTATCACTATATATGTACATACATAGTATATATTGTTATCAGTGATACTACGTGCGATTATTTTGGAATTCTTCAGATTTTCCAATTCAGGTAGAAGTTTAGAAAGTTGGGAAATTCAACTCACGCAGGTTCATTATTTCGTAACAATAGTTTTTTTCGAGAAACTGCCTAAGAAACCTCATAATGTCAAATAAAAGTTTTCTGGCTACCACTTGGTGTTTTTTAACCCCCGACCCAAAAAGAGGGGTGTTATAAGTTTGACGTGTGTATCTGTGTATCTGTGTGTCTGTGTATCCGTCTGTGGCATCGTAGCTCCTAAACTAATGAACCGATTTTAATTTAGATTTTTTTGTTTGAAAGGTGGCTTGATCGAGAGTGTTCTTAGCTATAATCCAAGAAAATCGGTTCAGCCGTTTGAAAGTTATCAGCTCTTTTCTAGTTATTACTGTAACCTTCACTTGTCGGGGGTGTTATAAATTTTTAATTTACACTTGTTTCTTCAAAAAACAGTTATGACACACGGACAGGCAGACACATTAGATGAAACTAAAACTATGGGTTCTTTGTTTTACTACTGATTTTATAAAAAAGAGAAAACTGTTTTTTAAACAGTAGTCTGCCCGTCTGGCTAATTATGAACGCGACAACGCGACGCTAGCACGACCTTAGACGGAAGTTTCACAGACAGGTAGATTTGCTGCAAATGGAATCAAATCGAAATCATTCATTTGCAGTTACAGAGGAGGTATTTTAGTGATTTTGTAAGTCTACAATCCGTCATACTGCGGGGCATGCAAAATTTGAAAACGCACTTGTTTTAGTTACAAATATATTATATTATTCTAGTTAGTTTACTACAAATATTGTTAAATTGAATTCTAGCTATTCCCTTTGGGTCCCGTTTTGCTATTTGTCATATTGGGGTCCCAAAGTGCTGGAATGGCGACCTCGCACCGGAAAACGCAGCGTTGGAAGACCCCCAACTCGGTGGATGGACGACATCAGGCGAGTAGCACAGAGCCGCTGGATTCAAGCGGCGCAAGACCGTGGTATTTGGAAGTGCCTACAAGAGACCTATGTCCATCAGTGGACGTCTAGGTTATTGATGATGATGATAATCATTACTTTGGCCTAAAATAGAAATTCAATGTGCACAAAGTCGTAAGCAACCGCTAGTTTTTAAATAAATATAGGTAGGTGATAGATACCTACATATTATTGCCACGCCTCTCACGGTCAATGCTCTCATCAGTCTAACCGTGTCATTGTACTTTGCCTTAGATTATTCCTAATCAATGACACCATCCAAATTCCATGTACCTACGCACGAACATTTAGCACATTGTTACTAAATCGTGAAAAAATGTACCCATATGGAATTAGTTTCTGACACGTATTCTGCGTTTGTTTGATGAAATACTTACTGGCTCTGAACTTTCAATTTTGAAAATTTCGAAAAACCTTGAAACACGTGTAGGTTTATTTTTCCTGGGAATCAACATTCAAAATATCCACTCTCTAGCGCTAATGGTGTCTGTAAAATTAAGGATTTTTGTTGGAAATTTGACCCTTTTTGAACGCCTTGATTTCCAAAATCCTTTCTTAGTGTGCATTTTCACCCCTCTATAAACTCACCCTCCAAAAATCTCTAGATCCAGCAATTTGGGCTGTAGGTACGAAATCTGTCAGGCAGTCACTCAGGAAAAAATCTTTTATTGAGTCGATAATATATCGATTTAACGAGAGTCGTAGTAAAATCAGTGTAGTGCATAATCATAATAATCACATTCACGTCTTAGGCACCAACCTGTTTAGTGCCGGAACAATCTGAAACATGTTTTCGTCGCTTGCAATACGGTTGGTAATTGTATGATAAATATTGTTGAAATAGATATCCAAGAAAAGGTTCACAAATTTAGAAATCGATCGAGACGCGCACGCGTGGTTCAGACGATTGCCATTCGTTGGTACCGAGCGATGACTGAATCGCGCAAATGATTAGTTAATATTATTTAATACGAAGCCTCTACCAGCGAAAAGTTTATGTACAACCGGCCAAGTGCGAGTCAGACTCGCGCACTACGGATTCCGTAGTCGGGTAATTTTTCCGACATTTTGTACGGTAAAACATGCATTATGCATAAAAATAAATGAAAATCTGTTTTAGAATGTACAGGTACAGCCCTTTCATATGATACCGGATTTATCAACTTTACTTGTGCTATGAGACCTACCTACCTGCCAAATTTCATGATTCTAGGTCAACGGGAAGTACCCGACCCGGGTTTTCTTTACGGCGGACGGACGGACGGATAGACAGACAGACAGAGAGACAAGTAGACAGAGAGACAACAAAGTGATACTATAAGGGTTCCGTTTTTCCTTTTGAGGTACGGAACCCTAAAAACATTCGAAATTCAATTAGAAAACATAATTTCATTTGTGCGACTCAAACTGAGATTTTTGTCTCTATCATTTGCATGAGATTACGTAACGGACAGAGCGCTATACTAACTTCTTTCCGCGAATAGAGAGTAGGAACGCGGCAGGTGGCTTCAAGCTCCTGCCCACGGTTCACACTGATTTCATTCAAATTCTTGGACTGCATCTTCAGTGAGACGTGTATAGTGCGTTTCATCAAATAGTACCTATGGCATTATGTTCCCTGTCCCTCTCCTCCCCTGTCTGTCCAAGTCATTGGCACCATATTTGCATAAGAGGACGCAGATTTTATTTATTTTCATTTGATTTTCCTGAATGAATGAAATCAAATGAAAATAAAATCTGCGTCTTCTCATGCCTATATGGTGCCAATGACCACCCAACAGACAGGGGAGCCAACATAAAGCCATAGGTACTATTCGATGAAATGCACTTTAGAACACGTTGTAGTTTTCTAGCGCGCGTTCAGTGCGTTTCAGCGTTCGGCGGCGATTCGCCCTGACCTCGGTTAAGCTAACGGCCCCCAATGCATTCGCCCGGGTTCAACGGCACTTGTTTTTAAGCCCCGACAACGCCATTCAACTTCCCCGTCCGTTGAGATTAATACGCGAGATTATAAAGATCGTATGCGGTTTTTGCGCTCGTATCGGATTGCATCGTTTTCTTGAGTCACTGATTGCTGGTAAAACACTTCACGTGGGAAGGTAGGTATAATGTTCTGAATTCGGAAAACTATGTTGTAAACAAAAGCATGTAGTATGTAAGGGAAGTAGCCCTAGAGCGTAAAATATCAAGTTCCTACACCCAGCAGGGTTTCTACGACAACCAGATTCTCCTTTTATTATATACTTGTTTTTTGTCTTGGTTGCAAGAAAGTTAGAAGTGTACTCCTAACTTTTTAACCCCCGACCCAAAAAGAGGGGTGTTATAAGTTTGACGTGTGTATCTGTGTATCTGTCTGTGGCATCGTAGCTCCTAAAATAATAAACCGATTTAAAGTTTATTTTGTTTGAAAGGTGGCTTGATCGAGTGCTCTTAGCTATAATCGAAGAAAATCGGTTCAGCCGTTTGAAAGTTATCAGCTCTTTTCTAGTTACTGTAACCTTCACTTGTCGGGGGTGTTATAAATTTTTAATTTACACTCAAGGGTTCCGATTTTCCTTTTGAGGTACGGAACCCTAAAAAACAGAGATCCGCACTGTTTTATCTAACATCCGTCATATCCGTCGGATTTTGCTCGTACAAAATGTAGAGAGCCTACGTCCACACCTGATTCCTTAAAATCCACTCAGAAGTTCAGGCATTACGGTGGAAAATATTATGTAATTATTTAAATACTATAAAAAAACATAACTACTATAATATGCTTACATACATAGACAGCTTAAAGTCATAACCCTTCCTTTTTGGTTTTGCCGTGGAAATGTGCGTTGGAATGATAGTAGTTATGCAGCGGGCGTGTGACGCAGAAGCCAGCCACTCTCCATGACCTTCCCAACGATATCGAATTCTGCTACGTTGAACAAACGATAAATGAGTACCAGATAATTCATATTTAACATAACTGACCCGCTCTGGCTTCACTCGAGTAAATAATTTGAATTTCGAAAATCTTATTCTTAACAGGGCTCTCTCCGTCACTCGTTTCCACTCGTTTCATACAATCGTAGTTCCAATTTCATTTGAATATTAAGCAACCAAAGTTCATGAAATTTTGCAGACATATTCTAGAAACTAATATCTGTGTCTGTGGTGTTTTAGATTTTTCTAAAAATATGTAGTTTTAAAATTACAGGGGCTCAAAGATTTGTATGAAAATTTTTAAGACCGCGTAACTATGAAACCGAATATTTTAACAGAAATCTGGAAAACCACAGACATAGATATTAGTTTGTAGAATATGTCTGCAAAATTTCATGGATTTTGGTTGCTTAATATTCAAATGAAACTGGAACTACGATTGTATGAAACGAGTGGAAACGAGTGACGGAGAGAGCCCTCTTAAATTTCAAAAAATCCGTACTTCTACAACGTTTTCCGAAATCCCAAATACCAATTTTCATGGATATAACTTCCAAAAGATAGACTTTTATTACAAACTTGAAAATCCTGGAACACGAAACTAAAAACCAAAATACCTAATAGTAAATAATACTAATGACGATAACGATACCCCACTTGGTATAGTTACCTAACTTTGAAAAATGAAACACATTTTAAATTTTTTTTAAAGATGCAACCACAAATTCACGGTTTTCGGATTTATTCCTCGCCGCGTCGTCGCGTTGCCTTGCCTCGCCAACTGTGTCGAATTAACACTAAATAGAGTGAATAAAATCAATAATGTTATCATAATCACGCGGTCATGGTACAAGTATCTAAAAGATAGAATCGTGTGAAAATTCGCTGAAATGTATACGTGAAAACGACTCCGGTACGCACGTCATGCCTCTCTTATCATAAACGCAGTCCTGCAGCGTCATGATTTATCAACATGGCTGGTGGTTACAAATTACTTTACTTTCTTTGAACACGACTGATATGACATCAAAAACGCACTATGAGCAGTGTTGCCAACTGTTTTCCAATGCATGCACAAAATTATGCCCAAAAGTGCACTTGATTGTGCTAATTTTGTTAAAAAAGTATATCACTAAATGGTTGAAAACTAGAAAACAATATAATTCTGTTTTCAAATTCATTTCAAATTTTCAGTTGTATCAAATCTAAGAAAGGTTTTAGTGCCTCAATAGCTCAACGGTTGAGGAGGGGACTGAATTCCGAAAGGTCGCCGATTCAAACCCCACCCGTTGCACCATTGTCGTACCTACTCCTAGCACAAGTTTTACGCTTACTTGGAGGGGAAAGGGGAATATTATTCGTTTTTAGAACGCTGATATTCTTTTTTGTCGGGGGTGTTAATACAAAAATATGATTTCTATGTAAAAGTTCAAAAACTTATTTTGAATCAATGCAGAACGATTTCAATTTCTATTGTGCATTTGAATACTGATTTTTCATGCATTTCTAAAGGTGTCCATTTGAATGAGTCTGTTTGTGTGTGATATAATAATCCGTTCATGAATGTCGGCAGTTATGTATGATTATGAATGAAACTGAAAGTAGTAATTTTAGATATGTAGAGCTTGGGGCACGTTAAGTGTACACGCCACGCTGCAATGTGTTTGTAAAATGTAGGTAGTACACCGTTAAGCTCTAGTTTCGTAGCATAGCGGGCTGACAATTAGCAATAGCTTGGTATATAGCGATCAATGATGTCGTTCTCTATTGAAAGATGGCACAGTTTCTTAGAGAGCATTTTTAGGATTTCGTAGTAAACAAGGAGTCGTTATAGTTTCGCCCTGTCCGTCCGTTCGCGTCTTAGCTCAGAGACTATTAGTACTAGAAAGCTGTAATTTACAAATTCACGTACAAAGTGGTAAACATGAACATTTGCAGCACCATTTGGTACCCCGATGCGTTTTCAACCTTTCAGGAATTTGTTGGACCGCCCCTTGAATAACATCTAGTGGGAACACCACCGGTGGGAATTGATTCCACAGTTTGCACGCGCGTGAAAAAAAGTATCTGGTACAACGCTGCCGTCCTAACGAAGAGAGCAATAACTAGGTTTCGACTACTTTCGAGATATTCGCGGTTATGATTAGCTACTTACAAATCGTAATATTACATATTGCAGTTTTGATAACCAACAGAACCGAAACTACTGAAGATACAAAAAAGACATCCAAGGCGAAAATATAGAGCTCATTTTCCTGATTACGGATATGGTCTTAAGTCAATTTGCCCAAAAACTCGACTTATTGCACTCTTTGTTAGGACGGCAGAACGGGCGGTCGAAGTGCACCAGGCACCCAAGTGGTGAGTGTGAAATTGCTTGCGGTAACGTGCAGTGCGGTTGTAGAAAAATACTGTGGTCAAACAGCTCTTCATAGCACTCCCCATTATAAAGGGAATAAACCACGCAAAGAGAGTTTACGTCTCTGCGGTGCTCCAGGTTTTCCAACGAGCCGGTAAGTTTGGGATCGTCCACAAGTCGAACCGCCCACCTTTGGATCCGATCAAATGGAAGGAGTTGGTACTGAATGAATTGGGTCGGTAATGGAAGAATAACATAAATGCAGCGAATAACAACAATTGCGATTGTACGTAGGTATTAATGATTGATGTGGATTTTACAGAATCGACCTACAGAATCAAACTCGAGTTCACTCCGCCACGGAGCTTATAGACTGATTCTATAAATTTTAACTGCATTGGTACGTATAATTTTTTTGTCTTATATTTAACATGTGTAAATTAAAAATTTATAACACATCCGACAAGTGAAGGTTACAGTAACTAGAAAAGAGCTGATAACTTTCAAACAGCTGAACCGATTTTCTTGGATTATAGCTAAGAACACTCTCGGTCAAGCCACCTTTCAAACAAAAAAAAAATTAAAATCGGTTCATTCGTTTAGGAGCTACGATGCCACAGACAGATACACAGATACACACATAAAACTTATAACACCCTCCCTCTTTTTGGGTCGGGGGTTAAAAACAAAATAGACAACGTAAGCGTCAAATATAGACGACAAAAAAAATAAACAGTGCCGATGTTAACAAGGCGATGGTTGCTAGGTGGTTGATTGTACGCGGTTATCGGATGAGCTACCCGGCTGGCACCTTCCCAAAAATTATAAACAGAAACGCCAGCGTGTTCGTGCAATCGTATCATTCCGAATTTCTAACAGTTCTTCAAAACATTTACAATCTCATCATCATCATTCTCAACAGATTGACGTCCACAGCTGGACATAAGTCTCTTGTAGGGACTTCCACAGCTGGACATAAGTCTCTTGTAGGGACTTCCACAGCTGGACATAAGTCTCTTGTAGGGACTTCCACAATCCACACGCCACGGTCTTGTGGTGCCTTGGCTGGGCTTTCGGGAAAAAGTGAAGAATTAGGTACGTGATTCAGGGTTTTTGGAAATTCCACCCCTCACTCATTTTCAAATATTCCACTTCGAGTAAAGTAGTGCATTTTTAGGGTTCCGTACCTCAAATGGAAAAACGGAACCCTTATAGGATCACTTTGTTGTCTGTCTGTCTGTCTGTCCGTCCATCGTGTCTGTCAAGAAACCTATAGGGTACTTCCCGTTGACCTAGAATCATGATTTTTTTTTAAAGAATATTAGCCACGCTATGATTAGCATGACTACTACTTCCCTTTCCCCTACAATTAAGCGTAAAGCTTGTGCCATAAGTGAGTACGACAATAGTGCACGGGGTGGGGTTTGAACCGCCGACCTTTCGGAATTCAGTCCGCTTCTCAACCGTTGAGCTATCGAGGCTCTTTCTCAATTATCACAGACCCGTGCTTTCTTTGCACATCAAATGCGTTCATATTACTTACATGGCATATAGATAAAATTCGTGATCGGTAGATTAATGAGTAAGAGATTGCGCTCTACAAAATAATGTGATCCAAGTGTCGTAGTTTTAAACCTTGATTTTAGGTATGTATGTAGGGTGTCTACTTATTTTTACTTAGGCATTTACTACATATTATCATTGTTGTAAGCCTAGTGGTTAGGACGTCGGCCTTCTTTTCGGCAGGTCGAGGATTCGATCCCAGGCACGCACCTCTAACCTTTCGGAGTTATGCGCATTTTCAGCAATTAAATATTGCACTTGCTTTAACGCTGAAGGAAAACATCGTGAATGTCTGGGAGTTCTTCATAATGTTATCAAAGGTGTGTGAAGTCTGCCAATGCACACTTGGCCAGCGCGGTAGACTATGGCCAAACCCCTTCTCTCTGTAGTATATCAACGCGACGGTGGGTTGATCTATTGATCATTGTTGTACATAAACAAAGGAAGCAGTATGTCAAGCAGCCATAGAAAAACATATAATGATGTAAAATAGAACAACTTACCGTGAACTGACGCACAGAAAGATTTTAAAGCCACTTTCAATGCATTGCTTCCTCGAAAGCTGTGAGTGTGCGATGAGGTATTGATTTCTGTCTTCACTGCGCCTCTTACATTCGGGTTTCGATGGTTCTGCGAACAAACAAGCAGGTCTTATATACATATATATAAGAATACTTTTTTTCGATGATAAGTTAGGCCTTAATCTGGTGGTAAGTGGCAATGCAGTCTAAAATGCAAACGTTCTAACCTCAAAGGGGTGCGACAGTTTTATTAAACAGCTAAAACGCTTGGCGGCAACTCAAAAACTACTAATATTAGTAAATTATAAATTCGCATATTGTTGAGAATCAAATCCGGAACCTCCCACTTATAAGCCCACAGCGCACCACTGCACCAGTGAGATATATTAATAAAACAACATATTTCTAAACTTTTTGCATCCGAACCTACAAAATCTATTGAAACCACAAAAAATGAGGTATTTCAAGGTTTTGTAGCAGGTAGGTAGGTACCTCCTTTCGAATTTCTAATTTACCCTTAAGTGATAAATATTGAACGAGTGAATACAAACAGCACAAAGCATAATTTCACAAAATTATCTTAGCATTTTTATGAAACACGAAATATTATTATTATTGATTGTACTTCATGACCACTGAGCGCTAAACCAGTTGGTTAAATGGTGTGTGTTTATGTCAGTCTGCAAACCAAAGAGTTGTATTGTTACTAGAGGAGGAATGTCAAAGGATAATCGCATTGTTACCACAAGAAAACCTATAGTGATCAATGGAAAGGGAACACAACCCTCAGCAATGAAAAATATGACACAGAGAACTGGTGCTCTCCTGAGTGTAAATTTTGAACTTAAAATCAATCTAAGTTGATTCAGTGAATAGTTAGCTAGAATCATCGTAAAACTACAGAATATAAGTTTATGTTTTGATCCCCTGAATATGAGGCCAACGTTTTTTTTTTTATTCACTATAGGCAAGCGCTTGACCACAATCACACCTGATGGAAAGTGATGATGTGGTCTAAGATGGAAGGCATTTACCTAGAAGGTGCCTATTCACTCTTGTTTTAAAGATACCCGGATTGTAATTGGTAGGAAACACAGATCGCGGAAGAGTATTCCAAACCGTAGCCATGCGTATGAGGAATGAAGACGCAAAACGTTTCGTACGTGTAGATGGAATGTCGACGGCATAAGGATGGAAACTCGCCCGACGTCTTGCGGTTCGGTGGTAAAATGGTGAACGTCTAAATTACCCTCCGATTAGTAAGTCAACATTAAATCAAGTATTTTTCCGAAGTAGACAAGTTAATAAGACTACATAATACATCATTATCTTACAAATTCAACAATTGACAATCAAAACAGTAATACCTACACAATTTTAATAAATGATTTCGATTTTGACTAATGCTCTCACACACTAGCAAGTTAACGTGTTCTGTCTCACTCCCCAATCAGCCCACGTGACTTTCTGTGAGTGATTTCAACTGACTACTTATTAATATACTTCGTTGACCAAACCTAACTTTGGTAGAATTTCACCAGTTACGACTTTTTCATTCAGTAAGTTGGCACTGAACCGGCTTTTATTTTGTTTATAAGTAATAATAAGCTGCTCCCGACCGAATTTTGGGCGCGGCGTCAATTTCTATAGAGATTAGCCAACTGCGTGGGAGATATTAGGGTGTGTGCGCAAACACAGGTGTTCTCTCTGGACAGAAATCCGACACGACCAGAGAGAGATCAAGTGAATCTCCGAGGCATCACAGTGACATACCGCCAACTTCATAACTTCAGAGTAGTACTGATAATTTATTAACAGAAAAACCCAGAACCTACTTTGAACTTTGTTTAAATTAAAATGTGTTTTAATTTTCAAAGTAGGATAACTATACCCAGTAGGGTATCATATGAAAGGGCTTTATCTTATTTTTTATTCTAAAACAATTTTTCATTTAGTTTTATACATAATAGTTTTTTATTATCGTGCAAAATGACGAAAAAATACCCGAGTACGGAACCCGCGGTGCGCGAGTCTGACTCGCACTTGACCGGTTTTTTTATCATAATGACGCAACTCGCACTGTAATTTTTATACATTCTTTATATTAAATAGTTCTATACATTCAATAGTTCCAAACTTTTGCTTTGTTGACGTTGCGCCTGATGTATGTCTCCTGCTCTATGTCTAAATTCTAACTCGATGCCGCAAACACAAAAGAGAGGAGAAAATCTGTTGCGTAAATGGACACTTTTTGTGCCCATCGAAAGATGGCTATTTAAGGGTCCCGTATACCTGCGCGTTTACGTAAAAAAAACTTGACTTTTAGGGTACAAAGAATATTGACAATGTCAACTTCTTGCCTTATTAATTTAGCCAAACCACATTGCATCTGAATCGGTGAGATAGGCTTTCAACTCCTTTAAATTTTAGACATTCATAAGTAGGTGAATTTAGCTTTTTATTTCCACTACCCAAAACAATAATATCATAGGGAAAAACAAATCGGAATGTAAATAAATTTTCCACTGAACCACCATGTGGAGGTTGCAGCATAAAATAGATGCCTGGAAAGATGAAGATGGATTACTACTTCTTTGGAAAGAGCACAAGGTTCTTAGAACAAATGGACCATGAAATTCTTTGTCAATGAAGCAAGTCCGACTGTTAAAGATGTTATGAAATAAGTTTGTAATAAATAGGTACCTACTATAGGAAATGGTGCAAGACCAATTTTTTGTCAATGACAGATTTGTTCTTTCTAAACGAATGATATGTGGTGCGGAAAAGTGCATAGAGCGTACTAAAACGGTGTTGACTACATGCTACCATGGCCTATATTACTTAATCGGATTTTTTTAAACATAACAAGTGTGCGCTGGGAATTATTTTCTTAATAAAAAGTCGACGTAGGACACACCTAATTAAAAAACCGGCCAAGTGCGAGTTAGACAGTCGCGCACCAAGGGTTCCGTACTCGGGTATTTTTCCCTACATTATGCACCATAAATCAAAAACTATTATGCACAAAAATAAATAAAAATCTGTTTTAGAATGTACAGATAAAGTTCTTTCATATTATGATACCCCACTTGATATAGTTATCTTTAAAAATTGAAACACATCTTAATTTTTTTTAATTCACGGTTTTCAGATTTATTCCTTTACTTGTGCTATAAGACCTACTTACCTGCCAAATTTCATGATTCTAGGTCAACGGGAAGTACCGTATAGGTTTTCTTGACAGGACGGACAGACAGACAGACAACAAAGTGATCCTATAAGGGTTCCGATTTTCTTTTAAAACAAAATACGTAATCTTTTAAATCTACTGTAGCAGTTCCGTACTACGGGAGTAACGAAAGCGATATTTTTTACACTTTCGGTTATTAGGAAGTGAGTACTTACGTATTACCTACTTATTGCCCACAATCGATTTCTTCGTACTTATCGGAATGCCAAATAGTTAGGCGGATACGTGTTGTTGCGATACCGAGGGTAAATAACCGTTACTCGGAGGAGTCGGACGACAGTGGACTCGATGTGTTCGCGGTCACGTCGGCCATGTTAATTGCGTGCAGACCCGCTCTACTTGGTG